>NC_091311.1:38103571-38168571 GCF_038502225.1 Cherax quadricarinatus | reverse complement strand
GGAAACAAAGTTTCCTCACTCTCTAAACGTTTCATTGCTATGATATCTATGGGTATCACTAAAGCCGTACGGCTCGTTCATAAGAGAGGCAGGTGAAGACTCGATCCTCCGTCCCTGTGGATCGTTCCTCCACTTGCTAACACCAAGAGGGGCTTTAACTCTGGGAGCAGAGTGAAGAGCTCTTGATCCAAGGAATTAGAGCTACTCTTTCCTTTCATAGATTAAGCCTGATTGTCTTCCACTTCCCTGGTACTGAATAACCTTTTTTTTAAGTCTGGTACTTTCTCATTCCCATGAATAATAATAATAATAATAATAATAATAATAATAATAATAATAATAATAATAATAATAATAATAATAAAACTAGCAACAACAGCAATAATAATATACTAGTGATACTGCTACAACTACTACTACTACTACTACTGCCCAGCAGCAGCTGCTGCTGCTGCTGCTGCTGCTGCTGTTGCTGCTGCTGCGGCTGCTGCTGCTCTGCTGCCGAGCAGCAGCAGCAAGCAGCAACGGCACAGCAGCAGCAGCAGCCAGCTGCTGCTGCTGCTGTACCCAGCAGCGCTGCTGCTGCTGCTGCTGGCTGCTGCTGCTGCAGCAGCAGCGGCAGCAGCAGCTGCTGCTGCTCACTGCTGCTGCTGCTGCTGCTGGCAGCGCTGCTGCTGCTGCTGCTGCTGCTGCTGCTGCCAGCAGCAGCGCTGCTGCTGCTGCTGCTGGCTGGCAGCATGCTGCTGCTGCTGCTGCTGCTGCTGCTGCTGCTGCTGCTGCTGCCCAGCTTGCTGCTGCGGCTGCTGCTGCTGCGCAGGCAGCGAGCTGTGCTGCTGCTGCTGCTGCTGCTGCTGCTGCTGCTTGGCAGCTGCTGTAGCAGCCCTTGCTGCTGCTTGGCAGCGGCGGCGGCTGTGGCAGCTTGCTGCTGCTGCTGCTGCTGCTGTAACAACGATTTGGCGGCGGCTGCTGCTGCTGCACGCCGGCGGCCGGCGGCCCGGCGGCTGCCCGGCGGCCGGCGGCGGCAACATGGTGGCTGCTGCCCAGCGGCGGCGGCGGTGCTGCTGCTCACTGCTGCTGCTGGCAGCAGCAGCAGCTGGCGGCCGGCCGGCCGGCAGCAGCTGCTGCGCAGCAGCAGCAGCAGCAGCAGCGAGCAGCAGCAGCAGCAGCAGCACTTGGTTGGCAACAACAGCGGCAGCTGCTTGCTGCTGCTGCTGCTGCTGCTGCTGCTGCTTAACAGCGGCAGCAACCGCTTGCTGCTGCTGGCTGCTGCTGCTGGCAACGGCAACCTTGCTGCTGCTGCTGCTGCTGCTGCTTCAACGCTTGCTGCTGTAGCGGCGCGCTGCTGCTGCTGCTGCTGCGACAGCAGCAGCCAGCAGCAGCGTAACAGCTGCTGCTGCTGCTGCAACAGCAACGGCGGCGCGGCAGCGGCGCTGCTGGCTGCTGCTGCCGGCAGCAGCAGCGGCGGCTGTGGCTGCTGCTGCTCCTGCTGCTGCTGCTGCTGCTGCTGCTGCTGCTGCTGCTGCTGCTGCTGCTGCTGCTGCTGCTGCGGCGGCGGCGGCAGCAGCGGCGCTGCTGCTGCTGCTGCTGCGCTGCTGCTGCCTTGCTGCAGCAGCGGCGGCGGCAACAACAACGCGGCTTGCTGCTGCTGCTGCTGCTGCTTGCAGCTGCTGCGCTGCTGCTGCTGCCAGCAGCAGCAGCGCTGCTGCTGCTACTGCGTGCTGCTGCTGCTGCTGCTGTTAGCAGCCGCTGCTGCTGCTGCTGCTGCCCAGCAGCAGCGGCAGCAGCAGCGCTGCGCTGCTGCTGCTGCTGGCCGCTGCTGCTGGCAGCAGCAGCCGGCGGCCAGCAGCAGCGCCTGCTGCTGCTGCTCCTGCTGCTGCTGCTGCTGCGGCTGCTGCTGCTGCTGCAGCCCACTCTGCTGCTGCTGCTGCTGCTGCTGCTGCTGCTGGCAGCAGCGCTGCTGCTGCTGCTGCTGGCTGCCAGCAGCGCTGCTGCTGCTGCTGCTGCTGCTGCTGCTGCTGCAGCGGCAGCAGCTGCTGCGTACTGCTGCTGCTGCTGCTGGCAGCAGCAGCGGCAGCGCGGCAGCAGCAGCAGCTGCTGCTCGGCTGCTGCTGCTGCTGCTGCTGCTGCCGGCTGCTGCTGCTGCTGCTGGCGGCGGCGGCAGCGCTGCTGCTGCTGCTGCTGCTGCTGCTGTTGCCGCTGCTGCTGCTGCTGCTGCTGCGGCAGCGGCAGCGGCGGCGGCGGCTGCGCGCTGCTGCTGCTGCTGTTGCTGCTGCTGCTGGCAGCAGCGGCGGCGCGGCGGCAGCAGCGCTGCTGCTGCTCCTGCTGCTGCTGCTGCCTTGCTGCTGCTGCTTGGCAGCTTGCTGCTGCTGCTGCTGCTGCTGCTGCTGCTGCTAGCAGCAGCGGCAGCAGCAACGCGCTGCTGCTGCTGCTGCTGGCTAGCAGCAGCGGCTGCTGCTGCTGCTGCTGCTGCTGCTGCTGCTGCTGCTGCTGCGCGGCTGCTGCTGTGGCTGCTGCTGCTGCTGCTGCTGCTGCAGCAGCTGGCAGCCGGCCGGCCGGCGGCAGCGGCTGCTGCTGCTGCTGCTGCAGCGGCAGCAGCAACAGCAACAGGCGGCCGGCGGCATGCTGCTGCTTAACCTTGTGCTGCTGCTGCTGCTGGTAGCAGCACAGCTGCTGCTGCTGCTGCTGCTGCTGCTGCTGCTGCTGCTGTAACGCTTGCTGCTGCTGTGGCAGCTGCTGCTGCTGCTGCTGGGTTTGCGGCAGCGTTGCTGCTGCTGCTTGGCTGCTGCTGCTGGGCTGCTTGTGGCTGGATGCTGCTGCTGTAGCAACAACGGCTGCTGCTGCCAGCAGCAGCTGCTGCTGCTGAGTGCTGCTGCTGCTGGCTGCTGCTGCTGCTGCTGCTTAGGCAGCTGCTGCTGCTGCTGCTGCTGGGGCTGGCGGCAGCGGCAGCAACAACGGCTGCTGCTGCTGCTGCTGCTGCTGCTGTGGCAACATGCTGCTGTGCTGCTGCTGCTGCTGCTGCTGCGGCGGCGCGCTGCTGCTGCTGCTGGCGCAGCAGCGGCAGCAGCAACGCTGCGGCTGCTGCTGCTGCTGCTGCTGGCAGCTTGCAGGCTGCTGCTGCAACAGGCTGCTGCTGCTGCTGCTGCTTGGCGGCAGCAACAGCTGCTGCTGCTGCGCTTGTGGCCTTGCTGCTGCTGCTGCTGCTGCTGCTGCTGTTGGCAGCTGCTGCTGCTGCTGCTGCCCAGCAGCAGCAGCAGCAGCAGCAGCAGCAGCAGCTGCTACTGCTGCTGGCTGCTGCTGCTGCAGCAGCAGCGCAGCAGCGCTGCTGCTGCTCCTGCTGCTGCTGCTGCTGCTGCTGCTGCTGCTGCTGCTGCTGCTGCTGCTGCTGCTGCTGCTGCTGCTGCTGCTGCTGCTGCTGCTGCTGCTGCTGTTACTACTACTGCTACTACCACTACTGCTGCTACTACTGTGCTGCTGCTGCTACTACTACTACTACTACTACTACTACTACTACTACTACTACTACTTCTGGTACACTAAGAGAAAACGCAGTAAGTACTCGGGGCCCAAGACTGTTCAATAGCCTCCCACCAGCAATAAGGGGCATTACCAGTAGACCCCTGGTTGTCTTCAAGAGGGAGCTGGAGAGATACCTAAAGACGGTGCCGGATCAGCCGGGCTGTGGTTCATACGTTGGATTGCGTGTGGCCAGCAGTAAGAGCCTCGTTGATCAGGCCCTGATCCACCGGGAGGCCTGGTCGTGGACCGGGCCGCGGGGGCGTTGATCCCCGGAATGCCCTATAGGTAGACCCCAGGTAGGTACTACTACTACTACTACTACTACTACTACTAATAATAATAATAATAATAATAATAATAATAATAATAATAATAATAATAATAATAATAATAATATTAATAATAATAACAATATTAATAACAATAATAATAATCAGCAGAGGGGTAGCAGCCACGCCCTCAGGGACCCCAGAAATAACAGACCTAGGAATAAGTCTTGCTACGTCCTGTTCCCACACAATTACAGAACCTTCCATTGTTACTCGGCCCTGTAATGTGCAGCGGCAGCACTACCCAAATTACTGCCCAACTTCCTCAGAGCATTGTAAGAGAGTCTCAGGTTCACCTGAGATCAGTGTGTTCGTGCAACATACGTTCGTGTGCTCGTGCAACACATACGTTCGTGTGCTCGTGCAACATATGTTCGTGTGCTAGTGCAGCATACGTTAGTGTGCTCGTGCAACACATGTTCATGCAACGTATCCTCATTTTTCTGCGTTAGTTTTGTATGCGATTCCCATCGTTATTTCTAAACGCTCTCTGCAAACTTATAAATACTATTGCCAATTACCTTGATTTTGAATTAGATGAGCTAAGTTAGGTTAGGCTGACATAATAAAGGATAAACCTTTGTAGTAGGCCTACTGCCCCATACTAGACAGGTCTAACTTACACCCACCCACTCATGTACTTGTTTAACCTAGTTTTCGCCTCAGTGACGGTACTCGGGAGTTTGTTCCACTCATCCACAACTTTATTGCCGAACCAGTCTTTGCCTATATCCTTTCTAAATCTAAATTTTTGTAACTTGAACCCATTGCTGCGAGCGCTGTCTTAGATATTTTTACCACGTTATTTATATCCTCTATTTATTCATGTTATTCATTTATACACCTCAATCACATCCTAATTCTACGATTCTCCAGAGCTACCCCCCACCATAAGGCTGTAAACGGTACATCATTTGTATCAGCTCGGTCACTCCTTCGGGAGCCACTGCCGGATCACCACATGGAGAAGACCCGGGCCAGGACCCGTCCTGGCAAACCTACACGAACTTTATCCATATGTATGATGGACAAAATAGAATCCATGTGTTTATTCGCTAATTTACCCGACAACCCAACACAGGGCCCAAAGGCAACGATGGGGTTGGGGGGCTGGGGGTTGGGGGGTCTGACGGCTTCAGCCCGTTGTTGTTGTACATAAAATATTTTACCTTGGAACGCACAGGGACTACATCAAGACCCTGATCGCGGCCACAGAACATATCAATTATATCGACATCTTCGAAATCCTCAGACGGGTCATCTTAGTATTAAGACCTGTGTCAGGACGCAGTTCCTGCCGAATCAGTCATACGAAAAAATTTACAAAGGTAGATTTGTTTGACCTGATAAAGCTCACTGTGTGGGCGAAACGTAATCAATATAAGGGATCACATTATATTGCATTTGTGTTTATTTTACCATCGTGTCGGTATTTTACAAATTTTATCTCTAGCGCAAGAGCATGTGGATACATGAAAGGCCTAGGAACTAGGCCTCAATATGGTTAACAGGAATACGTCTAGATTTATATCTACAGTTCACTTATCTCTTACCATCTAATTTAGGAAATTTGCTTAATATATCTGGTGTCTTATTTTCGTTAATATCTTGACATGTCACATAGGTTATTATACCGTCTATCTACATATTCCTCAATAAGTGGACAATTAAGTATATAGTGCTCAAAATAGCGACCAGAGCCCCCCTCTGGTCGCTATTTTGAGCACTATATACTTAATTGTCCACTTAATTGTCCACTTACCTACTCATTCCCCCAATGAGTAGGTAATGGCAAGAGACCAGGAAAGAACACTCTTGTTTCTCTTCCTGGTGTGCCCGAAGCTACCTGCTCACCAGTGTCGCCTCTCCAGTACTCGTAGTTGCTTTCACTGTACCTAACACAGCATCATTTATCACTTGGCTTTATAAGTCCCTCAGGTCCTGCAAAAAACTCACCTACTGTACTGAATCTTGTCAAGTCTGTTGTCTGTTGAGCGGTGTCGGATCAGCCGGGCTGTGGTTCGTACGTGCGGCCAGCAGTAACAGCCTTGAACATTAAAATGGTATAAAATACCGACAGGTTGTTAGGTAAGACACATATGCAACAGTAACAGCCTTGTTGATCAGGCCCTGATCCAGAAGGAGGCCTGGTCGTGGACTGGGCGGCGGGGGCGTTGATCTCCGAAATACCCTCCAGGTAGACTCCAGGTAAACAAAGATTATTCAGCTGATGCTGACGACATAAATATAAGGATCCTTCAGCTGATGTTAACGATGTGAAGGTCCCTCAGGTAATGTGGGTAACTTTTATGAAGTCCCTTCCGAAAACTTCGTAGTGACTTTTCGAGAGAATATTCTTGGTTTAAAAGACCTGCTTAACTCTTTCATGGATAACATGTCGCTCTCCATCAAATAGCACTCGTCGAGAGCATCCCAGCTCCACTTCACGAAATTCGTGAAGAATCCGCAAGGCGTACCAAGTGAGGATAATTGGTCGCGTCAAGGACGTGCAATAAGTTGGAGACGTATTGCGCGTATTTTTTAACTGTTCGACGTGTGAGAACTGTTGGTGAAGAATTCTTCTGCCATGAGCTACAGACTGATTTTTTTATATTCGTAATGGAATATTATTATATTTTTGTGTGTGTTTATGGTGGATTTTAGTTATTAAATACAAAGCAAGATGGTAGATGAGGTGTTGAGGAGCCTGTGGTAGAAGATATACATGGTTAATACTCTTAATAATGTAAGGCAATAAATAAATATATGCTTAACAATTCGCAGACAGGTGAGATTATTTACAAACATTATCTCTCAGTCCACAGCAGGATCTGAACCTGCAAACTCGGCATCAGAGTACACACTACTTTATCCACAGCTCTAGACGTTAGGTTAGTTTATACATATCGCTAGTGATTACACAGCGATATGGGGCTTATCTCAGTGTATATTCACTGAAAGATACTTTAAATCATATTTTAGCGAGTAAATTTTTCCTGATGTTAGCGACAACTGCGGCCTTAATAACCCGTATGGAGCCTTATTCGTAAGGTATAAGAGATTTAACAAGACTTGGAAGAAGAACTAGGGAAGAACAGAGCAGAGAAGAAACAGCTGTTGGTAGGCAAGAAGAAAGAGGCAAGAAAGATTAAGTTGACCGACCACTTTAGGGGGGGGGGAGGTTCAGGGAAGTGGTTTTTGCCACATGGTGACTGAGGATTGGGTTCAAACTATGCGCAGTCGATAGTCTTCAAACCTACCACACTATGGCTGGCAATATCATTAATATATTCACATAAAAAATGGTAAACTCATGGCTGGCAATGGCTATCACTTGCTCGTAAACACTGAGTCTTGTTTGCTTGTACTAGTATGAGACGTGATATAAACAATGTAATTAGATTTACCAGGCATGTGTACCATGTAACAGGAGAAGGTGAACAAGTGGAAGGGGTGATTAGTGAAGAAGTTAAGTTCTGAGCTGTCGTCTTGAATACATGCATTCACTCACGCACATTTGCATGGGTACATACATACATATATACATACATATATACATACATGCATACATACATACATACGTACATACATACATACATACATATATGCATATATGCGTGCAAAACAACCATGGGGAGGTGATAGTCCTGGGCCTTTCGTGTTCCAATCAACACATCAGGAGCTTGCAATGTTGCAGAAAAGAGGAGGTCCAAGCAGATACGATCGCAGAGAGCGCCAGCAAAAGGCGTTCCCTGAGATCGTATCTGCTTGGACCTCCTCCTCTTTTCTCCAATATTACAAGCTACTGATGATGCATTGATTGCAACACGAAAGGCCCAGGGCTATCATTCACCACTCCAATTGTTGTTTTGCATCTTGTATCGCTTGTTCGTGATATTTGCAACATACATAATTCTTCAGCCTCAGGATGAGCGGTAAGTGAAACGAATTGGTAAAAAAAAAATAAAACAGTGCTGAAGGCAGACTTTATACACAGTTTTAAGGGCAGGTACAACAGGGCCCACGAGGACATGAAGGAGTAAATCTGGCAAGCGACAAGTTGAGAGACAGCGCCAGGAGCTGAGACTCAACCCGAACGACCATATACAGGTAAGTACATGCATACATACGTGCACACGCGAGGTTAGGGCCACTGTAGTGATTTCCATTTTGCTCACTGTTAAATGCATTTGTTAAGACGTATGTGATTTACTGTTATTCTTAATGAAAACACATTCACTGGTGAGGAGAGAGGGGCGAGGAACTGACTTGACAGTCGAGTGAATGGGCAGTGAGGGAGTAGACCATTGTTAGTGAGGAAGAAACTGGCTTGACAGTGTAATAATGGTCGTAGAATTACCGACATGACTTGACAGTGTATTGAGTGGACGAGGGATATGGCGAAGGTAGAGAAAAAAAAAGAAGTTAGATATATATACTTCTGAGGGTTGTGTATGCTAGATTTGGCTGGCAAGTAGGTTACTTAAGTACATGCTGGGTGAGACTAGAACCTGCCTATCACGGGCCACTAGGCCCATTACAGCTTTTTTTTTTTTTTTAGGATCTTGTGGCTTTGTGATTTTACGCCTGTCAAGAGCGTACAATTTTAGAGCTTTCAGACAATAACTCTGCTGCTGCTATTAATAATAATAATAATAATAATAATAATAATAATAATAATAATAATATTAATAATATTAATAATAATAATAATAATAATAATAATATTATTATTATTATTATTATTATTATTATTATTATTATTATTATTATTATTATTATTATTATACAAAAGAAAGGAAGCACCGCATATAATTATAAATATTATGGCTGGAATACTGTTGTACATTAACATTCCCATTCAAGGCAGGTGAAATTGCAGAACTAGAGAATGTACAGAGAACCTTTACTGCACGTATAAGTTCCACCAAACACCTTAACTACTGGGAGCGCCTGGAAGCACTTGACCTGTACTCACTGGAGTGCAGGCAAGAGAGAGATATCATAATCTACACCTGGAAGATTCTGGAAGGACTGGTCCCTAATATGCACACAGCAATCACTCCATACGAAAGCAAGAGACTTGGCAGGCGATGCAACATACCCCCAGTGAAAAGTAGGGGCGTCACTGGTACACTAAGAGAAAACACAATAAGTATCCAGGGCCCAAGACTGTTCAACAGCCTCCCACCAGCAATAAGGGGCATTACGGGAAGACCCCTGGTTTTCTTCAGGAGGGAGCTGGACAGATACCTAAAGACGGTGCCGGATCAGCCGGGCTGTGGTTCGTACGTTGGATTACGTGCGGCCAGCAGTAACAGCCTCGTTGATCAGGCCATGATCCACCGGGAGGCCTGGTCGTGGACCGGGCCGCGGGGACGTTGATACCCGGAATGCCCTCCAGGTAGACTGCAGGCAGGTAATAAAATAAAGAAAGTGGAAGGATAGAAGAAAATGAGGAAAAGAGAGATAGAGAGAGGAGGGGAAGCTCAATTACGTTTCTACCAGCACACAAGAAGAATTAAACTATCACCCTTCTCTGTATGTTTTCCAGAAGAGTAATGTCCATTCTGTGTACGAATGGTATATAATACCGACAAGATGAGATTAAGACACATGTGCAACATCTGGGTATCTTTATTGTAGATGTTTCGCGGAACATCTACAATAAAGATACCCAGATGTTGCACATGTGTCTTAATCTCACAATGTCCATTCTGTTGTAGACTAGAAGTGCAACGCGTAACTAACGCTTTACTATCAATATACATAAAGGTGCATTATATATAACCTTAGAATTCATTCATGCGGTTTCTCAGCCTTACCAGGTATTACCTGGAGTTTACCTGGAGAGGGTTTCGGGAGTCAACGCTCTCGCGGCTCAGTCCGAGACCAGGCCTTGCAAACACTTAAGCATTGTTGTCTTGGTTTCAGATTTCCAGTAATCTAAACTAATAAATCTTTATTTTCCACAGTCTTACTTTCCACGAGTTTGACCTTGCATGTTTCCACAGTGAACCGAATCTGTCAGTTTTCCAACCACAACATTAACTTTGGCCTATTTTTAGTCAATGTGTAACCACAGGAGTTAATTCTTTTGCTATTTATTTCCTCGGCATTGTTGATTTCTGTTGTAAACAACAAGAGCCCCAACACTGGCCCCTGCGGAACGCCACCTGCGACGGGCTATTAAATTCGCTGAACTGCTGCTACTTGAGACAGACGGGAAGACCTGAATTCACTCAGTGCTCCGTGGTTGCATCCTCGTCGTCTTCACTTGCAGAATGTTGAAGAAACACCCAAGGTTTTATTTTGAGACAGATGATTGCTTAATTTTCTTCCAGGAATAACAAGCAGGGAAGGAAGGAGGGAAGGAGAGAGCAGTAACTCTTGGAAGGTTTTTTTTTGTGTGCTGGTAGGAACGTAATTGAGCTTCCCCTCCTCTCTCTCTCTCTCCATCTCTCTTTTTCCTCATTTTCTTCTATCTTTCCACTTTCTTTATTTTATTACCGGCATAATATGTATAATTTTATGCGATGTTTCCTTTCTTTTGTATAATAATAATAATAATAATAATAATAATAATAATAATAATAATAATAATAATAATATTATTATTATTATTATTATTATTATTATTTTTATTATTATTGTTATTATTATTATTATTACTACTATAAGGCTGTTGCTGATAATAATAATAATAATAATAATAATAATAATAATAATAATAATAATAATAATAATAATAATATTATTATTATTATTATTATTATTATTATTATTATTATTGTTATTATTATTGTTATTATTATTATTATTATTATTATTATTATTATTATTATTATAATTATTATTATTATTATTATCAGCAACAGCCTTATAGTAGTATTTCTAAAATTACTCTTAGTTTTAATAAAATTGTTATAGACTAAAGTTTATAGAAGCATCTCATGGTATAGGGCTAAAAGTGCTCACCAACATTGAATGGTTTCTCCACTGGATTAAAGGGTACCTTTGTAAAACAGTCTACTGTGCCTTTTTCAAGGACAGTGAAGCAAGACTGAATAAACCACTCGCCAGGAAGGCACAGTCGAAAACACCAAACTAGATGTAAGTCCCGCTAGCTTTGTTATTGGTGTTTTTATTCACTAATTTGTGACTGCATCTGTTATTCTCGTAACCAACTCATCACTACCTGGAGGTTACCTGGAGGTTATTCTGGGGATCAATGCCCCCGCGGCCCGGTCCATGACCAGGCCTTCCGATGGATCAGAGCCTGATCAACTAGGCTGTTACTGCTGGCCGCACGCAGTCCAACGTACGAGCCACAGCCCGGCTGATCTGGCACTGACTTTAGGTATCTGTCCAGCTCTCTCTTGAAGGCAGCCAGGGGTTTATTGGCAATTCCCCTAATGCTTGATGGGAGGCTGTTGAACAGTTTCGGGCCCCGGACACTTATGGTGTTTTCCCTTAGTGTACCAATGGCGCCCCTACTTTTTATTGGGGGCATTTTGCATCGCCTGCCCAGTCTTTTACTTTCGTAGGGAGTGATTTCTGTGTGCAGATTTGGGACCATTCCTCCCAAGATTTTCCAAGTGTAGATTATGATATATCTCTCCCTCCTGCGTTCCAACGAGTACAAGTCAAGTGCTTCCAAGCGTTCCCAGTAGTTAAGGTGCTTGACAGAACTTATACGTGCAGTAAAGGATCTCTGTACACTCTCTAGATCTGCGATTTCACCTGCTTTGAATGGAGATGTTAATGTACAGCAGTATTCCAGCCTAGAGAGAACAAGTGATTTGAAAAGGATCATCATTGGCTTGGCATCTCTCGTTTTGAAAGTTCTCATTATCCATCCTATCATTTTCTTTGCACGTGCGATCGTGGCACTGTTGTGATCCTTGAAAGTGAGATCCTCAGACATTACTACTCCCAGGTCCCTTACATTATTTTTCCGCTCTATTGTATGGCCGGAGTCAGTAGTATACTCTGTTCTAGTTATTATCTCCTCCAGTTTTCCAAAACTTACTTTCCATAACTTACTTAGATAAGTCCTTAGATCTGTTATATAGTTCGTGTAATCTTTTGACCACCGTTCATAAGAGAGGTATAAAGTCACAATAAAGCTATCACCTCAACCAGTGATGAAGCAAAACTCTGTTTAGCAGCGAAAGCAATTGGGATGTCGTGGGCCTTGCCGGTTCCTGTAAGTTCTCTGTAGGTCTGCGTCATGTGGGATCCGGTGAGAGTTGCCGCAGCAACAGTTAGGTTGATGATCTAAGTGGAAAGAACGAGGGTTGCGTTAGTGTGGAGGAGGAAACAGGTCGATGCGGCAGCGATAGTAAGGTCGCGGGTTTAGTGGATGGAACCGCGAGTGACATTTGACCTTGGTGCTACCGCAAGTTTACCTCAGAGGTCAACCCTCCGAGCCCTCCCTCTACCGAGCTACCCTACCATCCCGTTCTCCATCCTAAATAAAGCACTTGTGATTCCAGCTATTCACTAAATAGCGATGTGTTCCTTCGCTATGAAACGATTCTGTCATGCAGCCCTCGTAGCATCTAAACCCAAAGTGGAATGCTTAGGTGTATCTTAGGCTCAGACTGATAAACTTCCTTACCTGATATATATGTCAAACCCACCCACTGCAATGAAAGATGACGGGAAAAAAATAACTAACTTTAATCTCTACTATGTAACTGTATTCAGTAGAAATTAAAGCTGTTGAAATCCCTAACTGTATGTAATAAAATAAATCATTCCCATTCAAGGCAGGTGAAATTGCAGAGCTAGAGAATGTACAGAGAACCTTTACTGCACGTATAAGTTCCATCAAACACCTTAACTACTGGGAGCGCCTGGAAGCACTTGACTTGTACTCACTGGAGTGCAGGCGAGAGAGATATATCATAATCTACACCTGGAAGATTCTGGAGGGGCTGGTCCCTAATATGCACACAGCAATCACTCCATACGAAAGCAAAAGGCTTGGCAGGCGATGCAACATACCCCCAGTGAAAAGTAGGGGCGTCACTGGTACACTAAGAGAAACTACAATAAGTGTCTGGGGCCCAAGACTGTTCAACAGCCTCCCACCAGCAATAAGGGGCATTACGGGAAGACCCCTGGTTGCCTTCAAGAGGGAGCTGGACAGATACCTAAAGACGGTGCCGGATCAGCCTGGCTGTGGTTCGTACGTTGGATTTCGTGCGGCCAGCAGTAACAGTCTCGTTGATCAGGCCCTGATCCACCGGGAGGCCTGGTCGTGGACCGGGCCGCGGGGACGTTGATCCCCGGAATTCCCTCCAGGTAGCCTCCAGGTATTCCATACTGACCAACAGATATTTTAGCACGTGTCTTTGTGTAGACGCTGACGTCGTAGGGACGGAAGAAAAGAAGGGAATATTTAGTAATTTTGACAGTCGTTGTGGTACCAGTAGGCTGCTGAGCTTCGTAAACACTCATTTTTTGTTGTGTTTCTGGGTATAACTGTATCATATTACCCTTGGTATGTGTGTGTATGTTATTACTTATTTGTTAGTGTGACTTTGTAAATGGTGCAAGTCGGACCGAAACTTCGTCGTAAGATTCTCTGTCTCCCTCCCTCTCTACACACACACACACATATATATATATATATATATATATATATATATATATATATATATATATATATATATATATATATATATATATATATATATATATATATATATATATATATATATATATATATATATATATATATATAATGTTGAGGAAGGGTTGTTGAGGTGGTTCGGACATGTAGAGAGAATGGAGCGAAACAGAATGACTTCAAGAGTGTATCAGTCTGTAGTGGAAGGAAGGCGGGGTAGGGGTCGGCCTAGGAAGGGTTGGAGGGAGGGGGTAAATGAGGTTTTGTGTGCGAGGGGCTTGGACTTCCAGCAGGCATGCGTGAGCGTGTTTGATAGGAGTGAATGGAGACAAATGGTTTTTAATACTTGACGTGCTGTTGGAGTGTGAGCAAAGTAACATTTATGAAGGGATTCAGGGAAACCGGCAGGCCGGACTTGAGTCCTGGAGATGGGAAGTACAGTGCCTGCACTCTGAAGGAGGGGTGTTAATGTTGCAGTTTAAAAACTGTAGTGTAAAGCACCCTTCTGGCAAGACAGTGATGGAGTGAATGATGGTGAAAGTTTTTCTTTTTCGGGCCACCCTGCCTTGGTGGGAATCGGCCGGTGTGATAATAAAAAAAAAATAAATATAATGTTGAAATGTTTCGCCCACACAGTAAACTTCTTCAGTTGAGTATAGAAGAGTCAGCAGAAGCATTAGAGATGTACAGAGGATGTGTAATCGGTCCATCACCCTTCAAAACCTGAAAACTACGTCTTCAAGGGTGATGGACTAATTACATTGTCTTTACATCTCTACTGTTTCTGCCGACTCCTCTGTGTTCGACTGAAGAAGCCAAATGAGAAGGTAAAACGTTTCAGAAAGAAGATACCTAACTGTTGCATATGTGGAAGATTGAGACACTTATGCAGCATATGGGAATCTTTATTCAGGAAACGTTTCGCCACACAGTGGCTTCATCAGTCCAATACAGTCCAATGTGTGGGTTATTTGTGTATTACTTATTTGTTATTATTGATGTATTAAAGGACGGGCATTGTCCCTTAAGGCAATGGGGGTAAATTTCCCATCTGTTGCAGTCTAATCTTGAGGTTCTAAACGACTGCACTTCACTGGATGTTGTTATAAGAGTCATCCCTTAACGTGAAAGAAAATGCATGAGAGAACATGGATTCAGATTAAACACTGCTGAGTATAGAGGACAACGTAAAATGGATAGCAAATTGTACTCGTGTTACAAATGGGTATATCCCAACTCTGTAGTTGCAGGGATATAGGCACCCACAGCCTGATTGATCAGGCCAGCAACCTTGGAGAAATAGTTTTATGAAGTGGTCAATCCCACAGCGTAGACAAGACACATCAACTAGATAAGATAAGATTTCGTTCGGATTTTTAACCCCGGAGGGTTAGCCACCCAGGATAACCCAAGAAAGTCAGTGCGTCATCGAGGACTGTCTAACTTATTTCCATTGGGGTCCTTAATCTTGTCCCCCAGGATGCGACCCACACCAGTCGACTAACACCCAGGTACCTATTTGCTGCTAGGTGAACAGGACAACAGGTGTAAGGAAACGTGTCGAAATGTTTCCACCCGCCGGGAATCGAACCCGGGCCCTCCGTGTGTGAAGCGGGAGCTTTAGCCACCAGGCCACCGGGCCACCAGTATGGTATACCAATGCAAACGAACCACGGTTCAGAGAACCGACAAGATGATAAATTAGACACATGAGCAACACTTGGGTATCATTAAAGATACCCAAGTGTTGCACATGTGTCTAATTTATCATAAATATACCTATATGAATGAATCTTATTGTCACCAGCTGGCACAGTGGCTTACGAACTGGCCTGGAGATTCACGCCATGGTTTCAAACCCCACCCGTTCCGTGGTTTCCACTGTCATCCTTCCAGACACATCAGCAACACAACAGTATCTGTTAGGTAAAAGGACATAAATGCAACTAATGCGACATTTATTGTGGCAACGTTTCGCTCTCCAGGAGCTTGTCGGTAATTCTACGAACAGTATTACAGTGGTATCTTGGTAAAGAGGACATCTTAAACAAACTGCATAACTACTAGTTACTAGGTGTGTTATAGGTTCCCTGTAGGTTAGGACCCATCAGGGAAGGTTCCTTGATGTTGGTGAGGGGCTCTTGATTTAGGGAATTGGATCTGTGCTCCAGTTCCCCGAATTAAGCCTGAATGCCTTCCACATCCTCCCCCCCCCCCCAGGCGCTGTAAAATCCTACGGATTTAGCGCTTCCCCTTGATTATAATAATAATAATGTAGGTTAGGAGTTTAGAATGAATGTATAACGTGACCAATATAAAAATTTTAATTCAGCCGCAAATGTAAATTACATCGCCTCCTGCCGGAGCCAATTGCAGGAATTAACGGTTTAGGTTGGAGAGAAATGCTTAGTAATGTCCCTTAGACGCCGCTATGACCGTTGTATCATACTGTTAAACGCAAAGTCAATTAATGGCTCATGAAGCAACTGTTGTTAGCCATGCATGGTTACCTGGAGGTTACCTGGAGTCGCTCCCTGGAAAGTCACTGTTCTTGCGGTCTGGTTCCAGACCAAGCCTCCTGGTTGCTGGCTTGATCGATCAGGCTATTGGCACCCGCCGTCCGCAGTCCAATGTAGGCTCCACAACCGGGCTGACCAGGAACTGTCAAGGAACTTATTGAGTTCCTTCTTGAAGACAACCAGAAGAAGTCTGTTGGTAATTCCTCTGATTGACGATGGGAGGATTATTTATGGGAAAGCTCTAAACTCGTGTGGGTTATGCAGAACTTGAATCAGGTTTTGATTCAAGGAAGGAGACTGCAAATATAATTCGTTAGACCAAGATCCGTGGAAAGCAAGACACCGAGGGACTGAATACCTCATAATTACTTCTCCACTTCTTCCACTGTCTCCAGCATTGAGTCAGCTCTATGTTTGAAGAAGTCTGCTGCACAGGTGAAACGTTTCTTCAGTTAAAGATACCCGAGTGTTGCACATGTGTCCTACTCTTCAACTTGTTGGCATCGTATAACATTTATAATATATAGTGCTTTAACTTGATCACGTTAATTTGTTGTGAAA
The DNA here is from genome assembly GCF_038502225.1 of Cherax quadricarinatus. Taxonomy (NCBI): domain Eukaryota; kingdom Metazoa; phylum Arthropoda; class Malacostraca; order Decapoda; family Parastacidae; genus Cherax; species Cherax quadricarinatus. Next base: position 38,152,006 of record NC_091311.1, on the reverse strand, counting down.
TGTTATACCCACAAAGACTTCCTTTTGCAACCAGTATCATACCGATTATGCTGTCGGCGCTCCGTCATTTCTCCGGAAGACTAAGTCTTCTTATCCTTGAAGAGGGTGAGACGTAGCCTAGAGCCACCCTGTGCTGGGACTCAGACTTGTTGATGGTCCTACTGGACCCTAACCTTTGGTAGGAGTTTTTGACAAGAGATTCGTCATCGACGCACACTGGAACGAAGACGTCTCTGGCACACAAAGGAACAAAGGCATCATCGACGCACACTGGAACAGACACCATTGACGGACCTTGTAGCCATTGGGTACTCCACCACTTTCATGTACCTAGCCCAGACAGCCTTGTCCACTGCCACCTGCCGCTCCTGGTGGAACAGATTTCCAAGTAGCGTCAATGAAGCGAGAACCTCGAGTTACGTTCTTATGTTCTTGCTTTGAGTCAGTGGTCAATGGTTCTCGGCTTCTTCACATTCACATGTGACCATAGACACTGTAGTGTGGCTGTGGCACCGCCATAACACTGGCACAATTGAACTAGTCATCCTATGAAAAAAAAAATCGTGTCCAGGGAATTTTTCTAAGGAAAGAACCGATACTGCGAATGACAACTGATTTCCTGACAGCAATGACGGTGCCTCAGCAACAAGACCTACCTGAATTACCGAGTCATGGGGGCTAACGGCTCCTTCACTTTCAACGACTCATTCATGGACCCACTAACCCCTTACTCCTACGTCTCCCCCACCCCCGGCCAGGACACTGTTTCCTGAAGAAGGTAAATATATCAACCGAGCCCCCCCCCCCCCCGAAAAAAAAAACTAATATGCGAAAAGCACGCATGAACCTCCTCCTAATTATCCAGTGTGTTAATTACTTCAAGGCTCTTCTTATTATGGCGACCAGTCTCAGGCAAACAATCCCGGTATTATGTACAGTTCAGGACATTTATTAAAGGAAACGTTTCGCCACGAGTGGCTTCTTCAGTCCTAATAGGACTGAAGAAGCCACTCGTGGCGAAACGTTTCCTTTAATAAATCCCGGTATTGCCGGTATTGTCCCGGCCCGGGTCTTTTCCAAATGGTGACCCGGCGAGCCAATGCTGTGGTGTCTCCCATCCGGCCTAAGGCGATCGATCACGTCCCCAGCAGAGACAGCGGCACATAAGAGCAAGTCGTGTTTAAAGGTATTCTCGGGTGTCCTCTTAAAAACGGTATCGACCTCTGACCCCCACGACTTGGAGCTCTCGTGGTAGCTGCATAAGTTTGAGGAGGAATGAATTACACGTAGCGGAACATAATAACATATCCCTTTTTCGGGCTAAGTTTAGCCCAAAGTAAAAATTTACGTATAGCCTTAATATAAAGCTCTAGGGCGAAACGTTGTCCGAAGACAAGGCTCGCTCATCCGAGGGCTTTTGTATTCCTAGTTCGTTGGTGCCTCGTCAGTCACTACCATTCTCCAGTAACCAAAAGTAGAAAAGAAACTGAGTTGAAAAAATTCACGTAAACAGGAGTGACATTTGTTGAGAAAACGTCTCGCCAGAAGCGGCGAGACGTTTTCCTAAATAAATGTTCAGCTCATAAATAAGAGTTCAGCTCCATGGTTCTGGAACGATATCGTTCCAGAACCATGGAGCTGAACTCATCTCCAGGCTGAGGGACTGACAACCTCAAATACTTTTTCTCCAAGGTTGATGGACTGATTACATATCTGAAGAAGCCTGCTGTGTAAGCGAAACGTTTCATCAATAAAGATACCCAACTGTTGCAATGTGTCTCGATCTTCATAAGGACATGTGCAACTAATGTGGCATTTTACTGTAACAACGTTTCGCTCTCCAGGACCTTTGTCAGGCTTCTGGAGAGCGAAACGTTGCCACAGTAAAATGTCACATTATTTACACATATGAAATGTGTTCTTCACCAATCTTTTGTATATAATTCTTCACATTATGTCGTTGCACTGATAAAGCCACTAGTGGGCGAAACGTCTACAGATAAAGATACCCAGATGTTGCAAAACTTGTGTAACTTTATTGCTGAAATAAAATATTGTCGACAGTAAAGATGTTGAACATGCCTCTTAATCAATATTAACAAACGACACATGTGCAGCACCTGGTTACTCCAACTGGGGGCGAAACGTCTCTCACGTTTAATGATACCTAGGTGTTCTGTATTTTATACCATTTTAATGTTCACCTAGGTGTTCTACATGTGTTTATGCACCAGCTTGTGGCATATTATATGCCTTAGTTTTAACAGCATAAGCAACAGGGAAAGAAAGCTTGAGAGCAACAACAGTAGGAGCAGCAGTAGTAACGGCAGTAGCAACGGCATGATAAGATCAAGGACAGCAGCAGCTGTCGATGCAGAAAAATAATTAAGAGTTTGGGCAGAAGCAGCAACAGCAACAACATCAGTCAGGAACTGGATGTTGACTCACCACTCGGTTATGATATATCCCTTTCACTCACGTGTCATATTCCTGTCTCTGTCGGGTCATCTGCTCGCCACTTACAGGTCATCTTCCTGTTTCTCACCAGTTATTTTCCTGTTTCTCAGAGGTCATCTTCCTGATTGTCTGGTTATCTTCCTGTCATCCCTCCCACACCTACTTTCTCCTTTCTCGGATCCACTACATATTCCTCCCTACATCTTCGTTGATTCTTCCCTTACTGAATCTTTCCTTCGTTCCTTCTTAAGATAAGATTTGTTAGGATTTTTAACCCGAGGAGGTTTAACGTCATCGAGAACTGTCTATTTCCATTGTGGTCCTTTAGTCTTGTTCCCTAGGATACCGCCCACACCAGTCGATTGATACCCTGTTCACCTACTTACTGCTAGGTGAACAGGAACAGCAGGTGTAAGGAAACATGTTCAGTGTTTCTACCCGTGCCGTGCAAGAGCTTTACCAACCGAGCCGCTCTTCTCCCTTGCCTCCCTCACCTTTCTCTGGCGTAGGATGTCACGTACACTCGTTCATAACGTGGGAACCAAAGTTGTGTCAGTGTCACTGAGCGAGTACTGGCGTGTAAGCTCGTGTCAGCGATGGTTGATGCTGACGTCGAAAGTGCTTGTCAGCGATACCTTACCACACACGCAAACAATCATCAGCGTGTTTCGCTGACGTCTGTCTCCCCTAACTATGCGCTGACGGATGTTGTCGTAGCTGGAGATTTTATCGCGCGTTTCAAGTTGCGTGCTGACGGTAGTGATGGTTTGTTTGTCAGGTATCAGCAGTCAGCACACTGTCTCCTGATACAGGTCTTAATCAGACGATGACACATAACCCGTGGACGTGCCTAGCATGTAATGTAAATAAATAATTTAAAAAAAAGGGCCAGTAGGCCTGTTGCAGTGCTCTTCCATTCTTATGTAAGAGGTTAAGGATTTTAAAAATGGTATATAATACAGATCGACAAGCTGAGGAGTAAGACATGTGCAACAGTTACGTATCTTTATTGCAGATCAACAACGAAGGTACATGTATCTTCCTTTCAGGTTAATCATTCCCTGGGTTATATAATCTACATTTAACATCTCATTTAATGTCACTTGCTAGTGAAGTCCTCTAAGGTGTGTGTATGTGTGTGTGTGTGTGTGTGTGTGTGTGTGTGTGTGTGTGTGTGTATTCTTCTAGATGATGGATTTAAAGTTGATGCAATGAACTGGAAAGGTTTGGTGTGAGAGAATGTCTGACATAGGCCAATAGACCTACTCTACCTGGAGTGTACCTGAAGGGTGTTCCGGGGATCAACGCCCCCGAGGCCCGGTCCACGACCAGTCCTCCCGGTGGATCAGGGCTTGATCAACCAAGCTGTTACTGCCTGCTGTACGTAGTCCAACGTACGAACCACAGCCCACCTAATCTGGAACCGACTTTAAGTATCTGTCCAGTTCCTTCTTGAAGGCAGCTAGGGGCCTATTGGTAATTCCCTTTATGCATGGTGGGAGTCTGTTGAACAGTCTTGGGTCCCGGACACTTACGGTGTTTTTCTTAGTGTACCAATGACGCCCCTACTTTTCATTTGGGGTATTTTGCACCGCCTACCCAGTCTTTTACTTTCGTAGGGAGTGAATTATTCATTCAGATTCGGGACCATTCCTTCTCGGATTTTCCAAATGTAGATTATGATATAACTCTCGCCTGCGTTCCAACGAGTACAAGTCAAGTGTTTCCAAGAGTTCCCGGTAGTTAAGGTGTTTAATGGAACTTATACGTGCAGTAAAGGTTCTCTATACACTCTCTAGATCTGTAATTTCACCTGCTTTGAATGGAGATGTTAATGTACAGCAGTATTCCAGCCTAGAGAGAACAAGTGATTTGAAAAGGATCATCATTGGCTTGGTATCTCTCGTTTTGAACGTTCTCATTATCCATCCTATCATTTTCTTTGCACGTGCGATCGTGGCACTGTTGTGATCCTTGAAAGTGAGATCCTCAGACATTACTACTCCCAGGTCCCTCACATTATCTCCTCCAGTTTTCCATTACATAAGAACATAAGAACATAAGAACGAAGGAACACTGCAGAAGGCCTACTGGCCCATGCGAGGCAGGTCCAAGTCTCCTACCGGCTTAAGCCAATGCACCCAACCTAGTCAGGTCAGGTCACATTGACTTAAGGGAGGAACACGGCAACCGACCTGTTAGCACAAGCTATCAGGTCTAACTCACACCCACCCACATCTACTCATGTATTTATCCAACCTATTTTTAAAGCTACACAACGTTCTGGCCTCTATAACGGTACTTGGGAGTTTGTTCCACTCATCCACAACTCTATTACCAAACCAGTACTTTCCTATATCCTTCCTGAATCTGAATTTTTCCAACTTAAAACCATTGCTGCGAGTCCTGTCTAGGCTAGATATTTTCAGCACACTATTTACATCCCCTTTATTTATTCCTGTCTTCCATTTATACACCTCAATCATATCCCCCCTAATTCTACGTCTTTCTAGAGAGTGCAGTTTCAGGGCCCTTAGTCTATCCTCATAGGGAAGGTTTCTGATACATGGGATCATCTTTGTCATCCTCCTTTGTACATTTTCCAGAGAATTTATATCCATTCTGTAATACGGTGACCAAAACTGTGCAGCATAATCTAAATGAGGCCTAACCAAGGATGTATAGAGTTGAAGAACAACCTGAGGACTCCTATTATTTATGCTTCTTGATATGAAGCCAAGGATTCTATTAGCTTTATTGCGAACACTTATGCACTGTTGTCTTGGTTTCAGATTACTGCTAACCAGAACTCCTAAATCTTTTTCGCAATCCGTAATATTAAGATCTACATTATTTAGTTTATATGTGGCATGGTTATTGTCCTGTCCAACATTTAGAACTTTGCATTTGTCTATATTAAACTGCATCTGCCACTTCTCCGACCACTGCATCAGTCTATTCAAATCTTCCTGGAGTGCTCGAATGTCCTCGTCAGAATGAATTCGACGGCCTATTTTGGTGTCATCGGCAAACTTGCCGATGTCGCTCTTTATGCCCTCATCTATGTCGTTTATGTAGATTGTGAACAGCAGGGGGCCCAACACTGACCCCTGTGGAACACCGCTCGTGACGCTTCCCCACTCTGATTTCTCCCCATTTATGCAAACTCTCTGCTGCCTATTTGTCAACCATGCCTCTATCCAGGAAAAAATTTCTCCTCCTATTCCATGTGCTTTAATTTTCCTCAATAGTCTCTGATGTGGGACCCTGTCAAAAGCCTTACTGAAGTCCATATACACAATATCATATTCATTACCATGATCTACCTCCTCAAATACCTTAGTGAAAAAAGTTAATAAATTCAGTGAATATCATACTGTTTTCCGTTGCCTATTGGAAAATTTGATTTATACCTTCTTAGAGGTTAACTGTGTCCTCAACAGATGACAGTCTCCTGCAGATCCTGCAAAGGATGATACGTGTTGTGGATTGCATCTCTATGTCTGATATGAGGATGAAGAACAGGATGGGGGGAGTAATCTAGTGTCCCTATTTTGCCCTCCAACAAGAATGCTGGTCTTTTCCTTTCGAAATACCTCATGAGCACTTAAGACAGGCAAATCTTACAAATTTCATCGTCTTATAGTCATCTTCATATAATCATTCGTTAAAATTTTAATGCGAAAATGGAACACTGTGTGAGACATAATATCAATGATTGACGGTTCCCGTGAGTTAATAATCATCAAATACAGTATTAAGAGAGCCGTCATCAAGAGGTTTAGCAAGGCAAAACATGTAACAGCATAAGAATATAAGAAAGAAGGAACACTGCAGCAGGCCTACTGACCCATGCGAGGCAGGTCCAAGCAAGGAACGAGATTAACATGAGCAGTGGGGCCGCGTTCACACAAATGAGCTGCTTTCCATAAAAGCTAATTCCATGAGCCAATTTAAAGTATGCTATCAGCATCGTCCTACGCTCGTCCCCTACCAGATGGCACTTTCTCAGTTCGCACCTCCCAGACGACGCATGCGCGGCTGTCTTCCGCCTTTCTAACTACCGTGGCTTCAAACCCATAATCTCAACGTTAGCAAGCAGTGGTAAACAGATCATCACAAGGAGCCTTCAACTAAGAATATTCTTCTGTGCCAAGAATATTCTTCTGTTGTATAACTGGTTCAGAAAGCCGACAAGTTGATGAATGAGATACTTGGGTATCTTTATTGTGGAAGCATTTCTCCAGCCAGTGGCTTCCTCAGTCCAATTCAGAAAAGAATGGTGAAAGATGAGGAGTTTGAGGGACTGATTACCTCAAACTCCTCCTCATCTTCCACTCAGGAAGCCACTGGCTAGCGAAACGTTTCCAGAGTAAAGATACCCAAGTGTTGCACAAGTTATATCAATATACTTTTGAGCTAAAAATATTACTCCAAGCTAAGAACATTCTTCCAGAGACAAAGCTGCTCCTTCTGAAAGCTTAGAAAATTCAAGTATTTATTTCTTCTGAGGGTGCTAGGACAGTGTGACCAGACGAACATGTGACCACACCACAGTATGACCACACCACAGTGTGACCACACCACAGTGTGACCACATCTCAGTGTGACCACCCTACAGTGTGACCACCCTTGGACATGTGAAGAGAAATTACCTTATTAGACAAACACAATGTGGCCCTGGCTAGTGCCATTACCAGCAGTTATCGTCTCTTATTTACATCATTGGCCCACTTTAGACTAATAGCAGCCGCGGCGAGGGTTCTGGGAAGGTCAAGAGCACGAAGGAGCCGGGGAATCATCATGTTGTGTACTCGTTAGCCAAGAGGAAAGACTCGTCACGATAAGTGCTGCTTTTTGGAGCTTCAGTTCCTGGTACCTTGTGGTGCTGTTGGTCCTGGTACCCTGTGGTGCTGTTGGTCCTGGTACCCTGTGGTGCTGTTGGTCCTGGTACCCTGTGGTGCTGTTGGTCCTGGTACCCTGTGGTGCTGTTGGTCCTGGTACCCTGTGGTGCTGCTGGTCTTGATACCTTGTGATGTTACAGCATCACAAGGTATCTAGTTACTAGGACTAGCAGCTACAGATCACATGACGTATAGATTCACTTTCCTACAACTAACCAAGTGGCAGTTTACTTGACAGTTCTCTGAAAATAAAATCAATACATATCAATCATTCGCAACACATTGTCAACAAAATAAAAGACTATTAGCTAGGCAACACAAAATTATTAAGCCTTGATAACGAGTCACTTCTTTAGGAAAATCGCAACTGACAAGATTATAAATTTCCTCGAAGACGAACTGGTGCAATACCAAAGTGACCTACCCTCTTCCTGTGGCTAAAATGATTATTCCTCTCACTGAATTTTGATATCCTAACCTTGTGTTTCTTACATCTACAGTACAAACACTTTCCACAGAGCATTGAATGTAGTATTGAGTGTTGACGACCAACTCCCACTGGTTTTCTCCAACCTTTACGTGGAGTGTTTGGAAGGTAACACAAACAAGCTGCAAGGTTCAAGGGAACTCTACGAGCAGCTACGCTGTATTGAGTTACTGTAGGCAACACTAATCATGTAAAATAGGCGAAAGCTGCTATTTTGTTTATGTTTGGTCACTATATAAAATACGTGAGATCAAATCTCATTGAATCCCATTCCACAGGCACTATACTGAGCCCTAAGAGCTTAGCACTTCCCCAAGAATAATAAAAAAAATAATCAAGGCTAAGGACAATAATTTTTGGTACAGTTATGTTGATGACGTCTTAATTATCTGAAATGAGGAAGGGAGGACTTATGATACTCTCGGATCATTTTAATCTAATTCTCAGCACTAAATTTTAGATTCGTGTGGGAGGAAATGATAGGTTCATCCCGTCCTCTGGATGTACTTGTACTGAAGGGAAATTCGATACCGGAATTCACTGACTGCCGTGAAGCTGCGTATTTGGAAGCATTAAATCCGTAGGGGTCGTGCAGAGCTTGAGGAATCAAAGGTAACAAACTGAAAAAAATCAAAGGGAAAGAATTAAAGGGAAAAAATGCAGGATAACATCACGGGAAAAATGAAACAAAAAATAATCCCAGAAGAAAAAAAATAACTATTAGCTTGTTAGTGCAGGTTAGGTTAGGATTTTTTTCCTGGATTTCCTCCAGTGGAATTTTTTTTCCAAAAAAAAAATTAATGCTTGACATTCTGCCCATTGCTTTCCTATAGTCTTTTTAAATACGAATTTGTTTAACTCGAATAAAAAAAATGGTTATGAAAATAGTGTTGAATAGGATTTTTGTAAGTCTTTCCTCTCCAACTTTAGAGTATTTGTGTTAATATATTCTGAGTCTCCACCAAAAACCGAGATAGAGCATTCGAATCCAGAGTTGAATCCAATCCTACATAAACACGACATAAAGCACAAAAGTCGAGCAAAAAATTAAGACACTTTTTTAACAGCAACATAAATCTTCTTTGGCATCACCACGATCACCCACCACCACCACCTACAACAACAATCACCCACTAACTACAACCACCCACCACCACCACCACCACCACAACAACAACACCAATCATCGCCACTCAGGTGAGATCACGGTGTAAAATTGAGGGCGAAGGTCAGGTCCGAAGGTCAACCAGTGACCTGTAAGCTGGTCATTCAGGGTCAGGTCACTAGTTTACAAGACAGTCACGTTCTGTATCGCTATGAGAAACAGAGAACTTCTTTTCAAACCACGAATTTTGTTAATTTTGATCAAAAAAAGTCTTCTTTACGTGATAAGGATCCATCATAATGTACACCTCAAAGACTTTGAAGAGTCTGGTCCCAAAGCAGAGGTGGGTGCATGCAGCCTCAGCTCCATGCACCCTTGTCTGAGGTTCCATGCACCCCCGGCTGAGGGTTCCATGTACCCCTGTCTGAGGGTTCCATGCACTCCAGCTGAGGCTCCATGCACCCCCGGCTGAGGGTTCCATGTACCCCTGTCTGATTGTTCCATGCACTCCAGCTGAGGCTCCATGGACCCCCCTCCCCCGGCTGGACAACTCTGGACTTGTGGGTTCCATTCAACTGTGACGATGACTTCTACTGCTACACCTCATCTGACTTCATTATATAAGAATCTCTGATATATACATCACAATTCCACTTCCTCTCCTGCTCATTCTGTTAGTGTGGAATAATACACAAATAACCCGCACGTAGGAGAGAGGAGCTTAAGACGACGTTTCGGTTCGCCTTGGACCATTTACAAAGTCCAAGTCGGACCGAAACGTCGTCGTAAACTCCTCTCTCCTATATTCTGGTTATTTGCGTATTGTTCCAGTCACGGTATTGTTCCTTTTTGTTATTTAGTGTGGAATAATTTGTAGTCCTGTATGTGGCAGGCAGCAGGCATATCCCTGCTTATCAGGTCAGGTCAGGTCAGGTCAGGTCAGGTCTCGGCCTTTGAAATAATGTCAATGTTTCCCACACACAGGTTGGCTAGTCAGTGAGCTGACCCGAGGAACTTTTGAGTGGGCCTATCTTGTCCCTGATCTTACTTCTGTAAACCTGAAAGAATCCTTTTGGGTTAGTCTTCGATTCCCTTGCAACTTTAACCTCATAATCTCTTTTCGCTTTTCTTATTCCCTTTTTTATTTCTCTCTTTAACTGAATATATTGATTTCTTAATTGATTTGCCTATATATGCCTCTCTTTTGACCAATCAGATATTTTAATCTTATATCTTGAACTCCGGGTTTTTGTCAAGTTGATTAAAAAAACAAAAGTTTTACCTTACCTCTCTCCTGTCTCTCATTATTTGCAGACCACTACATCTGTTATTATCAGTAACCGTTTACTATTAAATATCGTACTAGCTGTCTTGAAGGCTTTTTTTCAAATCATCTTGGCAGTTTTTTATTCTTTTGTTTTTTATGCTCCAACCATCTTGTTTCCTGCACAGACTCTCATACCTCTGTCTTTCATTAGTTTGAAGTTCTTCACAACTTAGCAATAGTCCCCTTCAACTGGCTGTTGGTATCAAACTTGCCTCCAGAATAGTTCATCTCTTTCATACATACTATTATGTTTACCATAGATATGATCTCAGCTTTATTGAACGAAATTGCAGGTTTACCCACTCTTTTTCAATGCAAAATGGTACGTATGATCGGGATCCCTTCCTTTGGTCCAATAAACTCAATAGTTATCTAGTACCTGGAGCAAGTAATCTCTTCTGCATCTCCAAATATCATTTCCTCCTGGCAGATAATGGAGTTCGTACCATTGCCTGACACCATGTTATCTAACCTGCTAACTAAATCTTCCATACCAGCTCTGAGAAAACATACGCCCTTCTTTGCTTATATGTCCCTGTTACAGAATTCTCTCTGTGTATCTTATTTGGGCGTCCCTTTCAATGAGTATCTTTACTTTTTTTCTGAAGAGGAAATCTTGCTATTTTTAGCTTCGCCAACCACCGTATACTCATTCTGGAAAACAACAAAGTTCCACTTCGAACAGTTTCTAATGCTGTTAGAAACTTAAAAAAAAAACAAGCCATGTTAGCATACTTTAACAGCTCACCTAAATTCCCTAAATAACATTCAGCTGCAGGACAGGTAGGCTGAACCACCCTTGACGTCTGACCTCAATCTATGGGGAAGAACAGCTGAAGCATTACAACAACAGAAGCGGGAAACCGGAGCAGCTGCAGAGTTGAAATAACAGCATCAGGAATGAAGGAACAAGCAGTGTTGTAGGAGGCAGTTGTACGAACAGTAAACCAGAAATTGAAGTGCATATGGCGAGGAGAACAGAGTGTGAATAGATGAGAGAAAACAACACAACACGCCTTTTTGTTCCTGTGTTTGGCCACTGAGAACTTTCAAGTTGCTTATGCTGGTCACAGAGGGCTTCTTTATTGATGTGTCTGGCTACTGAGAGCGTCTTTGTTGATATTCTTAGTTATCAGCTGTCGAATAGCTTTTCTGTTGATATGTTTATGTGTCCAGTTCCAGGAGGCGTCCCCGTTCATGTGTCTGGGTATCCACACAGCTGGACAAATAAGTACTGCATTGGTAAGACATTAATTTGCAGAGGAGCGTTTATTTTCCAATGTTCCACCACTGCTTGACTTCATCAAGTACTTGATAAAGCCAGTTTGTGGTGAAACATTGTGCGCTGAAGACTCCTCAGCAATATTTTGCCGTACATCGACGTATCGCCATTTCTCTGGAATATTGCGCAGTAGTTGGGGCGTTAATGCAACACCATCTCCAATACTCTGGGGCAGCTGAAGGCGTTGCTTGCGTTACAATTAGATGGTCGGAGACAGAAGACCCACACCTAGGTTGTTGCCCGAGAGTAGTGGGGAAGATAATGAAATTCATCCCTGCATGTGCTATTGTGCACTGCACATTAAAAGTGCGAACTGATTCTCAATTAGTTCTTGCCTGATTCTTCAGTCTTCCCAGTCTCATGAAGAGGGAGAGGGAAACCTGTGTCTACGTGGAGCTCACTGTTTAGAGATGAAGAAAAAGACTTTCTTCGTAATAATGATCCTGGATTACTATTAATTCGGGACGACAGAAGAAAGCCAAGTACTGTGGCTTATTTTCTACTGTGGCTTATTTTCACTTATTTTCATGCTCTTCCATGGTGCGACACACCATGGAAAACGTCAGTAGTGACAGCAGGAGTAAGGAGGCCCACACGTTCCTTTCGACTGAACTCTGAAAGAAGGCCCTTCATTTATATATTGAAATGATTCTGTATAATAAAATACAGTTATATATATATATATATATATATATATATATATATATATATATATATATATATATATATATATATATATATATATATATATATATATATATCGCCACCTTGCGGTGGTGACTGGTAGTCATAAAAATACTAACAGTCACTTTCGAAAACCACACACGTAAGTTGCTAATGTTTATGCTGTCATTAGCTTATTAGTGCAGAGTTAAAGGGGCAGTGGTGACTCCCTTACCCTGGTACACACACACACACACACACACTGCTGCAGCATATGGGCGCCTGGCAAACCTCAGAACAGCATTCCGACATCTTAATAAGGAATCATTCAGGACCCTGTACACCGTGTACGTTAGGCCCATGTTGGAGTATGCGGCACCAGTTTGGAACCCACACCTAGCCAAGCACGTGAAGAAACTAGAGAAAGTGCAAAGGTTTGCAACAAGACTAGTCCCAGAGCTAAGAGGTATGTCCTACGAGGAGAGGTTAAGGGAAATCAACCTGACGACACTGGAGGACAGGAGAGATAGGGGGGACATGATAACGACATACAAAATACTGAGAGGAATTGACAAGGTGGACAAAGACAGGATGTTCCAGAGATTGGACACAGTAACAAGGGGACACAGTTGGAAGCTGAAGACACAGATGAATCACAGGGATGTTAGGAAGTATTTCTTCAGCCACAGAGTAGTCAGTAAGTGGAATAGTTTGGGAAGCGATGTAGTGGAGGCAGGATCCATACATAGCTTTAAGCAGAGGTATGATAAAGCTCACGGCTCAGGGAGAGTGACATAGTAGCGATCAGTGAAGAGGCGGGGCCAGGAGCTCGGAATCGACCCCCGCAACCTCAACTAGGTGAGTACACACACACGGATGGGGGGGGGCAGGAGCTGAGCCTCGGCCCTTGCAACCACAAATAGGTGAGTACACACACACAATCACCAATACCAACACACCCGCATAGACACAAATACAGATTAGTTACACATAGAAATCACTCACCTCTTCACAAAAGTCAAGCATGAATTTAAAAACTTAAGTTCATACCTGATAAACCTTTAAGAGTCATGATAGACTCACGTCCATCAAACAGGAGAGAGAGAGAGAGAGAGAGAGAGAGAGAGAGAGAGAGAGAGAGAGAGAGAGAGAGAGAGAGAGAGAGAGAGAGAGAGGAGAGAGAGGTGGACTGTACAATAGTGTTTTGGATACTGTAACACACACAAAGCCACTGAGCAAAGTGAGGAAGCATGCTGGATGCTGGAGTAAAATAAAAGATATTAGTACTGACATGAGAACACCTGAACTGGAAAGGAACTCATGGAACAAAGGTGACAGAAAAATTAGCCTAAGAAGTGCCAGGAGGTAGAAGGAAATTTCCTACGTAAGAGGAGGAAAGCCACCAGGATGGAGAGACAGAGAGAGAGTCCTTGAAAAATGTGGAGAATATCGATAAACAAGGAGCTAAGCAGAAGAATCAGGAGCAAAATCGTAGGAATGAGAAGGAGAGCAGAACAACAGATCGAAAACAATAAAAACTCGAATACTAATTCAGAATTAAAACAGCGTAATAACCATAATAGGAGGAAGATGACCATAAAGGATTAGATAACAAGATTGAAGAGGAAGTGAGGAAAGCTCACGAGAAACGACAGAGAGGGTTGTAAGGAACTAAATATGGGATTCATGGAGAAAGACAGTAAAGAAGAGGAGGATAACAGAGAATAGTGTGTATCAGCACAAGGGAAATATATGAAGACGCTGTTATGTAAGCTATGGAACTTGGCTGAGATGCGCTCTAAAACTGTGATCAGATAATAATCTACAGTACGTTAAGTAAGAGAACACGTGTGAAACTAATGAGACATTTTTATTGTGGGAACTTTTCGCTCTCCAGAACCTTTGTCAAGCCAAACGTTGTCATAATAAAAGGTTTCATTAGTTGCACATGTGTCTTTTACTTAACACTGTCGGTAATTCTGCCTTTATTACTAATAATCTACAGTAAGTCACAGGAGACAGAGCAGCTACCAGGATGCTGGAAAACGACAAACATTGTTTATGGCTACAAGACTTAAGAAATCGTAATGACACGATTGCAAATAAACCATACCCCCGGCCGGGATTGAACCCGCGGTCATAGAGTCTCAAAACTCCAGCCCGTCGCGTTAACCACTAGTGGTTAACGCGACGGGCTGGAGTTTTGAGACTCTATGACCGCGGGTTCAATCCCGGCCGGGGGTATGGTTTTTTTTTATGGCTACAAGTTTCGAGACAGTCTACTTGCTGTCAGCCACAGGCTGGTATCCCTCCTCCGCATCCTCTATAAAGTACTGGTGAAGATATTTTGAAGGTGAATGGTGGAACACCTCGAGATACGAGCCAATAGTGAGATAACACATACAAAATCAATATTGAGGCCAGAATTGTCATAAACATTTTTATTTCTGCCATCATACTATAAAAAGATATCCAGATATTCAAACTTATGCATACAGGTGAGGAAAGAAATGGATTCAATTAACTTTATGATTAGGCATGATTGAACCTACCAGGAGCTAGAACTCTACAACACTTGACTGTTAGTAGATGAAAAGTGGAGCCGGAAACTAAAAAACAGCCTAGTGACCACAATTTGCTTGAATGTTTTCATATACTTTAAAAAATGACATCCTTATTTTTTCTTAATAATATTAGATTAATATACGTGTATTTCAGTGTTTTTATTTTAAGTCTGGAAGACAGATTCGTCATGGGACTGACCAAGTAACAGGTAAGAGAACAGATTAACCAGATGTTGTACAATCTATCTTGATTATGATGTACAATCTATCTAGATTATGGTGTTAGGTAAAAGAGCACATTTGCGGCTAATTATATTCCCTGGTGAGCAATAAAACCTTACGGATCATGAAGCGCCTGTGGGATGAAATTCAAACAGATTTGGTTACATATAGGTGTATTTTGTGCACAAACAATATATACCCCTATGAGCAGCTCTCAGGTATTTTGAGTGACTTATCCTACAGTCATAGACAATGCCCTGAACTCACCAGGAGGAGGCGGCTCCTCGTCAGGGTCCAGAATCAATCTAAGGCAAATCTTTTGACTAGAGGTAGCCAAGGCGATAAGAGGAGACATTGCCCAGATAAGAGATATAGACCCATTAGGGATAAACAAGCACCGGATACGGGAAACGGCTACAATTTCTCACGTTACCAGTCGTTTCTGTCGAAGACTCAAACACAACGATGAGAGTTGTAGTTAAGAGCACTGTAAAAGTGCGAATAAGACAGGTGTGCAACATCTGGATATCTTGATTTGGCCATAAAGATTCCCAGGTGTTGCACATGTGTTTTTTCATCAACCTGTCTGTATTTTATACCTTTGATGTACTAATACGAAGAGCAAATGTAGAGAGAGGAGGCAGATTGTGTATGGAAGAAGAACAACTGTGTGGAGTACATGGGAAGAGACATAGAAGAGAATAAATACATTACAGGCCACACCGAGAGTACTTCCTGAGAAAAAAATAACTATCGTCTAACTGCCTCTTCTTCTGTTGGAGAGTTGAGGCAGGAATAACATAACTCAAGGCCATCATCCTGACCTTTACTTCCTTCCAACACTGACAGTTCGAAAATAAAATAGGTTCTTTTATACGAAAGATGAGTGTGTCTTCAAGAAGGAGAGTGCATACTCAAGGAGATGAGAGTGTATACTTAAGAAGGTGTGTACTCAAGGTGTGTACTCAAGAAGGTGGTTTAGAAAGACACGTAAGCAAACACTATAACATATTTATTAGAAAACATTTCGGTCCTGGGACCTTGATCACTTCTAACATACAGAGGTAGAAAGACATTATATATAGGCGGAGAGTGAGATGTGACGCACGTGACCTGAGGAATGTCATAAGAACATAAGAATGGAGGAACACTGTAGAAGGCCTACTGGCCCATGCGAGGCAGGTCCTTATCAAAACAACCTCTACCTATGATGAGGACCAGTAGACGATGTACTCAAGAAGGTGAGTGTGTACTCAAGGTGAGTGTGTACTCAAGAAGGTGAGTGTATACTCAAGAAGGTGAGTGTGTCTTTAAGAAGATGAGTGTGATATGACAGAAGTGAAGGAGTCAAGATTATTACACTCGCAATAATCTCTCTCTGAGAAAAGGAATAACAATAAGTATATTATTATATAATATAATTGGAGCGGATATAATTAGTGTAATAATCAAGTCTTAGAAAATAATAATAATAATACAGAGGTTTGTTTTTTATATATAAGACAAGGTGAGTATTGTATTGCCCATGAATATATATTGTACTCCCTCCCCCAACATACGCACATGTGGCAGGATATATACACTGATGTCTCTCACTGTATATTCACCGAACAGTGTACATCTCTCGTAGTATATACACTCAGTTTAATATAAACCTTTATTTTAAGGATTAAAGTATTCTTGACTAGTGGTAAACAGGTTATGTGCAGCTTAATTGACTCTTGTGTAGTCGATAGGTTTTCAACTTAACTAAGCAATCCTTTCCCCCCGAACACACACACGAAAGCATTATTAAGTGGCTCAAGTGGCAGCGTTTTCGGCTCGCATCTGAAGGACTAAGGTTCGATCCCAGCACACTTGGACACGTTGGGCATGTTTTTTTGCACCTGTTGCCCTTGTTTACCTAGCAGCAAGTAGGTTCCTGGGTGTTAGTCTATGACTGTGGGTCGCATCCTGGAGATCGGATGAAAGATTTCCAGTTGAAATAAGCCAGATACGGTGGCATAATTTAGTTAGCCTGCGCTATGAACCCTCCGGGTTAATGATCCAAATACAGTCATCATCATCATCATCATCATCATTATCATGCACCGTAACATTCACTGAAGTCAGAGCAGAGACGTCATGCACAATGAGTGAAGGATTGACCCTTCTTTCTTATGTTCTTATGAAACATTTACTACCTAGCAGCTGCCGCTGCTGCTGCATCAAAATGTAGCCTCTTCAACCCCGATGGCTGCGGGATACATAAATTCTCGCCTGGCCGAACGACAGCAAGAAAATCTCCAAGTATCACCGTCCACCGCCCGGCTATGGCAACCCCACCCACACCTCTGATAATACCTCTCTCTACCTCTCTGGTACATCTACATATATGTGTCTCTTACACATAAGAGGAGACACCACGAGCAAAGATTTTATTCTTGTAAATAAAGATAGATAATTGCATTCGTGGAAGGTTTTTTTTGAGGGAGGTGGGGGGTGGGGGGATGGATGCACACAGTCTGGGCAGGGAAGCCTTGTCTGGGGGGTCATGTCCGGCCAGACGTGAGCAAGTCAGCCAGCCAATCCAAGGTCACCACACTACCACCGACTCTACCTCTTCCATCCTTTCCTGCTGCTGATGTCTCTTCTTCCTCCTCTTCCTCCTCCTTTTCCTCTTATTTATGTCACCCACCCGCCTCTACACGTTGTTGCGCATGCATCGTCTGTATTCTGCAGCTGGACAGCTTTAAAAATAAATCTAGACAAATACTTGACTGAGATGGGATCTGCCTACCTGGAGGTTACCTGGAGGTTACCTGGAGGTTATTCCGGGGATCAACGCGCCCGCGGCCCGGTCCACGACCAGGCCTCCCGATGGATCAGGGCCTGATCAACTAGGCTGTTACTGCTGGCCGCACGCAGTCCGACGTACGAGCCACAGCCCGGCTGATCCGGCACTGACTTTAGGTATCTGTCCAGCTCTCTCTTGAAGGCAGCCAGGGGTTTATTGGCAATTCCCCTAATGCTTGATGGGAGGCTGTTGAACAGTTTTGGGCCCCGGACACTTATGGTGTTTTCTCTTAGTGTACCAATGGCGCCCCTACTTTTTATTGGCGGCATTTTGCATCGCCTGCCCAGTCTTTTACTTTCGTAGGGAGTGATTTCTGTGTGCAGATTTGGGACCATTCCTTCCAAGATTTTCCAAGTGTAGATTATGATATATCTCTCCCTCCTGCGTTCCAACGAGTACAAGTCAAGTGCTTCCAAGCGTTCCCAGTAGTTAAGGTGCTTGACAGAACTTATACGTGCAGTAAAGGATCTCTGTACACTCTCTAGATCTGCGATTTCACCTGCTTTGTATGGAGATGTTAATGTACAGCAGTATTCCAGCCTAGAGAGAACAAGTGATTTGAAAAGGATCATCATGGGCTTGGCATCTCTCGTTTTGAAAGTTCTCATTATCCATCCTATCATTTTCTTTGCACGTGCGATCGTGGCACTGTTGTGATCCTTGAAAGTGAGATCCTCAGACATTACTACTCCCAGGTCCCTTACATTATTTTTCCGCTCTATTGTATGGCCGGAGTCAGTAGTATACTCTGTTCTAGTTATTATCTCCTCCAGTTTTCCATAACGGAGTAGTTGGAATTTGTCCTCATTGAACATCATATTGTTTACCGTTGCCCACTGGAAAACTTTGTTTATATCTTCTTGGAGGTTAACCGCGTCCTCAGCAGATGACAGCCTCATGCAATCGTGTCATTACGATTTCTTAAGTCATGCAGATCCTAGTATCATCCGCAAAGGATGATACGGTGCTGTGGTGTATATCTCTGTTTATGTCTGATATGAGGATAAGGAATAAGATGGGGGCGAGTACTGTGCCTTGTGGAACAGAGCTCTTCACTAGCAAGGACTTACAAACTGTGTCCTTTTTTTTCTCATTGTTGCACCTTATTCCTGCTATTACTGTTGTCTGCTATTGTTTCCTGTTGCTGCTTATTGTGCCTGCTCCACCACGCAGGCCACAGCCAGGCATCTCGTTATCTATCTGATCCAGCTAGTACATTCACCAGCACCGCCATTACCACCTCAGAGCTGCCTCTATCAATTAATTCTCGTCACATCGCGCCGTCTCGGTCTCTTCCCATCTAGATGTATATTTTAGTGTCACGGTCCACTTGACGACTCCTCTGTTCTTCATTTTGAAAACATCAATTCGAGATAAAAATCGAAACAATGGAATATAATGTGAGATTTTTTTTTTTTGAAGATCGATTCAGATATCGCTTTGATAATTAGTTCATATATTGCGGACAAATATTAGGGGACGGAAAGGTATGTCGAAGACTAACAGAGGATAGCATGTCGATGGGGAAAGCTGGGTCGAGTGTCATGGTTCGCTAACATGGTTTGCTCTGTAAGCTTTGAAAACTGAGTTATTTAACTCCTCTTTGCCCTCCCTTACACACCTATACCTGTATCTTCCACCGATTTAAAGCTTCATACGATTGATCAATGGCTTCCCTCGGCAGACCTGGTTTAAACTATCTTCCCAGCTTCCGAAAGATGCACCTCATCTTTGGCATACATGTCGGCTGTTACCATAGAAATTATCCCAGTTGTCAATGACTGGAATTGCAGGATCTTTGCAGTACTTTCTTAGTCAGGAATTTATACCAATTGTCCTTGACTCCCATTCACTGCTTACTTCTCTTTGGCACAATTTAATCAACAGCGAGTCTTTTCTCCTGCGTCTCCCCACATCATTTCCTCTGACACCGAGGTAGATAATGGGATTATTCCCATTATCTGACAAGATGATATCTAACCTACTAATTATATCAGACACTGCAACACAAGGGTATCTTGGTACAGACCTGCAATCAACTTCGACAACTTCCACTTGTGAGAGCGGCTGGATTTGAGAGGGACCTGACCTTTCAACATCTGAGTTCTTACCTCTCCTAGTGGCCTACGTCTCACCTCTTGGCGCTATAAAAAGCTCCATCCTGTCACTTCATCTCCATATTGTTTCATACTATGGAACAATGCTCTTCTCCAGACTGAGGGACTGACCACCTCAAAACTTTAAGGGTGATGGACTGATTACATCGTCTTCAAGTATCTTCTGCTTCTATCAACTTTTCTGTACTTGACTGAAGAAGCCTACTGTGTAGGCGAAACGTTTCATAATAAAGATACCTAACTGTTGCATATGTGTCTTACCTAACAACATATCAACTATATGTAAACTATAACTAGATTATTCTCTATGGGGAAGCAAAGAAGAATCCTTCCTCTGTACACTTTGCGTGTAGTAACAGGCGACTAAAATCCCGGAAGCAAGAGGCTAGCAACCCCTTCTACTGTATAGCTTACTTGAAAAAAAAACTTTCGTTTTTTCTTTTAGGTCACCTTGCCTCGGTGGGAGATAGCCGGTGCGTTAAAAAGAAAAAAAAAAGCAACTAAATCAACCATACCAGCTCTTTGAAACAGGACCTCTGTTCCGCCCACTTTTCTGTCCCTGTTACGCACTAGTCTATACATGTTTCATGCCTCGTGAGTCCCGGGATATCCTTACTTATATAGGGACAATCTTCCTACCTTTCTCCTCGCCTATCACTGCACACTCGTTCTGGAGAATAGTAAAAACATTTCCTTTCTCATTTTCTTTCTGCAGATCGTTTTCCATTCGTTACTTCTAACATGTTGGGTCACCAACTGGACAAGACCCGGGCCGGGACAGCACCGGCGAACCTCATCCAAGCCTTCTAACACGTTTATCATAGTTTACCCTAACAATTTCGCTTTCATTGTTATGCTTGTCGTGTCGAATAGGTAAAACTGGTCAATTAGCAAGAACTCGTATAAAATTAAGTCCTTTATAAAATTTTCTCTTATACGTTTAAAGATATATTTTTTAATTTACGTTAAAGCAAAAATTTATAGCAAGCAAAATTTAATTCAGCCTAATCCAACTAAATATATTTTAAATAGGTCTACAATAATTTAATAATAAACAAGCACAATGAAATATATATTTTTTCGTTAGGTTCAGAATGATTTTTGCGAGGTTATTGCATACACAAATTTTCGCTTGCCTTATTCGGCAAGAAGAGCGTTACTACTTAAGCCAAAAGCGCAAATTTTACTTATCCGAACGAAGTTTCTTCACAGAAAACCCGTACGTTTTGGCCTATTCTGAACCTCCAAGAAGATATAAACAAAGTTTTCCAGTGGACAACGGTAAACAATGTGATGTTCAATGAGGACAAATTCCAACTACTCCGTTATGGAAAACTGGAGGAGATAATAACTAGAACAGAGTATACTACTGACTCCGGCCATACAATAGAGCGGAAAAATAATGTAAGGGACCTGGGAGTAGTAATGTCTGAGGATCTCACTTTCAAGGATCACAACAGTGCCACGATCGCACGTGCAAAGAAAATGATAGGATGGATAATGAGAACTTTCAAAACGAGAGATGCCAAGCCCATGATGATCCTTTTCAAATCACTTGTTCTCTCTAGGCTGGAATACTGCTGTACATTAACATCTCCATTCAAAGCAGGTGAAATCGCAGATCTAGAGAGTGTACAGAGATCCTTTACTGCACGTATAAGTTCTGTCAAGCACCTTAACTGCTGGGAACGCTTGGAAGCACTTGACTTGTACTCGTTGGAACGCAGGAGGGAGAGATATATCATAATCTACACTTGGAAAATCTTGGAAGGAACGGTCCCAAATCTACACACAGAAATCACTCCCTACGAAAGTAAAAGACTGGGCAGGCGATGCAAAATGCCGCCAATAAAAAGTAGGGGCGCCATTGGTACACTAAGAGAAAACACCATAAGTGTCCGGGGCCCAAAACTGTTTAACAGCCTCCCATCAAGCATTAGGGGAATTGCCAATAAACCCCTGGCTGCCTTCAAGAGAGAGCTGGACAGAAACCTAAAGTCGGTGCCGGATCAGCCGGGCTGTGGCTCGTACGTCGGACTGCGTGCGGCCAGCAGTAACAGCCTAGTTGATCAGGCCCTGATCCATCGGGAGGCCTGGTCATGGACCGGGCCGCGGGGGCGTTGATCCCCGGAATAACCTCCAGGTAACCTCCAGGTAACCACCGTCCAGCCCTTGTTGTGGCATGACAGTGGTCCAGGATGGACCGAAACGTCGTCACGAGATTCCTCTCATAAGTGTAAATTTTTGGTGAATTGGTATTGTGACTGAGTTATTTATTCTTCTCTGCAGGAAAAACGTTCTTCAGGTGACAGATGTTGCCAGAACAGTGTTGTGTTAACCTCAGTGGTGAGGTGTTGCTGGCAAAACTACTTTTTGCAGATTAATGTTATTATACGAGCATCTTGGCGTCAGATGGCCAACGATATGGCAACGATGTGGCAACGATGTCATAGCAAAATGGCGCGTCTAGAGACAAGTAGTGTTGCCAGAGCATCAAGGAACCTTCACAAAGTGTTGCCAGAGCATCAAGAAACCTTCACAAAGTGTTGCCAGAGTATCAAGAAACCTGCAGACAGCTGTGGTTATTATTCCCACGGGGCATTTCCGGTGGGCTGCGTCTCTTTAAAATAAGGGACGACCGCAATCCGCAGCTTTAAGTCATAACGTGGTGCGGGCGTGTGGGCGTGCGGGCGCGGGAGGGCAGGCGTGGATGATGCAGCTCTGGGGGGGGGGCATTGTGCCTATACACAGACCTCCACGATGTGATACTACCCAGGTAATCTGTAGATTGAGGAAATGGTATGGTGATACCGACAAGATGTTAGGACTGAAGAAGCCACTCGTGGCGAAACGTTTCCTTTAATAAAATGTCCTGAACTGTACATAAGTAATCTGTAGATTACCTGTCACTATACCACAAGTAACACAGCGACTACAGGTTACCTGTAGTCGTTTCGGGGGCGTCACCGCCCCACCCCCAGGCAGCTCGGTCCCCGACCAAGCCTGCTTGTCGCTGGCCTGATCAACCAAGCTGCAGGTGTTGTCCTAACCACGCAAGCCGTTTTCTTCCAGCTTTCTCTCTTGCATTTTGCTCCGTTTCCTTCACTCTGACGTCGAAAAAAAAGTCCTTCGCGACGTCCCCTTAACAGTGTTATCCAAGCTTATTCCTTGGATAACAACGATAACAATAGGTTGGGCGGATATTTTTGTTAGTTGGGTTTGAGAAAGACTTGTCAAGTATGGGCCAGTAGGCCTTCCGCAGTGTTCCTCCTTTTTTCATATTCTTCCGTGCCCTCATAAAGTTTTTCTCCTCAGTGCGGGTTTATGATGAATTGTTCCTGCCAGGGTGTTGTGACTGTTATTGTTCCAGCCAGGGTATTGTGGTTGTTATTGTTCCAACCAGTATATGGTGACTGTTGTTGCTCCAGCCAGGGTATTGTGACTTATTGTTCCAGCTAGGGTGTTGTGATTGTTATTGTTCCAGCCAAGATATTGTGACTGTTATTGTTCTAGCCAGGGTGTTGTGACTGTTATTGTTCCGGCCAGTGTATGGTGATTGTCATTGTTCCAGTTAGGGTATGGCAACAGTTATTGTTCTAACCAGTGTATGGTGACTCATTATTCCAGCCAGGGCATTTTGACTATTATTGTTTTAGCCAGTGTATTGTGATTGTTATTGTTCCAGCCAGTGTATTGTGATTGTTATTGTTCCAGCCAGTGTATTGTGATTGTTATTGTTTCAGCCAGGGTATTGTGACTGTTATTGTTCCAGCCAGGGTATTGTGAGAAATGGTATGGTGATACCAACAAGGTATCTCCACCAGGGTGCTAGCCACACGCTGCCCGGCGTGTGCGACTACAGCGCTGTTGATCAGGGACTGACCTAAGAACGTAAGAAACAAGAAGCACTGTGGCAGGTCTACTGGCTCGTGTTAGGCAGGTCTAACTCAAACATTCACACCCGATTATATGCCTGTTGAGTATTTTTTTTTTTAAAGCAGCCCAAAGTTTACGCTTCAATGACGCTGCTCGGGAATCTGTTCCACTCACCCACAACTCTGCTGCTAAACCAGTGTTTTCCCACGTTCTTTCTAAAACTAAATTTACCTGATTTGAACCCATGACTGCGAGTCTATGTGGTTGGCTGCTAACTCCCCTTATACACGGTGGGAGCTTATTGAAACAAGAAAGCTCTAAACTGAGCTCACCTCTTTCTGAATAAAGGCTCGTTCTACAAACTGTGTTACTCTACCTATTGGAAATAAGCCACTTTGTCTCACTTAGGGGAATTGCCAATAAACCCCTGGCTGCCTTCAAGAGAGAGCTGGACAGATACCTAAAGTCGGTGCCGGATCAGCCGGGCTGTGGCTCGTACGTCGGACTGCGTGCGGCCAGCAGTAACAGCCTAGTTGATCAGGCCCTGATCCATCGGGAGGCCTGGTCGTGGACCGGGCCGCGGGGGCGTTG
Source organism: Cherax quadricarinatus (assembly GCF_038502225.1). Classification (NCBI taxonomy): domain Eukaryota; kingdom Metazoa; phylum Arthropoda; class Malacostraca; order Decapoda; family Parastacidae; genus Cherax; species Cherax quadricarinatus. The sequence continues at coordinate 38,127,575 of NC_091311.1, read as the reverse complement.
ATCCCCGGAATAACCTCCAGGTAACCTCCAGGACCTTTTCATGGGGTTATCCTAGGTAATTTACACTATGTATGTTAATTGTAATTATGTGTACCCGTGTCTAAATAAACTTACTTACATGTCGGTCAAGCCAGAGCTTTATTTGTTCACACACTGAGTGCGCACATGCGTGAATGTTACCTTGAACAAACCAGCGAATATTAGAAGGAACGATAAACATTTAAGCTGGGTTTTAAAGAGGCATCGGTAGTGGTTACAGTTTGTCGGCTGTTATCATCCTGCGCTCTTAATGACAGAATATTGGCGAGTGGGGGAATTGCCAGTAAACCAAAGGACGGCCATCAAAATGATAGAGAGTCAGCTGTCCAGACTTCGTAGCGTTTTGATGATGTATCGTTGGTGACCTGCAAGACTTGTGGTCTTTCTGGCTGCTGAGGGAGGAAGTGGTCGCTCCTTGCCTTCGCTCCATTCCTTCCTATCCTTCCTCTCTCCCTCCTTTTCGCCCTCACTCGCCCTGTCTACCTCATTCTCACCCTGCCTGCCTCCCCCCCCTCTCTCTCTCTCAGCCTTCCTGCCTCTTAACCACCTTCTTCATTTCCCATTCTTCTTGTTCCCTTTCCCTCTTTCCTGTTCTTTCTCATTATCCCGGTCTGACAGGTACTCTGAACTGACAGAATGGATAGGAAGAGACAGTTAAACAAGATAGATGGAAATGCTGGTTTGATGGAAAATGAAAATCCAGATGAGCAGCAGGCATGTCAGGAAATACTTCTTCAGCCTGAGGAAGTATAAAAAAAGGAGAGGAATTAAGTGGAAGAGAATAAAGGAAATGAACTACACACACACACACACACACACACACACACACACACACACACACACACACACACACACACACACACAGGAAGTGGTTGTGGGGATGTGGTGTGCATGATTACCCCTCCAAAGCACAAAGGCATCACTGGTTGCCCAGTGTTGGTGCACTGCCGTACCACAGACTCTAAACAGGTGTGAAGTGACGCAGATGTTCATGGGAGATGTTCATGGGAGATGTTTATGGAAGACTACTACTGCCTTAGTTCAGCCAGCGGTAAACATATACCTCGGTGTTACATGATTGTTATGGGTACCTAAAGTCAGTGTCTGACCAGTCTGGATGGCATGAGGCCAGCAGTAACAGCCTGGTTGGTCAGGTTCTAATCCACCGAAGGCCTGGTCATGGACCATCCCACAGGGGCCGTCGACCCCTGGAACACCCTCCTGGTAGACTCCAGGTATACCTTCCTAGGATGAGGATGGTAGTATACCTTAATATTCTTTCCTTTGAGATAAGTTCACGAATGATTACCTGGAGGTTACCTGGAGGTTACCTGGAGGTTATTCCGGGGATCAACGCCCCCGCGGCCCGGTCCATGACCAGGCCTCCCGATGGATCAGGGCCTGATCAACTAGGCTGTTACTGCTGGCCGCACGAAGTCCAACGTATGAGCCACAGCCCGGCTGATCCGGCACTGACTTTAGGTATCTGTCCAGCTCTCTCTAGAAGGCAGCCAGGGGTTTATTGGCAATTCCCCTAATGCTTGATGGGAGGCTGTTGAACAGTTTTGGGCCCCGGACACTTATGGTGTTTTCCCTTAGTGTACCAATGGCGCCCCTACTTTTTATTGGGGGCATTTTGCATCGCCTGCCCAGTCTTTTACTTTCGTAGGGAGTGATTTCTGTGTGCAGATTTGGGACCATTCCTTCCAAGATTTTCCAAGTGTAGATTATGATATATCTCTCCCTCCTGCGTTCCAACGAGTACAAGTCAAGTGCTTCCAAGCGTTCCCAGCAGTTAAGGTGCTTGACAGAACTTATACGTGCAGTAAAGGATCTCTGTACACTCTCTAGATCTGCGATTTCACCTGCTTTGTATGGAGATGTTAATGTACAGCAGTATTCCAGCCTAGAGAGAACAAGTGATTTGAAAAGGATCATCATGGGCTTGGCATCTCTCGTTTTGAAAGTTCTCATTATCCATCCTATCATTTTCTTTACACGTGCGATCGTGGCACTGTTGTGATCCTTGAAAGTGAGATCCTCAGACATTACTACTCCCAGGTCCCTTACATTATTTTTCCGCTCTATTGTATGGCCGGAGTCAGTAGTATACTCTGTTCTAGTTATTATCTCCTCCAGTTTTCCATCATCTCCCCTGTGAATTTAACGGTGCCAAAAAGAAGGACGAGTTAAAAGAATGATAACTGGAAAGCTGAATGGAAAGTAATACTGGAAGTAATATCTGCGTAAGTGATCAGGACAGGTCTTCACCGTACCAAAAACACACCTTTAATGTCCTACATATCGCTCGTCACCGTCATAGTGTTAGTGGTGCGTGGATGCTGGGAAGAAGACACGGCTTGCTAGTAACAGTGGATCATGCAAGAAGGGTGACCAAGATCCGAGCCTGCTGACCCATATGTCGTCCAGTGTTAATTTTTTAATAGTGTACTAGTTGTAAGCTGTTCCGTTGTAACTTTAATTCTTCTTAAGTTTGTACCTACATGGGACTGTATTTACAAATCTTCTTCGCCAACTGATGGTTTTAACATAAATTTTAGCCCAATTTACCACGCTCCTGGAGTTTACCTGGAGTCGCTTCCGGAGGTCACCGGACTCAGACCAGACCTCTTGGTTGCTGGCCTGGTCGCTCAAGCTGTTAGTGCCCGCCAACTGCAGTCCAATGTATGCACCACAACCCGGTGATCCTGAACTGTTGCGAGGAATTTGTCGAGATCCCTTTTAAAGGCAGCTGGGGGGTGAAAAGTTGTTGGTAATTCCCTTATGCACGAAGGGAGGGTGTTGAAGAGTCGTGGTCCCTTAACATTTATTGAATTATGACGTATCTTTCTTGCCTATTTTCTAAAGAACACATTCAAGGGGTTGCAAGCTGTTCCAGCAATTTAGGTGCTTGATTGAGTTTAAACGAGCTGTAAAGGTTTTCTACACATTTTGCAGCTCAGGAATTTAGCCTCCCTTGAAAGGGGCCGTTAGAACACAGCAATTTTCCAGCCTTGAGAGGAAGAGTGACCTGAAGAGTATCATTATTTTTCTTGCAGCTGCGATAATAAAATTATTGTGCTTCTTGAACGTGAGATCTGACATTGTCACTCCTAGGTCTCTCATATTTGACTTACATTCTATTGAGTTGTTTGAGTTTATCATGTACTTTGATCCTGTTTTTATATCCTTCATTTTTTTCCGTGACGCAATTGAAATTTGTCCATATTGAACATCATATTGTTGTCAGTGGCCAACTGGAAAACTTGGTTCATATCAGCTTGGAGACTCACTGTGCCTTTATACATGCCACTCTCATACAGATTAAAACTCTGTCTGCAGAGGATGATAGAGTGCTATGATTGATATCCCTGTCTGTGTCAGATATGAGAATCGGTAATAGAAGGGGAGCGAGCACCGAGTCTTGGAGGACAGAACGTTTCACTGTAGCAAATGTAGTTCCCATTTTTAAAAAAGGAGACAGAAAAGAGGCACTAAACTATAGACCTGTGTCATTGACGTGTATAGTATGCAAAATTATGGAGAAGATTATCAGGAGGAGAGTGGTGGAGCACCTGGAACGGAACAAGAGTATAAATGCCAACCAGCACGGATTCATGGAAGGCAAATCCTGTGTCACAAACCTTCTGGAGTTTTATGATAAAATAACAGAAGTAAGACACGAGAGAGAGGGGTGGGTTGATTGCATCTTCTTGGACTGCAAGAAGGCCTTTGACACAGTTCCTCACAAGAGATTAGTGCAGAAGCTAGAGCATCAGGCGCATATAACAGGAAGGGCACTGCAATGGATCAGAGAATACCTGACAGGGAGACAACAACGAGTCATGGTACGTAATGATGTATCACAGTGGGCACCTGTGACGAGCGGGGTCCCACAGGGGTCGGTCCTAGGACCAGTGCTATTTTTGGTATATGTGAACGACATGATGGAAGGGTTAGACTCAGAAGTGTCCCTGTTTGCAGATGATGTGAAGTTAATGAGGAGAATTAAATCTGATGAGGACCAGGCAGGACTTCAAAGAGACCTGGACAGACTGGACACCTGGTCCAGCAAATGGCTTCTCGAATTTAATCCTGCCAAATGCAAAGTCATGAAGATAGGGGAAGGGCACAGAAGACCACAGACCGAGTATAGGCTAGGTGGCCAAAGACTGTAAACCTCACTCAAGGAGAAAGATCTTGGGGTGAGTATAACACCGAGCATGTCTCCGGAAGCACACATCAATCAGATAACTGCTGCAGCATATGGGCGCCTGGCAAACCTGAGAACAGCATTCCGATACCTTAGTAAGGAATCGTTCAAGACACTGTACACCGTGTATGTCAGGCCCATACTGGAGTATGCAGCACCTGTTTGGAACCCGCACTTGATAAAGCACGTCAAGAAACTAGAGAAAGTACAAAGGTTTGCGACAAGGTTAGTTCCAGAGCTAAGGGGAATGTCCTATGAAGAAAGATTAAGGGAAATCGGCCTGACGACACTGGAGGACAGGAGGGTCAGGGGAGACATGATAACGACATATAAAATACTCCGTGGAATAGACAAGGTGGACAAAGACAGGATGTTCCAGGGAGGGGACACAGAAACAAGAGGCCACAATTGGAAGTTGAAGACACAAATGAGTCAGAGAGATATTAGGAAGTATTTCTTCAGTCATAGAGTTGTAAGGCAGTGGAATAGCCTAGAAAATGACGTAGTGGAGGCAGGAACCATACACAGTTTTAAGACGAGGTTTGATAAAGCTCATGGAGCGGGGAGAGAGAGGGCCCAGTAGCAACCGGTGAAGAGGCGGGGCCAGGAGCTAAGACTCGACCCCTGCAACCACAAATAGGTGAGTACTGATTTCAGATTTCCTTTTCTGTACATCGGAGACTAAAACCACACACACAGAGATGTACTACACACACGTGGAGAGATAAATGCACTACACACAGAGACATACACTATACAAGCTCCCACTACGCCAGGTTCCTTTCCTCGCCTGGCAATCGTCATCACTGCTCATTTCATGCATCAAAATCGTGACCGTGAGGAGCTAACAGCGTGCTGATACAACACAGGCTAGATGCACTCTCACGCTTATTTAACACCCTTGAAGCTATCGGGGGACTCTCGATCCTCAGAAGGGAGTCCTCCTTCCCCATCCAAGGATCGCACCTGATTACCTCCCTGTTCCTTAGATGTTAGTGTAAAGCTTTCATACATATCAAGGAGTGTGGGTACACGAATATAATAGTGCAGAAATAGCAGCAAGTATCTGAACGTTAAGCTGACAAACTAGGGGAGGAAAAGTATAGCATTTTTCTAATGTCTGATTTGCTAAAGTTTGTCTTCAAAACAGGTCATCAACTACCCACAAAATTTTATTTCGTTTTTGTTCGGAACTTAATAAAATGATTGATTGTGCCTCTCTGGTGTATAACACTGGTAATGAGGTAGAGACCAGGCATGGTGACGCCGATATTATGTAAATCAAGACACGTATACAGTTTAGGACGTTTATGTAGAATTTTCTCACCAGCCTTTATTGTATGCGCGCGCGCACACACACGCACACACACACACACACACACACACACACACACACACACACACACACACACACACACACACACACACACACACACACACACACACACACACACACACACACACACACACACACACACACACACACATACACACACACACACACACGCACACACACACACACGCACACACACACACACACACACACACACACACACACACACACACACACACACACACACACACACACACACACACACACACACACACACACACACACACACACACACACACACACACACACACACACATGTACATAATCCCTGATGCACATTTCCTCTGTCACTGGAGAGTTCTTGCTCCACTCCTACGAAGACTCTGGTATTCTTCCCAGCATGACGGATGTCACTCCCATGACGAACAACGTCTGCAGACAGCAGTAATTTCTCTGCCTCGTTTTTGTGACAGTGTAGGCAGTAAAATAAATGCATATTTTCTTCGTTCACAACATTATACAACTGAACTATTCACAGTTCATTTCCGCTCAATTTTCAGGTCACTACTCGAACGTGAAGAAGTTTTGATTAACATCCAATCTCTCTTTTTTGGTTGTTGTCTTATGCTCCCACACGCCTGTTTCCTGGTAATGATATTAATGCATATCATGCGTGCAATTTACAGGAGGAAAAACCTTAATGTTTCATTACCCTGTATCACCGCCCCTCCCCCCCGCTCAGTTCCACGTGTTCTCAGCGTCTTTCACCAAGAATGTAAGTCATAACACCGTGGCTGAGTCTTCAATAACACACACACTGGAGAGGAAGTTATAGATGCCGTTTCGGTCCTTTCTGGAGCACTAGATGTAGAGAGCCAGTTGTGGCTTGATAATGGTGTATAGAACAAACTGAAACGTTGCTTAATGCGGTTTAAAAACCTATCGACTATATGAGGGTCATTAGGGCTGCATGGCACCTGTTCGCCATCAATCAAAAATGCTACAGTACCTAAAAAATAAATGAAACCAAACTCTCAGAGTATAAATAATGTGAGTCTCCAGTGTGTGGGTTATTTATGAGTCTCAAGCTCTCTTCTCTCATTAACTCGTCACACTAACTCAACACGAACTCGCTGAGGACGAACATTTGACTCATATGCTCATACACATTTAATTAAAGCACACGAACATGTAGAGTCATTTTCTGAATGCTCACGTAATATTACCATCTGAGCTGCGAGCTCCTCCCTGACTTAACTCTTGTTTCACATTCTTTATTATTTATATTATTTTGCTCACAATATATTTAGCGGGGCCTCCATTCCTGTCATGTTTATTTACGAGAAGTTATTGCTCTCTCTCTCTCTCTCTCTCTCTCTCTCTCTCTCTCTCTCTCTCTCTCTCTCTCTCTCTCTCTCTCTCTCTCTCTCTCTCTTCTCTCTCACTCTCTCTCTCTCTCTCTCTCTCTCTCTCTCTCTCTCTCTCTCTCTCTCTCTCTCTCTCTCTCTCTCTCTCTCTCTCTCTCTCTCTCTCTCTCTCTCTCTCTCTCTCTGACTGTCACTGGTTAATAACTGTAGCTCCCGTGTGTACAACACACATGTATTATTAAGACATTTATTAAGGAGACATTTTGCCCTGGCTGGCAAAAAGTTGACAATATGCTTCCTTAATAAATGTCCTAATATCTCTTTCCGTGAGTTATTTACATTTTTGTTCTCTTCGCATTATTTCTCTGTTCAGTTCCTATGTAGAGGTTCTTGTTTACGTTCTGCGCCCTGTTCACACTGTCTCTACGACACAGTGTTCCTGTGTCTCTCTCTTTACACTGTCTCTCTGCACCCTATCTTCACACTGTCTCTACGGCAGCTGTTTCTGTCTCTTCGCCACAAGCTTTACGGGTACAGTCACTGGCGGCGGCCGCCACTGATGTCTTTCTCAGGCGTTGTCGTGACTTCTTTTTTTCCCCTCCCTTCTTCTTCTTCTTCCTCTTATCCCTGAGCTGCACCATGATGTCGATGCCATATAGCTTGTTGCCCGATTCCCAGAAGAGTCATTTTTTATTAAACTGCTCACACAGTGTATTTATCGTCTTTTATGCATTCTTCCACACAGACTTCGAGAGCCCGGCCACGCCCTGAGATCCCCCTTCTTCACACAATACGCAAAATGCTTCCATTTGAAACACTGCATGTGGTTGTATAGACTATTAGGTAACTATGCAGTGGTTGCAATAAACTTATGTAGTTAAAGGAGAGTATTATTGGTAAATTAGGTATATTGAACACAGGGTATCGACAAAAAGAGAAAGGTCACACAGTGTAACTTATTCCCGTTGAGATCCTCGTCAAGTAGCATCACACTGACAGGAATATTCTTGGTAATAAAGTTGTACAGGGATAAGTAACTTTATTATTATAAGTAGTAGTAGCAGTAGTAGCAGTAGTGGAAGTAGTAGTAGTAGTAGTAGTAGTTATGCTATTATATTATTGCTAATACGATTATTTTTAACGCAATTATTATTACTATTATTATTTCGTGGTGCAGTCCTCTATGGTACTTCCACAAGCCAGTGAAAGACTCACCAGTGATACCGGAGACTAGCCAAGAAGAGAAGGATCATAATTACCAGTTATACCTCTCTCCTCATCCCTTCATCCTGGCTCCCATTCCCTATCCTCTTCACAGCTGGCAGCATCTCAATCACGTACTCCAGTAACAAGTACCATACCCAACTATGTGCATGTGACCCGCCCTGTGCGACTGAGCATGGCTGTGTAACTGTCATATAGAATAGGGCGACAGTAAATTAACCAGACAACAAAAAAACTCCAGACATTCCCACTAGCACAGCAGGTGCATGACTCCCACTGCCATCTGTTATCTAAACTCTCAACCACTTTGACCAGAGGCCAGGCTGCTCTGCTTTGGTGATTGCTTATTCAACCAGGCTGTTGCTGTCAATGGTCAACTAGTCTTCACAACTATCACAGAAGGAGCTGATTGGTTCATTAGGTATAGCTAACCCAGAGTGTGGGTTATCAGTGAAAGATTGGAAGTTTATCTCCTATACGAGAGTCATTAAGGCTGTTTGTTATTTGTGCACCACCGGTCAAGACATCTGCACAATTCAAGACATTTATAGGGGAAGCGTTTACCCACGAGAGGATTTTTCGATCCTCAAAAGGAATTATCGAAGCCACTAGTGGCGAAACGTTTCCTCGATCAGTGTCTTGAACAGTGTATGTATGTATGTATTTATGCATGTATGTCTCTACGTCCACAGTAGGACTCGACTCTGCAAACTCTGCATCAGAGTACACAGTACTTTATCCACAACGCCAGACTCCAGAAGAGTATACCGAGTTAAGAAAGAAACTAACGACGACGTTCCGGTCCGACTTGGACCATTAACTAGAGTGTGACTAGTCAATGATTCAAGTCAGACCGAAAAGTCGTCATAAGTTACTTTGTAGTTACTTCGTATATATTAGTATATATTCTTGGTGCTCAATATTTTTCCTCCCTTACAATGCAGTTGTCAGAGAGAGTCATTTGTTTTTTCTTCGTTGTATGTATGTACGGAGAATTTCATGTTTTCAAAATTTTCTGCCGACGCAAAGGGACACCTAACATTGATGGGGCAAGAGTGATAAGGGGGTTATTATTATTATTATTATTATTATTATTATTATTATTATTATTATTATTATTATTATTATTATTATTATTATTACTACTACTACTACTACTACTACTACTACTACTACTACTTCTACTACTACTATTACTACTACTACAATTACTGTTACTAGTAGTAGTAGTAGCAGTAGTATTTTGTCGAAATTATTATTATTATTATTATTATTATTAACATCATTAACCTACTACTATTATTTCTACTTCTACTACTACTTCTACTACTACTACAATTATTGTTACTAATAGTAGTAGCAGTAGTATTTTGTCGAAATTATTATTATTATTAATTATTAATGTCACTAACTACACGAAGTGATGGGTAAGACGTGTGCAACCGATGGGAATCTTTATTGTTGAAACGTTTCGCCTACATGGTAGGCTTCTTCAGGGTTGAAGGCAGCCTACCGAAACGTTTCAACAAAAAAGATACCAAGCGGTTTGTACGTCTTACTCATCAACTTGTCGGTATTTTATACCACTTTCAACACTACCCTCGTACACTCACCAGGTATTGAAATTTCTTGTACACAGACCCTGATTATTTCCCTTCACGGAATATTACATTCCAAAGGGAGTCGAGTTTTCTAACACATTTTTTTTCCCTTCCCCAGGAGTGCCACCCATAACTGTTGGCTAACACGCAAACGCCAATTTTTCGTCGTGCCAGGGTTCGATTCCAGGACCTCGCGGTGAGCTACGGGGCACCTGAGGAGAGTTTTTTTTTTAAGGGAAACTGGATGCATCAACACCGTGCTGTTAGCCTGTATAATATGATAGTTACAAAGTGGGTACAACTTTGGCTACGTCTACCCTGGCTGGAATATTTCATCATTCAGGATGTGTCACATAGTCCTGAAATATGTCAGGCTGAGCTGGGAGATTTCAGGAGTGTCAGTCTGAGCTGGAGACTTTAGTATGAGAATGAAGACCTTGAGTTTACCAGGAGTGGCTTCCGGAGATCACCGCCCCCGTGGCCCGGTCCCAAACTAGACCTCCTGGTTGCTGGCCTGGTCAACCAAGCTGTTAGTGCCTGTCGCCCGCAGTCCAAAGTATGCACCACAACCCGGCTGAGCAGGAAATGTTGCGAGGAATCTGTCGAATTCCCTCTTCAAGACATCCAAGAGGTTGTTGGTAATCTCCTTATGAATGAAGGGACGGTGTTGAAGATTCATGGTCCCTTAACACTTACTGAATTTTCCATCAGTGTACTCATCACTCCCGTGCGTTTCATTGTAGGTATCCTGTACCGTCTGTCAAGCCTCTTATGTTCTTAAGCAGTGGTTTCAGTGTGCAGGTTTGGTACCAGTCCCTTCAGTATCTTCCAGGTGTAGGCTATAAGGAATCTTTCTCGCCTGTGTGAACGTCACAGGTTTTGCTTATGGGATGATGTCAAAGGGATGATGTCAAAGGGGTAGGGAGAAAGTGGTGAGGGGGTTGAGGAATAGCGGTGTTGAGGAGGGTGGGAAAGGGATGTGATGGGGCTGTTGATGAGGTGGGGAGGAGTTGTTGGGGGAGGATGGGAAGGTGAAGAGGAGATGGTGGGGTGGGAGGGGGTGATTGAGAGGGGTGGGGAAGAGGAGGGGTCGAGAAGAGGAGGCACGGACAAGGGCACGGCGGGCGGCCGTGAAGCGCTGCAGGTATGAAGACAGGTGCGCCCCCCTCCCATCCAGCTAACCCCTAACCTATTCTCCTCCCTCACCTACACATTCCGTACCAATCACCCTCTCACCCTCCACAACTCGGCTGCACCCCACCTTCCCTCCCTTCACCCCACTGTCCACAATTACACCTCTTATTACCTATGCTCAGAGGTGCAGTGTAGCTCACTGGAGAGAACATTCCAGTGCAGAGAAATGGTATGGTGATACCAGCAAGGTACGGAAAAAAACACTTATGTACGTTCAGGACATTTATTAAAGGAAACGTTTTGCAAAGAGTGGGTATTCGTAGTAGCAGTGGTAATAATAGTAGTAGTAGTAGTACAATTGTGGCGAGATGGGTTGGGTTTGAGGACCCGTCAACATCGTGTTTGCATCGGTATATTACCCTTACTACTGCAGCTACCGCTACTACCCAGGCCACCTTCCACCTGACTTCTGCCACTAGATATACTCGTTTCTTAGTTATCTCTGTATTAGGACTGAAGAAGCTATGAACTGTACCTGTCTTTTTCCGCACATTCCAGTGCGGACGCAAGGAGCCAGGTACTGGGACACATATGGGAGTTTCTCACACCCTGCTGCCTCTGCCCTCTCAGTTGTAAAATTATGTACCCATTTGTGAGTCTTCTATTAGGAGTCGCATCCAGGAAAAATGTTTTACAATACTCCAGTACCTGCTGGAGTGTTATACGGTGTAAAAAAAACTCCAGTACCTACTGGAATTATTCAAATATTGATTAAAAAGTGTCCGTGTAGTTAATGATGCAATTTAAGAACAACCTTTAAACAACCTTTAAACAACCTTGCTGTACACTAACAGCCTCACTCAAGGAAGATGAAATTATAGATCTAGGAAATGTACAGAGAACCTTTACTATACGTATAAGTTCAGTCAAACTCCCTAATAACTGTGACCGTTTGAAGTCTATTAATCTGTACTCCGCGGAATGCGGGCGAGAAAGATACATTATAATCTACACCAGGAAAATCCTTGAGTGGCTGTTCCCGAGTCTCCACAATGAAATAACTCCCTATGACAGCAAAAGACTCGGCTGACGGTGCACTATGCCCGCAATGAAGAGTAGGGGTACCATAAGTACACTGAGAGAAAACATAATGAGTGTCCGGGGCCCAAGACTGTTCTCTAGCCTCCCACCATGCATAAGGGGAATTACCAATAGACCCCTGACTGCCTTCAAGAGAGAGCTGGACAGTCAGTGCCCGATCAGCCGGGCTGTGGTTCGTACGTTGGACTGCGTGCAGCCAGCGGTAACAGCCTGGTTGATCAGGTTCTGATGCACCGGGAGATCTGATTGAGGACCGGGCCGTGGGGGCGTTGACCCCTGGAATACCTTCCAGGTAGTCATTCTGTCTCGCATTTTATCGTACTTATTTACAAGGTGTGAAAAGAAAGACAAGGGCAAATGTTAACTAATGATGAAGAGAGAGAGAGAGAGAGAGAGAGAGAGAGAGAGAGAGAGAGAGAGAGAGAGAGAGAGAGAGAGAGAGAGAGAGAGAGAGAGAACAGAGCAAGACGTCTCATCTCTCGCCTGGACCCATCCTGGATAGATCTGTCATTTCAGCAGAGCCTTCAACACAGGAGGGATGTGGGTGGCCTTACCGTTATGTACAAGGCCAATATTGTCAAAGTACCACACTTGGATCCACTTCGAGGACAGCGTGAAACAAGCTTTTATGCCACAAGACGGGCAGAAAGCAGCAACTTCACTCTGGCTGTACCCTTTTCCAGAGCATCACTCCATCTGAGATCATATATACCCAGGATGACTCGAGTATGGAACACATTCGTACAGCATAATGATGTCAACGAGATAAAGTCAGTTGATTACATGAAAATGCTGGCCCACAGATGGCTCCAATTTCATCCTGTACCCTACCTGTATGTCTCATAACTATAAAAATGCTTTCAAATGAGCTGATGTAGGTAACAGCTGTTAGCTTGCCAATAAAGTTAGGAATCCTTAACCTGTAAATAGCTTGTCAATAAAGCTAGAGATCCTTAACCTTGTCAAACCCTGTGTAAAAGAGAGAGAGAGAGAGAGAGAGAGAGAGAGAGAGAGAGAGAGAGAGAGAGAGAGAGAGAGAGAGAGAGAGAGAGAGAGAGAGAGAGAGAGAGAGAGAGAGAGGCATGTGTCAGTGGTCAGCGTACAGCCGCCAGCCACCACAACCACGGGACCTGCACCGCCACCCGACACTCACACAACAGGTATTTCTACTAGATACACAAGCTGGGTATTCATGAGCTGGTGGTGTGCATGGAAAGGGGAAGGGAAGGAGGGTGGGGGTGTGCATGGCAGGGCGAGAGAAGGAGAGTGGGGGAGTGCATGTCCGCGAGAGGGAAGGAGAGTGGGGGTGTGCATAACCCCAGCAGGCACAGTAAATGGCTCGCCGTATGGTAACGATTATACTCTTGTTTTTGGGCACTCTGCTTGTTTACCTCCTCCTTAATAACTTCTGCAACTGGCGCTGCTGGATATTTGCTTCTACAGGAGGTAAAAAAAAAATAAAAAGTGTCCTGGCGCGAGTCTGGGTCATATGATAACCCGCACTGTGGGTAAGCGGCGAAGGAGGACGTATCCACGTTGGGTATCCTCACCTTAAGCGGCAACCAGTCGTATTACTTGTGTTACGTTTGTGTATAAGCAGTTGAAGTTGTCATTTCTCCGTCAAGCATCTTTGAGTCCGGTCACACTTGATTATATCAACCCGTCGTAGGTTAAGTCAGGCAGACCAAGTGAGGTAGTCCTGGTGAGGTTCTCTTGGTGAGGCAGTCCTGGTGAGGTAGTCCTGGTGAGGTAGTTCTGGTGAGGAAGTCCTTGTGAGGAAGTGTAAGTAAGGCAGACCAGGTGAGACAAACCAGGTGAGGCAGACCAGGTGAGACAAACCAGGTGAGGCAGATTACATAAGAACATAAGAACGAACATAAGAACGAAGGAACACTGCAGAAGGCCTACTGGCCCATGCGAGGCAGGTCCAAGTCCCTACCGGCTTAAGCCAATGCACCCAACCTAGTCAGGTCAGGTCACATTGACTCAAGGGAGGAACACGGCAACCGACCCGTTAGCACAAGCTATCAGGTCTAACTCACACCCACCCACATCTACTCATGTATTTATCCAACCTATTTTTAAAGCTACACAACGTTCTGGCCTCTATAACGGTACTTGGGAGTTTGTTCCACTCATCCACAACTCTATTACCAAACCAGTACTTTCCTATATCCCTCCTGAATCTGAATTTTTCCAACTTAAAACCATTGCTGCGAGTCCTGTCTAGGCTAGATATTATCAGCACACTATTTACATCCCCTTTATTTATTCCTGTCTTCCACTTATAAACCTCAATCATATCCCCCCTAATTCTACGTCTTTCTAGAGAGTGCAGTTTCAGGGCCCTTAGTCTATCCTCATAGGGAAGGTTTCTGATACATGGGATCATCTTTGTCATCCTCCTTTGTACATTTTCCAGAGAATTTATATCCATTCTGTAATACGGTGACCAAAACTGTGCAGCATAATCTAAATGAGGCCTAACCAAGGATGTATAGAGTTGAAGAACAACCTGAGGACTCCTATTATTTATGCTTCTTGATATGAAGCCAAGGATTCTATTAGCTTTATTGCGAACACTTATGCACTGTTGTCTTGGTTTCAGATTACTGCTAACCAGAACTCCTAAATCTTTTTCGCAATCCGTAATATTAAGATCTACATTATTTAGTTTATATGTGGCATGGTTATTGTCCTGTCCAACATTTAGAACTTTGCATTTGTCTATATTAAACTGCATCTGCCACTTCTCCGACCACTGCATCAGTCTATTCAAATCTTCCTGGAGTGCTCGAATGTCCTCGTCAGAATGAATTCGACGGCCTATTTTGGTGTCATCGGCAAACTTGCCGATGTCGCTCTTTATGCCCTCATCTATGTCGTTTATGTAGATTGTGAACAGCAGGGGGCCCAACACTGACCCCTGTGGAACACCGCTCGTGACGCTTCCCCACTCTGATTTCTCCCCATTTATGCAAACTCTCTGCTGCCTATTTGTCAACCATGCCTCTATCCAGGAAAAAATTTCTCCTCCTATTCCATGTGCTTTAATTTTCCTCAATAGTCTCTGATGTGGGACCCTGTCAAAAGCCTTACTGAAGTCCATATACACAATATCATATTCGTTACCATGATCTACCTCCTCAAATACCTTAGTGAAAAAAGTTAATAAATTCGTAAGGCAGGAACGTCCCTTTGTAAAACCATGCTGAGATTCGTTGATTAATTTATGCTTTTCAAGGTGGCTACGAACTGCCTCGGCAATTATTGATTCCATAAATTTTCCCACTATGGAGGTTAGGCTTATTGGTCTATAGTTCGAAGCTAAGGACCTGTCACCTGTTTTGAAAATAGGTATCACATTTGCCATTTTCCACTTATCTGGCACCATGCCAGTTTGTAGTGATATGTTGAAAAGATTAGCCATCTTCCCTATTCAGTCTGTTCAAAATATTTATAAATAAGTTACCAGTGCGCTCTTCCTCCAAGACAGAGGGGAGGGGGACTGCTTTAATTAATACTTCATTAGCTCAAAAACTGTTTTAATATCTCGTTATCTAAAAAGAAAGTAGTCAGATCTACGACATGTGGACCTCGTACTATGTTAAGAAATAAATCACTGAAACTCGAATTTAAAGCTAATCAAAGTTTTTTTTTTTTTTTTTTTTTTTAGTTTGACCTCGATATTTTCTGCTTTCCCTGACCATGCAATCTCACGTGTCTGGTGTCTATTTACCTCACTTCTTCCTCCATTCTCTCTACACTCTGCCTCCTCCATCTCTCTATCGTCCCTCAACTTTTCTTCCATCTTTTCTCACCACTCCCACCATCATCACTTACCTCTTCATCTATCCTAGACATGATCAACCTCATCTCTCCTCACTCCGCATTTCTCAGCCACTAGCAGGAAGACGTCAAAGTGTACTACCGCTAGGACACGAACATCTAGAGACGCTCATTCAAGTACCGCACCTGAGAGACACTCTAGTACTAAAACGTCTAAAGACACTCAAGTACGACGCCTGCAGCAGGGATGCACAACCTGCGGTCCGTTGGCCGCATATGACCTTTGAGCAGCAGACCTGAGGCATTCGGTGTCTCATATAAAAACCTTAAACTACCACTGACTTGTGTCAATAAATACCTTACATTTACTTTACCTAGTTTATAAACTGTACACTGCCTACTTTATTATTACTGAGACCTGAGAAAGAGACGTAAAGACGGTTGTAAGGAAAACTTTATTTACTTGACGTGGGCGATAGATAACCAATAAAGTTACCGCAAAACTTAGTGTTTCTCCATGTCATCGCGCCGGTACCTCACACTGTTATGATCCCAGTGCTGATACCTAGTGCTTCGTAATTAATACCTCTTTTATACTGAGCATTTTACCCACTGACGGCATACTGTGGATCAAATATCAGATGTACTTAAAGTTCATATCAATTACAAAATAAAATATACGATGGCGCTGTCTTAAATTTTTGGATATGCATAAATTTTGTGATTCAGTTAATGATTTTGTCTGGAGATGCGGCCCAGTCAGTGAAAAGGTTGTGCATTCCTGCGCTAAAGACATTGACTCCATTACCACAACGAGAGTCCTTAATCTAGATGGAAGGAGATAGTTCTTCTCTGCAGATATGTGAACTACCAAGACTGTTAGACTGATATCCCCCTCAGACTACTACATCTACTGTCTCGTTGTATCTCCATGCACAACGTCTCAGTCTACATATAAAGTTAGTGGTGTCTGCCGAGAGCACGCTGGAATCAGCAGCCCACCTCCTTCCCTTACTTGTCCAGACAGCTTCGAGGTCACCGCAACATTGGTTCTCCTCACTTCACCCCTTCCCCCCCCAGAGCGGCCTCTGTCAGCCCCTCACATTTGCAAATACCGCAATCAGTAGCGAGTTCCCCCCGTCCCCCCCACCCCCAGTACTTTTAGCAGTCACATTATGTGAATAATCCACATGCCAAATCGCATTTCTAGTTCTCATAGCGTCTGTACTTTATTTAAGGTTAAAGCAAGAATGTTGACACTTTTATTACCTGTGATGCAGGTGTCAGGTGAGCAGCCGGTGTGTTGGAGTGTCAGACTGGCAAGTTTTTACTGAACCACCAGCCTCGTCTTGTCTTATCTCAGTCTTAATGCTAAGTGAGAGAGAGAGAGAGAGAGAGAGAGAGAGAGAGAGAGAGAGAGAGAGAGAGAGAGAGAGAGAGTGTGTGTATGTGCATGTGTGTATGTGCATGTGTGTATGTACATGTGTGTGTATGTGTATGTGTGTGCATGTGTGTGTGTGTGTG
The DNA here is from genome assembly GCF_038502225.1 of Cherax quadricarinatus. Taxonomy (NCBI): domain Eukaryota; kingdom Metazoa; phylum Arthropoda; class Malacostraca; order Decapoda; family Parastacidae; genus Cherax; species Cherax quadricarinatus. The sequence continues at coordinate 38,110,250 of NC_091311.1, read as the reverse complement.
TGTGTGTGTGTGTGTGTGTGTGTGTGTGTGTGTGTGTGTGTGTGTGTGTGTGTGTGCTGAGAATACATATACATAATATGCCAACGTTAAACGACAATATAAGCTTTAAGGGAAATCGTTAAAGGCGGAGGACACTGTGTGACTGTGATAATAATAATAATAAAAGAGAGATATTAAAGAACAATTAAGACTCGTTATCTTCCAGTCCTGAAACTGCGTCGTCTCATATAATGAAAATTGTTTTACATGCTGAAGTAACGTTAATATAATCCTTGTCTTCTGAAAAGGCAAAAAAAAAAAAAAAAATACCAATTATCCTTCTACCCGTTAACAACAACAACAACAACAACAACAACAACAACAACAACAACAACAACAACAACAACAACAACAACAATAATAATAATAATAATAATAATAATAATAAGGCACAATTACTAGTTATAACACGAGCCTCAATGCAGGCGACAGCAACAGTGTAGAGTGTAACGTAAGTTGTTATTGCAGTTAATTATTTACATTGTAGATGTGAAGCCAGTCAGAGTAGACACTCACAGGTCATCACATGGAAACTAATATCCCAGTTTCTTCAGTTAAAAAAAAATGGTAAATTAGGACATTCACAGCGCAAAACTAATTCGAATCTTCCAATATGGAATACTAGTTTTAAATCAAACTGAAGAGGCATTCTCTTGCTATCTCAGGGAGACCGATATCCTAAAATATACCAGAACGCTAAGTTTGAGGCCGCTCGGAAGTTACATTTTCAAGTTACCAGCGTTAAAGAGTTGACTTTAACTGCATGAGGCGTTCAGAAAGTGTCACACGAAGAACAGTATTTCAGTTTCCCTCTGTTTCTTCCATAAAAAAAAAAAGGGAAAATTGGTTTTACACTGGTCAGAATCAGTCCAAAATTTTATCTAATACTGACCAGCATTTAAGTTTAAGTAAATAAATAAATCAGCAGATTTTATTTATTTACTTAATCACTGTTATTATCGAATTAGGATTTTTTTAATACAATGGAACCATGGTGTCTGAACTTAACTGGATCCTAGGTGGTGTTTGAACAACGAAAAGTTCGATGTTCAAAATAGTATTTTCCAGGCTTTAATTACCAGCCTCATACACTGGAGGGTGTTGAACTGACTCTTCCAAAAGTGTCTGAGAGTCAGGTCAGTGTCAGAGGTCACTTCAAAGCACTTTTGAAACGGGTTTCCTGTACCGTCCCAGGCGCTGTATAACCCAAACCAATGAGCAGAAGGCTTCTTATGGTTGAAGGAATGACTACCTCATAACTTCTTCTTTAAGGATGAAGGACTGATCACACTATCTTGAAATCTCCACTGTTTCTGCTGTCTTCATTTTCAGTCAGTTCTGTATTCGACCGAAGAAACCTTCCGTGTAGGAGAAACCTTTCGGATATAAAGATACCAGAGTGTTGCACATATGTCTTACTCATCAAGTTTTCGGTATTGTATACCATTATAATAATGATGCAGTATGACCCCTAAGGGAATGGCTCATCTCCATGAATATAACAATTATCAGAGACAGGGAAAGCTGCAGTAAATACCAGAGGCAGGAAGGTATGCAGAGTGAATCACAATGGCTGTACTTAACATCGGAGTGCTTCTTTTATACTCAGGACACATAACGACTCTAATTAATTTGGGAGCTCCGAGGGGACTGCAACAAGTCAACACTTCTCATGTTTTGACAATACTCGTGTTTTTAAATCCACTTCATTGGGCTTCTGGTCACACTCATCTGCGGGTGAAGTTGCGCTACCTAGTGCGGATAACTTCACGTGCTGGACAAACTTATCTCAAAACATATTTATGCATTTATTTTACTTGATTTATTAAGACATTTTTTCACAAAGTGTTCTTATAGATAAGGTGGGATTGTACAGGAACACAGACTTACTAAAATAATTCTACAGCTAAGGTAGGGATTCAACCTCAGAATTAAACACAGCCTTAACTAAGATGTTTCTGCTGCTGAGATAGGACTGAACAAGGTCAGATTCTTGACTTAGAATTACTTCTACAGCTGAGGAAGGATTGAAGGACACATTCTTTACTTATACTGGTAAGATGTATAACATCTGATGGCTAAACTATAACAAAATAATGAAACAAGAAGAAAAGCGAAATCCGAATTTAGCCTAACCTTATGATATACAGTAATGTACAACATCCATGTTGAAAAATGTCCCTCGATTGTGTCCCATCCATGCCTAAGTATCTTTATCTGTTTATATTTTTTTGACCAGTCAAAGACTGACTCCATGATGGTATTGATCTTACGATCAGGCTCCTGAAGGCATTTCTATGTCTGCCATGTTAGCATATTGTGTTCATGTCACCCAGCTGATGTAAGCCTCAGGTAATAGACTTGAGTGACGTCTTCTCCCAAATCTTTTTCTTTTTTTCGACTCCTAAAATTTACATTGTCTCTGGCTTCCTCTTGCCCAGTTTTCGAAAGCGATATAACACACTCGCCCTATGAGTAAAAGTGGTTGTAGGAAGGACCTACCTTACATAGCCTGCCTTACACAGGTCAGTCCATCAATCTTGAATAGAATACGGCATATGAGCGGAGAAGCAGCTTATAAACCGTAGGCAGGAGAGGTGCAGCAGACGTAGGTGGTGTCACATTTGCCCAATGTGGAAGTAGGTCGTGCCCAAGGGTTAGGCAAGCGAAGAATTCCCAAGTATTAAGATCCCAAGAAGTTGCAGTGTCTGACAGGATTGTAGATGAATGGTTCACAGAACCGACACGTTGATAAATTAGACACATGTGCAACTCTTGGGTATCTTTATTAAGGAAACGTTTCGCCACACAGTGGCTTCATCAGTCCATACCCAAGAGTTGCACATGTGTCTAATTTATCAACGTGTCGGTTCTGTGAACCATTCATCTACAATCCTGTCAGACACTGCAACTTCTTGGGATCTTAATACTTGGGAATTCTTCGCTTGTCTAACCCTTGGGCACGGCCTACTTCCACATTGGGCAAATGTGACACCACCTACGTCTGCTGCACCTCTCCTGTCTACGGTTTATAAGCTGCTTCTCCGCTCATATGCCGTATTCTATTCAAGATTGATGGACTGACCACATCGACTCAAGGTTGAGTTACTGATTACCTCATTCTCCTGTCTTACACAGCCTGCCTTACACAGCCTGCCTTACAAAGCCTGTCAGTATGACTTGAAGCTCAACACTGTGGGGGAAACGTATTGTGACTGGAGACTTGCTCTGCCAGCTGTGTAAGTTGTCAACGCTAAGAGAAAATTGGTGTTTATGTGTGTGTGTGTGTGTGTGTGTGTGTGTGTGTGTGTGTGTGTGTGTGTGTGTGTGTGTGTGTGAGTGTGTGAGTGTGTACTCACCTAATTGTGGTTGCAGGGGTCGAGACTCAGCTCCTGACCCCGCCTCTTCACTGAGTACTACTAGGTCTTCTCTCTCCCTGCTCCACGAGCTTAATCATACCTCATCTTAAAGCTATGTATGGTTCCTGCCTCCACTATCTCACTTGCTAGGCTATTCCACTTCCTAACATCCCTTTGACTTATCCGGGTCTTCGACTTCCAATTGTGGCCCCTTGTTTCTGTGTCCCCTCTCTGGAACATCCTGTCTCTGTCCACCTTGTCTATTCCACGCAGTATTTTGTATGTTGCTATCATGTCTCCCCTAACCAGTGTCGTCAGGCCGATTTCCCTCAACCTTTCTTCGTAGGACGTTCCCCTTAGCTCTGGAACTAACCTTGTCGCGAACCTTTGCCCTTTCTCTAATTTCTTGACGTGCTTGATCAAGTGTGGGTTCCAAACAGGTGCTGCATACTTCAATATTGGCCTGACGTACACGGTGTACAGTGTCTGGGACGATTCCTTATTAAGGTATCGGAACGCTATTCTCAGGTTCGCCAGGCTCCCATATGCTGCAGCAGTTATCTGGTTGATGTATGCTTCCGGAGATGTGCTCGGTGTTTTACTCATCCCAAGATGTTTCTCCTTAAACGAGGTTTGCAGTCTTTGGCCACCTACTCTATACTCCGTCTGCGGTCTTCTTTGCCCATCCCCAATCTTCATGACTTTGCATTTGGCGGGGTTAAATTCGAGAAACCAGTTGCTGGACCAGGTATCCAACCTGTCCAGGTCTCTTTGGAGTCCTACCTGATCCTCATCTGATTTAATTCTCCTCATTAACTTCACATCATCTGTGAACAGGGGCACTTCTGAGTCTAACTCTTCCATCCTGTCATTCACATATACTAGAAACAGCACTGATCCTAGGACCGACCCCTGTGGGACCCCGCTCGTCACAGGTGCCCACTGTGATACCTCATCACGTACTATGACTCGTTGTTGCCTCCGTGTCAGGTATTCTCTGATCCATTGCAGCACCCTTCCTGTTATATGCGCCTGATCCTCTAGCTTCTGCACCAATCTCCTGTGAGGAACTGTGTCGAAGGCCTTCTTGCAGTCCAAGAAGATGCAATCAACCTACCCCTCTCTCTCGTTTCTCACTTCTGTTACTTTATCATAAAACTCCAGTAGGTTTGTAACACAGGATTTGCCTTCCATAAACCGTGCTGGCTGGTGTTTATACTCTTATTCCGTTCCAGGTGCTCCATCACTGTCCTCCTGATAATCGTCTCCATTACTTTGCATACTATCCACGTCACTGACACTGGTTTATAGAAACCATACCACGGGCGGGATTTGAACCCGCGGTCAGAGAGTCTCAAAACTCCACCGTCGCGTTAGCCACTGGACCAGCTAGCCACAATAAGATTCGTCCAACTAGGTATATTTCCAGTGGCTAACGCGACGGTCTGGAGTTTTGAGACTCTTTGACCGCGGGTTCAAATCCCGCCCGTGGTATGGTTTGTTTGCAATCGTGTCATTACGATTTCGTGAGACTGGTCTATAGTTTAGTGCCTCTTTTCTGTCTCCTGTTTTTAAATATGGATACTACATTTGCCGTCTTCCATACCTCAGAAAGTTGTGTGTGTGTGTGTGTGTGTGTGTGTGTGTGTGTGTGTGTGTGTGTGTGTGTGTGTGTGTGTGTACTCACCTTCTTGTATTTTCAGGGGTCGATACTCAGCTCCTCTGTGTGTGTGTGTGTGTGTGTGTGTGTGTGTGTGTGTACTCACCTAATTGTAGTTGCAGGGGTCGATACTCAGCTCCTGTGTGTGTGTGTGTGTGTGTGTGTGTGTGTGTGTGTGTGTGTGTGTGTGTTCTCAGAAGTTTAATGTAGACACTACGACCTTCCTTTTATTATCACACCCACAGCAGCTGTTGGTCTAGCACAACACTGCCATTAAAATAACTAATATACCCAGCCACCACCAACCCCACCCACCACCAACCCCACCCACCCCACCACCAACCCCAACTTCCACCCGGACCCCCAACCACAAGCAGGTAACATACCGCCACCACATATGCCACCGCAACCCCCACAACTACCACCAACACAACATACTAACCGCCCCACCACCACCACCACCAACACAACATACTAACCGCCCCACCACCACCACCACCATCACCACTACCATCACCATCACCACCACCACCACCACCACCACCACCACCACCACCACCACACAGTGAGTGTACTAAGCGCCACAAACACTGCACTCCGCGACACTTAGTGAAGCAAGCAGGTGAAAGTAAGACAATCAGGTCACTGTTCACTTTTAGATAACATTTATGTGTCTCCTGGATATATTGTGCCACCCTGACAGGTTTAGATCTTATCAGCGTGGTGGGTGCAGGTCCTTCATGCATCATGGACTGAGGATCTTCAGGAATCACGAGCCAAGAATTTGGGCATCGAGGACTTAGTTCCTTCGGGCAATATGGATTTAGTTCAATCTTGCAACCAGGTTCATGGGAAAGCCTTAATTATCACAAAAGCCTATGGAATTTTTTTAAGTGATTAAAATTGGATGCATCAGCAGTGTGCTGCTGACCTGCTCGGTATGATAGCTACACCGTGGTCACAAACACTGAAATTAAGATTAAGGTTTAAATAGTGATTTTAATGACAGCAGTACGAAGTATTTAGTTACCACAAAGCCTATAGGAAGCATAGCTATGTTTCCCTGTCATTTTCCATCACACTGGATGCGCCACATACGACGAAGAACAAGAGACGAATTTGTGCTGCTTTACGAGATGAATCATTGTAGTGTAAGAGAAAGTAGATCAATATGGTTTAATAAAAAGTCGATCATTTTAGTGTAATAGAAAGTAAATCGTTGTGGTTTAATAATAAGTAGATCATTGCAGTTTAAGAGAAAGTAGATCATTGTAGTGTAACAGAAAGTAGATCATTGTAGTGTAACAGAAAGTAGATCATTGTAGTGTAACAGAAAGTAGATCATTGTAGTGTAACAGAAAGTAGATCATTGTAGTGTAACAGAAAGTAGATCATTGTAGTGTAACAGTAAGTAGATCATTGTAGTGTAACAGAAAGTAGATCATTGTAGTGTAACAGTAAGTAGATCATTGTAGTGTAACAGAAAGTAGATCATTGTAGTGTAACAGTAAGTAGATCATTGTAGTGTAACAGAAAGTAGATAATTGTAGTGTAACGGTAAGTAGATCATTGTAGTGTAACAGTAAGTAGATCATTGTAGTGTAACAGAAAGTAGATCATT
>NC_091311.1:37656071-37756071 GCF_038502225.1 Cherax quadricarinatus | reverse complement strand
AGAGAAAGAGAAAGATGAGCGAAAGATGAGAGAGAGAAGCTGATATCCTTGGGGTGAAATTTGACTCCAAACTGACCATGAAGAACCACATTGTAAATCTTGTAAACAAGGCAGCCAGGAACCTTACAGCACTTCGCCGTATCTCGCATCTGCTTGACAGTAGGGGTTGCAAGATTCTGTATGAGGCACAAGTACGCTCACGCCTTGAGTATGCTCCACTTTCTTGGTCTGCCTGCCTTCCCCTCTCATCTGCGACTGTTTGACAGAGAGGAGAACAGAGCAAGACGTCTCATCTCTCACCTGGACCCATCTTGGATAGATCTGTCATTTCAGCAGAGCCTTCAACACAGCAGGGATGTGAGTGGCCTTACTGTTATGTACAAGGCCAGTATTGTCAAAGTACCACACTTGGATCCACTTCGAGGACAGTGAGAAACAAGCTTCTGTACCACAAGACGGGCAGAAAGCAGCAACTTCACTCTGGCTGTACCCTTTTCCAGAACATCATTTCAACTGAGATCATTTATCCCCAGGATGACTTGAATCTGGAATACATTCGTACAGCATAATGATGTCAACGAGATAAAGTCAGCTGATCAAATGAAAATGCTGGCCCACAGATGGCTCCAACTTCATCTTGTTCTCTACTTGTATGTTGCATAACAAAAATGCATTCAAATGAGCTGATGTAGGTAACAGCTCTTAACTTGTCAATAAAGTTAGGAATCCTTAACTTGTAAATAGCTTGTCAATAAAGATAGGGATCCTTAACCTAACCTTGTCAAACCCTGTTTAAAAAAAAAAGAAAAAAAAAGAGAGGAGAGGGGAGAAAGAGAGAAAAAGATGAGAGAGAGAGAGAGAGATAGAGGAGAGAGAAAGAGAATAGAGAGAATTACTGGGTGTTCACATATTTTCAGCTCCCAATTTGCTTCCTCTATCATCAAGGTAATTACCTCAGTCATTCACTACCTGTTCTGCTGTTATGTCTTCTCGTTTCTTTGTCTCCTTCCTTTCCTTTATTGATATTCTCTCATGTTCTTTTTCCCCTCTGCTCTACTTATCACATTCCTCATCCACTACATCCCATCTTACCTTCTCCTTCCCTATCTTCCTCTCCATATTTCCCATTCTTATTTTCATCTTTCTCTTACCTCTAGTCGCTTCCGAGGGTCACCGCCCCCGCAGCCAGCTACCAGACCAGGTCTTCCGGTTACTTGTCTGATGTATCACGTTGTTGGTGCTCGCCGGCCGCAGTCCAGCAGCCCGACTGATCAAATGATTTGTGGAATTTGTAGAGTTTCGTCTTGTAGACAGTCAGGTTTTTTTTTGGCAATCCCCATTATGCATGAAGAGGGAATGCTAGAGTCGTGGTCCCTTTATACTTATCGAGTTCTATCTCAATTTAATCATCGCGCCCCTGCGTTTCACCGGAAGTATCATGTACCTGTCTATCAAGCCTCTTGTTATCAGGTTTAGTGATTTCGGTGTATAGATTTGGGACAAATCTCTACAGAAATTCCGAGGTGTAGATTATGATGCATCTTTCTCGCCTACGTTCCAAGGAGTGCAGTTCTAGCGACTTCCAGCGCTCCCAGTAATTTAACTGTTTGACTAAGCTTAAACGAGCTGTGAAGGTTCTCTGCATGGCTCAACAATTTCAGTTGCTTTGAAAGAGGCCGTTAGTACATAGCAATATTCCAGCCGAGAGAGAACAATGAACGAGTCATCTGAATATTATCATCGTTGGGTTGAATAATATATTATATATATATATATATATATATATATATATATATATATATATATATATATTTTATTTTTATTGTGCCTACGAGCGAGTGCTATTGATCAATAACACTGCACTAGCCAAGGACTCAAACCCATGCTGCTTTGGCCTGCCTCATAGTGGGCGAAAACTCATGACGCCTTAATCCACTGGACCATACAATCCTTAAGAGTATCGCATCCAGCGGAACTGGATGTTGTACTCGCTACCCAAGGACATACAATGGTGTGGATGACTCATGACAGCATGGGTACGAGTCCTTGGCTAGTCTCGTATATATATATATATAAATATATATATATAAACACTGATCTCTGGCTGAAGGAGACTCGAACCTACGAACCTTAGAACAAGGTACGCAGTGCTATACCAATCTACCCACACTGACAATACCTTGGCGTGTAGCTTGCGCTACACGTTGATCCAAGGCAGCCAGCTCTCAGGGAGAAGGCTTACAACTTTTCATCTCGTCCCCTGCATGCATCAGCCTTGCTATATATATTTCGCCTGCTCTTGCGAATTCCTTGCATTGTTAAAATTCTCTAGTAAGGCTGATGCATGCAGGGGATGAGATGAAAAGCTGTAAGCCTTCTCCCTGAGAGCTGGCTGCCTTGGATCAACGTGTAGCGCAAGCTACACGCCAAGGTATTGTCAGTGTGGGTAGATTGGTATAGCACTGCGTACCTTGTTCTAAGGTTCGTGTCTCCTTCAGCCAGGGATCAGTGTTTGTGTATATTTCGCCTGCTCTTGCGAATTCCTTGCGCGCGCGCACACACACACACACACACACACACACACACACACACACACACACACACACACACACACACACACACACACACACACACACACACACTAAAATGCCATTAATTATAGTTTAAATTATAAAATAGTATTTTGTTGAGCAAATGATAAAAGGTCACTTTATACACTTCCATTCTCTTGTTCGCCTTCCTCTCTTTCCTCTATTTCTCCTCCCTCTCTTGGCACAAAAGCCAGACACGGTCTTAACGGCTGCCTGATTCCCCAGTTACCTTCTTCCTCCCTCTCTATCCTATTTCCACTTCTTTTTTCCCCCTTTCATCTTTTCCATCCTCGGGCGAGAACAGAGATCTTTCTCATCCCAGCTAACAGAACTCCTGCCCACAGCAGAGACTAGCTAATCTAGCTACTATGTATTTGTGAAACTGCATTAATGTGTACTTGTACCTAATTAAACTTACCTCCCTAGAGCTTATAAAAGCCTCCACACTCCCCAGAACTTCTGGAGACGCCATCTCTCGTGGAGAACTCCAAGTGCTCCCTCAGAGCTGAGATTCCTACACCAAGGCAGGTTATCAGAGTAGGACCTCTTATCTCCTACCTTCACAGACATAACACTGGAGGTCCAGTCTCATGGTATCATAAAATGACGGATAATATATTTCATAACAAAAACAGAGATCACAAACAAAACATTCTACTTATCATTCCGTGGAGAGTTTGTATTTCCACTTCATACTTATTGATGTGTCTGTCGTAAATTATTTCGTGTGTGAGAGAGGGCGTGCTGGGAAGAGCCAGGGTGGATCAGGGGAGGTGCTGGGTTGACCAGGCCTCCCGGTGGATGAGGTGGACCAGGGGTGGGGTCGGGGGAGGTGCTGGGTTGACCAGGCCTTCCGGTGGATGAGGTGGATCAGGGGTAGGGTCGGGGGTGGTGCTGGGTTGACCAGGCCTCCCGGTGGATGAGGTGGACCAGGGGTGGGGTCGGGGGGAGGTGCTGAGAACTAGAATCCTCCAGCGGCTTCCATTTGATTCCATAGTCATGGAATATTTTCTTGTGCGTCCCCCAAAGAATTCTTCTATAATTCTCCATAATCCCTAACGTAGTGTCCTGTAACATACACACATTTACCCAGAAATTACAAAAAAGTTCTCTAAAAAAATGTTCTTTCTTCACTGGCCTTTTTCTTTTTATTGGAAATTCCTGTAAAAATTTCCGGCACGACTGTTTTCCTTGTGTCGTTTAAGGTGTGTTATTACTGCGTTTCCGTCGGGTTGTGCGTATACGCATGAATCGTTCGCTCTAAGATTTGCCCGACTGTTTGAAACCCCGTTCCTCAGCTCCTTGGCGTATTTCCTAGGTATCCGGTTCACAGCTCCGGCGTATTGACCCGCTCAAGGGCGCAGTGTCCGGCTGAGGTTATACACACCGAAAGGCGTATATCTCTGCGTATACATGCTGAGAGTTTGCTTTGATTCTTATTTTTGAGATTAAAGTATGTCTGACTGGTGGCGAACAGGATACGTGAAGCCTTAATGACTCGTGTAGTCGATAGGTTTTAAACCTCCACCTCATTAATGAAGCGTGTTTTTTTCACCACCTCCAACCCACTCCACCTCCTACCTTTTACCCTATCTCCCTTCCCCTCCTCCTCGTTCTATTCTCCCTCCCTATTCTTCTGACCCTCTTCCCCTCACCTTCCCCCCAACTCCTTCGTCGATTCCCCTTCTTCCTCCCTACCTCTCCGTTCATTCCCCTCCTCCCTTCCCACCTTTTTCTTCCATTTCCTCCTTCATTCTCTTGCCTTCCGCGATCTTTTCCCTGGTTCCCATTTCTGTTTCTTTTCTTCCTGCTTCCTTACCCCTCCCTCTCTTCCTTCTTTCCTTACTGTCTTACTACTGTCATCTTTTATTTCCCCTGGGCACCATAAATGGAATATATGAAGATTGTGAAAGAGATGAATAGCGAGGGGGAGAGATTGAAGAGAAGACCTGGGAGAGAGAAGAAGATAAGAGAATAGAGAAGGGAAGAGGGAGAAATGGATAAATTCAGACACACACACACACACACACACACACACACACACACACACACACACACACACACACACACACACACACACACACACACACACACACACACACAGGATGTTCCAGAGATTGGACACAGCAACACGGGGACACAGTTGGAAGCTGAAGACACAGATGAATCAAAGGGATGTTAGGAAGTATTTCTTCAGCCACAGAGTAGTCAGGAAGTGGAATAGTTTGGGAAGCGATGTAGTGGAGGCAGGATCCATACATAGCTTTAAGCAGAGGTACGATAAAGCTCATGGTTCAGGGAGAGTGACCTAGTAGCGACCAGTGAAGAGGCGGGGCCAGGAGCTTGGACTCGACCCCTGCAACCTCAACTAGGTGAGTGCACACACGGTTCAAAATAGGCTGTTAAAATGAGTCTATCGATAGGTAAGGGACACAGGAGCCAGGACTCGACCCCAGCAAGATAATGTGTCACTCTCCGGCACATCAAGTACTCACGGGATTCTAACCGAACCGTGGTGTGTGTGGGAAGGTGCTTGCCGTGGGGGGTATGGAGGAAGTTGCCTGCCGTGGGGGTGGGGATGTGACTACCGTGGGGGTGGGAAGGTGGCTGCCGTGGGGGTGGGGAGGTGGCTGCCGTGGGGGTGGGGAGGTGGCTGCCGTGGGGGTGGGGAGGTGGCTGCCGTGGGGGTGGGGAGGTGGCTGCCGTGGGGGTGGGGAGGTGGCTGCCGTGGGGGTGGGGAGGTGGCTGCCGTGGGGGTGGGGAGGTGGCTGCCGTGGGGGTGGGGAGGTGGCTGCCGTGGGGGTGGGGAGGTGGCTGCCGTGGGGGTGGGGATGTGACTACCGTGGGGGTGGGAAGGTGGCTGCCGTGGGGGTGGGGAGGTGGCTGCCGTGGGGGTGGGGAGGTGGCTGCCGTGGGGGTGGGGAGGTGGCTGCCGTGGGGGTGGGGAGGTGGCTGCCGTGGGGGTGGGGAGGTGGCTGCCGTGGGGGTGGGGAGGTGGCTGCCGTGGGGGTGGGGAGGTGGCTGCCGTGGGGGTGGGGAGGTGGCTGCCGTGGGGGTGGGGAGGTGGCTGCCGTGGGGGTGGGGAGGTGGCTGCCGTGGGGGTGGGGAGGTGGCTGCCGTGGGGGTGGGGAGGTGGCTGCCGTGGGGGTGGGGAGGTGGCTGCCGTGGGGGTGGGAAGGTGGCTGCCGTGGGGGTGGGGAGGTGGCTGCCGTGGGGGTGGGGAGGTGGCTGCCGTGGGGGTGGGGAGGTGGCTGCCGTGGGGGTGGGGAGGTGGCTGCCGTGGGGGTGGGGAGGTGGCTGCCGTGGGGGTGGGGATGTGACTACCGTGGGGGTGGGAAGGTGGCTGCCGTGGGGGTGGGGAGGTGGCTGCCGTGGGGGTGGGGAGGTGGCTGCCGTGGGGGTGGGGAGGTGGCTGCCGGGGTAACATACGGGGGCAGTAAAGAAGGCTGACAGAAGTTAAGGTCCTCAGGATCAATGTTGGGCTGGGTGATGCAGCCAGAGAGACCGGAGGTGCAGGAGGGTCAGCTGCCAGAGCAGTTGCGGGAGGAAAAGAGAGGGGAAAAAAAAAAGGTTGAAAAGGAGCAAAGAAGATTAAAAAGGAGAAAGATGATCCCAAGGAGAAATAAAGATATAGTAACACGGAGTAGTTTTAATAATCCTCTCTTTATTTTTATTTTTGAGATGTGATTATTGCACAATATTTCGACTTTTAACCTTTCCAATAGTTTCCCTTAGATTTCACTTCTCTTTAGTCTGACGACGTCGAGTCAGATGAACCCTCCTCCACTAACTGAACCACGAATATCTTTGAACCCCACGTTGTATAGAGTTACCACCTGCGTAACAGCTGCCTGACCCCACATGGTGTAAAGTTACCACCTGCGTAACAGCTGCCTGACCCCCACGTTGTAGAGTTACCACCTGCGTAAGTCTTCTTAAGAATAATTAATTATCATCAGGGAGAGTCTAGTGCTTAAAACCCCATTAATTACTGTAATTAATGGTGAGTAATAAAGATAATCCATTCAAAATGTTAATGGAACCCTCATATACAAAGATTTAATTGCAATTTATTCAAATAGAAAAGAAAATTTTAAATAGGGGAGAGTAAATAAGTAAGTGCCAGCAGCAACAGCATTGTTGACTAGGCAAGCACCAGACAAGCCTGGCCCAGGGACGGGCTGGGGGATAGGAAAACTCACGAAGCACATCAAAGATACAACTACATTCCTGTCACTGAATGGAAAGTGTGAATAACTTAGCTGGTTGAGTGGACTCAGCAGGAGGGTCAGGAAGCGTGGGTACCGAACTGTACCAGCTTCATTCACTACTCTTCACTGATTCAGAGATGTACACTCGACAATTGCCCAGAGAGTACTGGGGAGGAGCCCTGGGGCCGGGTTACAGGAAGAGGGGTGGATGGAAGGGGTTAATTGGCCTATTGACTACACGAGGGTCATTAAGGCTGCATGTCACCTGTTCACCACTAGTCGAGAATACTTTGATCCCTAAAATTGGGATTAAAGTAAAATGAGTGCATATACATAGTTATACGCCTCTCAGTGTATTCACCTGGTGGCTGGGCTGTATAACCCTTGTGGTTTAGCGATTCTTTTTATTATAATAATAATAATACACCTGGGGGGGATGGGAGAATGGGTCGTCCATGTAACACCATATTGGTTCAAAACTAGACTTTAGTGTGAATTAAAAAATAAATTTCACTCGTAGAAAAAAATCTTAAATTTATATAACACGACATATATAATTATATTTTTGTTATGTGTTATGTTATATATAAGTTATATGTTATGAGAACAAAATGAATTTTAACAAGGTCTAGGCGTGAACAACCACCGAGACAACACTAACGAACACTCAAGTCGGGAAGTCGGGTTCGATACGGCGTAAGCTGTCAGTGGCCCTTATAAACCCAACAAAGGAAAAAAAGAACACTCGAGTGCTCACTCTCTGTTCCATAACAAAGGCTCTAAGGATACCTAAATGCCCGAAATGCTCTGAAAAACGAATGGTTTTCCAGTAAGCTTATAGTCCCTAGCTCTTATTACCCCCAGCACAGCCTCGGTGCGCACCGGCCTTAGGCAGGATACAACAATATCACGACGAACATCGCTGTGAATTCCCTACTAGACTAAGAGCACGTCTGTTCGTAGGGGATACGCAGCGTTAATAATGACACATGTGCATAAATTGGGTATCATTATTGATGAAACGTTTCGCCTACACAGTAGGCTTCTTCAAATACAGAGGGAGGAGAAGTAATGAAATGAAGATGATGTAATCAGTCCATCAACCTTGGAGAAAAAGCATTTGAGGTGGTCAGTCCCTGAGGGACTAGCATTTCGTCTGGTCTGAATGTCACAAACCCTGCTCGATCAGCCCACCGGAATTACGATAGTCTAGTAGGCCTACTGTAGTACAACCCAGCCCGCTCACCTACTGAGCCGACTCTGGCCACACCTGACCAGGCTCTCTAGAGCCACTCTATATTCTATACTTGTTGGTCTGGATACATTCTGCATAGTCTTACTTTTGCATAGTGTTCATTCTGCATAGTCTTTACAAAGTTCTATTTATGTCGAAACGTTCTCTCTCTCTTAAGAAGATTATGTTCGGGTAGGCATTCTACGGATTGTGTTAATATTGGTAGAATTACCGACAATATATTAAGTAAAAAGATACAAATGCGAAACGTTGCCCGAGTTAAATATCGCATTAGATGCATTTGTGTCCTTTAACTTAACTTTCTACGGATTCTTCCTCACGGAGAATCGAACCTCCATCCCCCCCCCTCATCCTTCTGGCGCTGGATAACTCACACGAGTTCTGCCGCTTTGCATGAATTAAATTAAACAAGAATGTTCTTCTACGTGTGTTTCTAACATTCCTGCGAAGTTGCGTCTTCAGAATGTGTTGTCCAGTGACTCTTGACTGACAGGTTTACGCAACACTCTCTCTCACAGACTCCCCGGCTGCCAGTGTTCGTAACCAGCCTCTGTATTGTATATACTTAAATGTTGCCGGTGATGTGGCTGGTTTACCGTGGTTTACTGTCATGGGAGTTACCATAGCAACCAGCAACGTCTAGGCCTACATGGCTCTTTAATATTTTTTTAAATTTTTAACTATTATTTTGTATTGAATTTTACTATATTATTAATATTATCATTTTTTAAAACCATTCTCATAGAGTAGGCCCAAAATTTATAAGCAATGTTAACTAAAGTGGCTTCTGGGGCCCTGCGGGATTAGGGTCCCTGCGGGATTAGGGGCCCTGCGGGATTAGGGGCCCTGAAGCTTAAGCTTCATTAGTTTCATGATAGATTTGTCCCTGCCAGGGATGTATGATCAAATATACCAGGGATACATACGAAAATGAGGGAGGTTAATAATATAAATTTTTTTGAGCATTCTACAGTATACTTGGTAAATGACACTGAGGGAAACGCTGTCAGATTGCTTATAAATTACTTACAAAATGCTGACAGAACAACAGGATAAGATCATCACTTTTTCCGGTTGTGTGGGATGCAGAGATGACGGCAGCATCAGTGTGAGAGGGAGAGATGACCGCAGCATCAGTGTGAGAGGGAGAGATGACCGCAGCATCAGTGAGAGGGAGAGATGACCGCAGCATCAGTGTGAGAGGGGGAGATGACCGCAGTATCAGTGTGAGAGGGGGAGATGACCGCAGCATCAGTGTGAGAGGGGGAAATGGCCGCAGCATCAGTATGAGAGGGGGAGATGACCGCAGTATCAGTGTGAGAGGGGGAGATGACCGCAGCATCAGTGTGAGAGGGGGAGATGACCGCAGTATCAGTGTGAGTTACAGATATGAACGCAGCATCAGTGTGAAATATAAAGATGACCGCAGCGTCAGTGTGAGAGGGGGAGATGACCGCAATATCAGTGTGAGTTACAGAGATGACCGCAGCATCAGTGTGACTAGAGCGCCTTCGTGTGTTACATTTATTTATTTATTTATTTATTTATTTAGTAATTTGAGCATACATACAGAGGTACAAAAAATACAGGTAAGAGCAGCATGCCAAAGACACTAAGCCAAAGCCACGCTAAGTGCGTAGGGATAACAACCAGCTTGGATGAATGAACGTAATCAGGTGTGATCCAAGGATGGAGAAGACAACTCCTCATCCTTGGAGTTGGACTACATCTGCTATCTGAACCAATTCCCAATCTATTGCATTTATTGCACAAATAAATTTCGTTTATTCTTGTTCACTGCATTTATAAACCTCGTTTATTTACCTTAATTAAACCTCGTTTAAGTCTGAGTTTTAAAAAAACTGGTTTTACGCGTTTATTCAGCATCAGTGGTTTTAAGACGCTTCGGTTTTTTAGTTACAGAAAGTTGGTGGCTGGTCGTTGCTCAAGCAGTGGCAGCTACGGCTCGCAAACGAAGGATCTTTATTCGAATTTGTGAGGAGGGAAAATAAGTGCGTGTTTTCTTACATCTACTGACCCCTCAGGAGATCTTCCAGAGGAAACCGGACATGTATCTCCACCAAGTGCTAAGTCAACCAGGCTGTGATGGATATGTGGGCCAGCGGGCCGCCAGCAGCAACAACCTGATTAACCAGGCAAGCACCAGACAAGCCTGGCCCTGGGTGTTGGGGGTCGCGCCCTAGAGAAGAGAATCAAAGAACCACAATGGTAATTAGCCAGAGTGATTGGAGTCCTTGGGTTACTCCGGATTACAAACCCTCCGGTTTAATAATCCGAATAGATTATTATTATTATTATTATTATTATTATTATTATTATTATTATTATTATTAAGGGGAGTGTTAAACCCGTAGGGATTATACAGCGCCAGTGGGGGGGAGGGGGTTGGAAGTTATTCAGGCTTAATTCAGGGAACTGGAGCACAAATCAAACTCCCTAGATCAAGAGCCCCTCACCAGCATCAAGGACCCTCCCCTGAGGGGCTAGTCTAAATAAAATTTTGGTCCTAAGCGTAAAAGAAGCATTTACTAACCTCTAAACGCTCACGAAGAACTGTTGTGACGCAGTGTTAAATTCACAGGTACTGCTGGGGGCTCGATCCCCCGTCCGGTAAGTGTGGGACAGAACCTAGCTAACTGACCGTCTGTGTTCGGAGTGAAACAGTACAGAAGTAGCATAAATGGTTGGTTGGTTAATTAGGCTTAAAGTATAGGAACTGTACGAGGGTCATCATGACTACACTTCATCTGGACACAACTGTACGAGGGTCATCATGACTACACTTCACCTGGACACAACTGTATGAGGGTCATCATGACTACACTTCACCTGGACACAACTGTACGAGGGTCATCATGACCACACTTCACCTGGACACAACTGTACGAGGGTCATCATGACTACACTTCACCTGGACACAACTGTACGAGGGTCATCATGACTACACTTCACCTGGACACAACTGTATGAAGGTCATCATGACTACACTTCACCTGGACACAACTGTACGAGGGTCACCATGACCACACTTCACCTGGACACAACTGTACGAGGGTCATCATGACTACACTTCACCTGGACACAACTGTACGAGGGTTATCATGACTACACTTCACCTGGACACAACTGTACGAGGGTCATCATGACTACACTTCACCTGGACACAACTGAACGAGGGTCATCATGACTACACTTCACCTGGACACAACTGTACGAGGGTCATCATGACTGCACTTCACCTGGACACAACTGTACGAGGGTCATCATTACTACACTTCACCTGGACACAACTGTACGAGGGTCATCATGACTGCACTTCACCTGGACACAACTGTACGAGGGTCATCATGACTACACTTCATCTGGACACAACTGTACGAGGGTCATCATGACTACACTTCACCTGGACACAACTGTACGAGGGTCATCATGACTGCACTTCACCTGGACACAACTGTACGAGGGTCATCATTACTACACTTCACCTGGACACAACTGTACGAGGGTCATCATGACTGCACTTCACCTGGACACAACTGTACGAGGGTCATCATGACTACACTTCATCTGGACACAACTGTACGAGGGTCATCATGACTACACTTCACCTGGACACAACTGTACGGGGGTCATCATGACTACACTTCACCTGGACACAACTGTACGAGGGTCATCATGACTACACTTCATCTGGACACAACTGTACGAGGGTCATGACTACACTTCACCTGGACACAACTGCACGAGGGTCATCATGACTACACTTCACCTGGACACAACTGTACGAAGGTCATCATGACTACACTTCACCTGTACACAACTGTACGAGGGTCATCATGACTACACTTCACCTGGACACAACTGTACGAGGGTCATCATGACTACACTTCACCTGGACACAACTGTACGAGGGTCATCATGACTACACTTCACCTGGACACAATTGTACGAGGGTCATCATGACTACACTTCACCTGGACACAACTGTAAGAGGGTCATCATGACTACACTTCACCTGGACACAACTGTAAGAGGGTCATCATGACTACACTTCACCTGGACACAACTGTACGAGGGTCATCATGACTACACTTCACCTGGACACAACTGTACGAGGGTCATCATGACTACACTTCACCTGGACACAACTGTACGAGGGTCATCATGACTACACTTCACCTGGACACAACTGTACGAGGGTCATCATGACTACACTTCACCTGGACATAACTGTACGAGGGTCATCATGACTACACTTCATCTGGACACAACTGTACGAGGGTCATCATGACTACACTTCACCTGGACACAACTGTACGAGGGTCATCATGACTACACTTCACCTGGACACAACTGTACGAGGGTCATCATGACTACACTTCACCTGGACACAACTGTACGAGGGTCATCATGACTACACTTCACCTGGACACAACTGTACGAGGGTCATCATGACTACACTTCATCTGGACACAACTGTACGAGGGTCATCATGACTACACTTCACCTGGACACAACTGTACGAGGGTCATCCTGACTACACTTCACCTGGACATAACTGTACGAGGGTCATCATGACTACACTTCATCTGGACACAACTGTACGAGGGTCATCATGACTACACTTCACCTGGACACAACTGTACGAGGGTCATCATGACTACACTTCACCTGGACATAACTGTACGAGGGTCATCATGACTACACTTCACCTGGACATAACTGTACGAGGGTCATCATGACTACACTTCACCTGGACACAACTGTACGAGGGTCATCATGACTACACTTCACCTGGACACAACTGTACGAGGGTCATCATGACTACACTTCACCTGGACACAACTGTACGAGGGTCATCATGACTACACTTCACCTGGACACAACTGTACGAGGGTCATCATGACTACACTTCACCTGGACACAACCAGACAATTCCTGGTAAAGGAACTAAAATTTAATTCCAGTCTACAGTATATACAATGAGAGATAAACACACCTCTGTCTGCATTATATACACAAAGCTGAGCGATTTAATGCATAAACATTCAATATTATTATTATTATTATTATTATTATTATTATTATTATTATTAGTAGTAGTAGTAGTAGTAGTGGTAGTAGTAGTAGAAGTAGTAGTAGTAGTAGTAGTGGTAGTAGTAGTGGTAGTAGCAACAGCAGTAGTAGTAATAATAGAGGTATTAAATATATTCAGGTATTTGGGAGTGTATATGTCAACATGTGTTTGTGGAAGATTAGGTAAACCATAAAATAAACGAGGGCAGGAAATAATAATAATAATAATAATAATAATAATAATAATAATAATAATAATAATAATAATAATAATAATAATAATAATAATAATAATGAACACAACTGCACAGTAAGTCCTCGCGAGCCCCCACGACAAATACCGTGACTGGAACAAAGTACAAATATAGCCAGCACATAGGAGAAAGAAACTTCACAACGACGTTTCGGTCCGACTTGAACCATTAACTAGCCACACTAACACACGAAGGTAAGAAAACCATTACATATTATTATTATTAATTTGGAAAAAAATCCAAATTCCGTATGGGTCCCAGAATACTTTAGGCTCCTGTGCAATGGTTGCAGTGTGTGTGTGTGTGTGTGTGTGTGTGTGTGTGTGTGTGTGTGACAAAGGTCGTGCATTATACTATTATCAAATGGCATACAATACCGACAGGTATTGTGTCTTATCTACCGTGCAGTATACAACGTACATATTTTAGTGGGAAGGATCCACGGTGCTGTGCAATCATCGCTATTACGAGTTTCCTCTTTGTTGTAGCCAAGGACAGTACTGCGCAATGTACACAACTGGTGCGCATCCTCCTGCCAGCGAGGCAGCGGTGAAGCAAGTCACCACATAGCGAAGGATGTGATAGTAACACACACATAGTGAAATAGTGAAATATAAGGTCTTCAAAATGAAATGCGATAGCATCACAACACGTGCTGATAGTAACATTATTACATTTAGATAGGAATATGCTAAGAGGCGGGCCTAGGAGCTGAAGCTTAACATTCGCAAAACAACCCAGGTAAAAACCGGAGAGACCTTTGTTTTTTTTTTCCTGGTTTTGTTTTCCACGACACTGGAGAAGCTTGGTGAACAAGGCTCTAATTCTCTAATTCCCCGGATTAAAAGGTCTAACTTCACTCATTGTCTCGTGCATCCTTGCTTAACTAGTTTGCTACTACATCTAGTGACAAAATTATTGTTAGGTTTTCATTAAATTCTTTTTAATTGTCCAGATCTTGCAGGCATGTCTGACTCTCCTGGGAAAAGGAAGGGTGATGTATCATGTGTTGTGTCGGTGAATCATGGCGACGATTATGGCGAACATAATGATTATGAAGAGTAACACGTACCTTAAAGAACAATATATATATATATATATATATATATATATATATATATATATATATATATATATATATATATATATATATATATATATATATATATATATACACCTCATTCCGAGTTGCTACCTCCACATCCACCACCATCAAGGATATCACCAGTAATAGACAGGACAAGGTTCAATCCTCTGCAGGGATATACATAATATTCTGCAATGATTACAATTAATTATACGTGAGCGAAACATCCAGAGACCTACAAACACGTATTTCAGAGCACCAGTACGCAGACAGAAACGCCAGACTTATCGCCAGAAGAAAAACACTCAGTACCGCAGAATCCTGGAATTATCACATATCCGTATATAACTATAACAACGGCTTCTATAACAGCTGAATTATTTACCAAGAAACTTCTTCAATGTTATCCTACATAATAACATACACACTCACCCGGCCTATGCAGGTCCGTCTCATATCCAACTTACCCAGCATTTTCCACCTGATTCTCCATCCTATAAATTCTCACGTACCTGTCACCCAGGTAGATCTGTTTGTGACTTGATAAAGTCCATTGTGTGGGCGAAACGTTGTCAATAAAGGATCACATTATACTACATCTGTGTTTATTTTTCCATTTTGTAGGTATTTTATACCAGTTTATCTCCAATATTTGGGAATCTTTATTCTGTAAACGTTTCCTCACACAATGGCTTCTTTAGTCCAATACAGAGAAAGGTGGATGATGAAAAGTTTCAGGTAATCAGTCCCTCAGGCTAGAGTCGATGTGCTCAGTTCATCAGTCTTGCCAAAAATGCAGCATATTCGCGGAAATGGGGCTTATTATACTGATGACATATGAGGCGGAGCAGTGGTAGGTGGAGCAACCAGCGGACACCACTAGTGGATGTAGGTCGTGTCTATAGGTTAGGCAAGTTTGTAGAAATTCCTGCACTAAGATCCCAAGATGTTGCTGTGTCTGACAAGATGTGCATAAATACTTGAGAAAACGGACAAGTTGGTAAATAAGACACTTGTGAAACATTTAGGAAAATCGTTATTTCGGAAACATTTCGCCAGGTTCTTCAGTGTCACGTAGCTAGATCGCTAGCGCACTCGGCTCACACACTGAGGTCCGAGGATCTAATCCCCGGTACGACTGGAAAACATACGGACGTGTTTCCATAGGGCACCTGCCGTCCCTGTTCACCCATCAGTAAAATGGGTGCCTGGGTGTTAGCCGACTGGTGTGGGTCGTATCCTGGAACAAAGTTGACCTAATTTGCCCTAAATGCTTTGCATAACAAGCGGCTTTCTATATAGTAATAAGTCATTGATGTCAGCTAGGACTGTATACCTTGTACATGTACTTGTAAAAATAAAAATATTATTATTATATGTGGAAGATGAGTTTGAGGTAATCAGTCCCTCAGCCTCCTATTCAATTTCAATGTGACGTATGTGATAATGGTTACGTCAGGGAAGCCGTTAGACTAGAGATTTGCCAACACACCTTCAGGAGAATAAATATGCTTGCAGGACCTACAGCACTAATAATGCAGGAGTGGTGCTCTGTAACTCGCATTCCTATCTCATGACACGGGACAAAGTTACACTCATTACCCATACAATGAGAGAAATAGCGTAGTTTTCACGAAGCCTCGATCATTCAACTCACCAGCACTAAGACAACAGTGGGATGCCCACCATGGCTAGACCCATCATTGCTCACATCGTCCTAGAAATCTAACAGGGGAAACAGGAAACCTAGCATGGGCCAGTAGGCATATTTCTGTGCTCTTCTGTTTTTCATTTGTTTCCCATTTTCCTTATTCCTTCCCCATTTCCCCTCTTCCCTCCCCATTTTCCCTCTTCCCTCCCCATTTTATACCTAGCATGGGCTGGTGAGATTCCTACAGTGCTCTGTTTTGTACTCTCTTATTTACACTGACTATGTTGTATGCTACATAACCTGTATTTTGCTATATATGTTCTTCATTTACCTGAAAAAGCCCCTTTCGTGGGCGAAAGGGAGTACACTAAAAATGTCCCTGCATATTGTGCCATGCTCCTTCCACGACACTCACTGGTGTCACTCGCTGTATGACGACACCTGCAGAAGTGTGCATTAAATCTGAGAACGACGATAGGGTAACTCACGTATATATTTACACCTAATATTGTTATCGTATACTTGAAATAATTGATTGTCCTCAAGTTTCTCTTAACTTCCTCACTTGCTCAAGAATAACATTATCACTAACATTACTGTCATCACCGAACCTAAATTTTATATCGCTACCACCATCAATCACCCACTATGCTACCACCATGAACCACCCCGTATGCTACCACCATCAATCACCCCCTATGCTACCACCATCAACCACCCCCTATGCTACCACCATCAACCACCCCCCATCCAAACCAGCCCTTTGCTCTTTACACCCCCGCAACCACCCCTCCTCTTCACACCACCGTCATCAACAACCCCGTCTTCACAGATAAAAAAAAAAAGTGGAAAATCGTGCAGGCAACCTGCATGGAGTTTCCTGTTAACGTGACATTGGCTCATTTGCATATCTGATGAAACAATATTTTAACCACTCCCAAATTACCAGTTTACTCGCTCCTCTGAGTTGGTTGCTTGGTGTTCTGGGTTTGAAGACATTCGACTACACGAGGGTCTTTAAGGCTGCATGCCGCCTGCACACAACTAGTCCAGGATACTTTAATCTCTAATGTGGGGATTAAAGCTCATAGTGTATATACACTGAGAGATACACACCTCTCGGTGTATATATACGGGCAGATTCAAATTGCCTGCTGAATATACACAAGCATACACACATCTACAGTAGGTATATATGGAGAGATACTCATCTATATTACACACACACACGTATATATATATATATATATATATATATATATATATATATATATATATATATATATATATATATATATATATTTATTTTTTATTTTTTTATTATCACACTGGCCGGCTCCCACCAAGGCAGGGTGGCCCGAAAAAGAAAAACTTTCACCATCATTCACTCCATCACTGTCTTGCCAGAAGGGTGCTTTACACTACAGTTTTTAAACTGCAACATTAACACCCCTCCTTATATATATATATATATATATATATATATATATATATATATATATATATATATATATATATATATATATATATATATATATACATATATATATATATATATATATATATATATATATATATATATATATATATATATATATATATATATATATGTATGTATGTATATATATATATACACGCATTTAGGTATATACATTTGGAGAAATGTGTCAGTGTATATACACTGAGAGACATACATCTTCAATGGATATATATATACTGAGATGCATACATCAATGTATATATATACTGAGATGCACACATCAGTGTATATATACAAAGAGATACACATCCTCTTACTATGTACACACGTGACTCATTGTCATCATCCGCATCTCAGGCGTTGCTAATCGCTTGTGTAGTTCTGCATCAAATGGCTTCTTGCAGTACAAGTAGATGTAATCTACCCGGCTCGCTCTTCCTTGTATTAGTTCTGTGTGACTGTCATAGAACTACAGTAAGCTTGTATAAGAGAATCAACCCTCCTTCAATACGTATTGGTTTGCTTTAAAGAATTACCTCACCAAATGATGCAGTATCCCTTTTCTTACAATCTTCTCCAGAATTTGTTGGAGAAATACATTTTATAGTGACTGGCCTTTAATTCAGAACCTTTTGTCTGCACACTTTTTTTTTACATACGAGAACCGCATTGGCCTTTTTTTTTTTAATTTTCTGGCAGCTGCTCTGACTGGACATCGTGAAGACCATCACCATGGAGTAACACAGTGTGTGTGGCTCTGCTCTAAGTTCCTGTAGGGACAAGTTGTATGATAACATTGGTTTGGTTACGTTAAGCTCCTTCAGTAGTCTCATCGCTTTTGTTTTGTTGGTGCTGCTGGCATCTGCTGGTATATTCTGACTACAGTACCTACAGGTGACGTTCCACTGTGTGTGTGTGTGTGTGTGTGTGTGTGAGAGAGAGAGAGAGAGAGAGAGAGAGAGAGAGAGAGAGAGAGAGAGAGAGAGAGAGAGAGAGAGAGAGAGAGAGAGAGAGAGAGAGAGAGAGAGAGAGAGAGTATTTAAATGCACCACAAAGCCAGTATGACGTATTACGTTAAGTAACTCTAAAGAAAATCGTTACAAACGTACTTTCTTCCATACATCTATCGGTCCTGAGACGAGTAGACTGAAGTAGGACATGACGAAAGGTAATATATAAAAGAACGTATACAAATAAAATAAGTTTTTTAACGTCGTTTCAAAGGAATAAAAATGACAGACAAAGTAAGCAAGGAAAAATAATTTGGAAATATACACAACAAAATATTTACCATAGCAAATATTTTTGCCAGGCGATGGAAGTGTTTGTGTGAACTCTCTCTCTCTGTTTTTTCTTTCTTTTAGACGCCCAGTACACAGAACCTGAAAGGCACTTTCAGTGGTTCAGAATAATGCTGTTTAAAAGTGTGGGAGTGAAAGGGACTTATATTAAGAGATTTCTCGCTTCACATGGCGCTTTTATCGTTTATTATAAAGGGTAAGTTATTGTGTGTGTGTGTGTGTGTGTGTGTGTGTGTGTGTGTGTGTGTGTGTTTGTTTGGAGTAGATTTAGTGTTTATTCCAAGACTTTCTCGCTGTCACTGCTATTTGGAGTCGAGGTTTTAGCCTTTCCTCTCAGACTGTCTTGGTGTTATTGATACATTACGGTGCTTGACGCCTCCTCCTCCTCCTCCTCCTCTTCCTCTTCTTCTTTCTCGTCTTCCTCGTCCTGCATATTTGTCTGCTTTTTTATTGAAAATAAAATGATAATTTTATTTATACTTTCATTTAATTTTCTCATGAGACGAGAGTTGGAAAGTGATGATTGTTGTTTCTGCCTCTCTGTTGTAGTCCGTCCGTCCGTCCATCATTCTTGCCTCTCCTTGTATATACACTGAGATTATTGACTCTCCTTGTATATACACTGAGATTATTGACTCTCCTTGTATATACACTGAGATTATTGCCCCTCCTTGTATATACACTGAGATTGTTGCCTCTCCTAGTATATACACTGAGATTATTGCCCCTCCTTGTATATACACTGAGATTGTTGCCTCTCCTTGTATATACACTGAAATTTTTGCCTCTCCTTGTATATACACTGAGATTGTTGCCTCTCCTTGTATATACACTGAGATTGTTGCCTCTCCTTGTATATACACTGAGATTATTGCCCCTCCTTGTATATACACTGAGATTGTTGCCTCTCCTTGTATATACACTGAGATTATTGCCCCTCCTTGTATATACACTGAGGTTATTGCCCCTCCTTGTATATACACTGAGATTGTTGCCTCTCCTTGTATATACACTGAGATTATTGCCCCTCCTTGTATATACACTGAGATTGTTGTCTCTCCTTGTATATACACTGAGATTATTGCCCCTCCTTGTATATATACTGAGATTATTGCCCCTCCTTGTATATACACTGAGATTGTTGTCTCTCCTTGTATATACACTGAGATTATTGCCCCTCCTTGTATATACACTGAGATTGTTGTCTCTCCTTGTATATACACTGAGATTGTTGCCTCTCCTTGTATATACACTGAGATTATTGCCCCTCCTTGTATATACACTGAGATTGTTGTCTCTCCTTGTATATACACTGAGATTATTGCCTCTCCTTGTATATACACTGAGATTATTGCCCCTCCTTGTATATACACTGAGATTGTTGCCTCTCCTTGTATATACACTGAGATTATTGCCCCTCCTTGTATATACACTGAGATTGTTGCCTCTCCTTGTATATACACTGAGATTATTGCCCCTCCTTGTATATACACTGAGATTATTGCCCCTCCTTGTATATACACTGAGATTGTTGTCTCTCCTTGTATATACACTGAAATTATTGCCTCTCCTTGTATATACACTGAGATTGTTGTCTCTCCTTGTATATACACTGAGATTGTTGCCTCTCCTTGTATATACACTGAGATTATTGCCCCTCCTTGTATATACACTGAGATTGTTGTCTCTCCTTGTATATACACTGAGATTATTGCCTCTCCTTGTATATACACTAAGATTATTGCCCCTCCTTGTATATACACTGAGATTATTGCCCCTCCTTGTATATACTCTGAGATTGTTGTCTCTCCTTGTATATACACTGAGATTATTGCCCCTCCTTGTATATACACTGAGATTGTTGTCTCTCCTTGTATATACACTGAGATTGTTGCCTCTCCTTGTATATACACTGAGATTATTGCCCCTCCTTGTATATACACTGAGATTGTTGTCTCTCCTTGTATATACACTGAAATTATTGCCTCTCCTTGTATATACACTGAGATTATTGCCTCTCCTTGTATATATATTGAGATTGTTGCCCCTCCTTGTATATACACTGAAAAATGATTCACGCCTCTCCTTGTATATAACTTTGTGAGGGGAAAACAGGTTTACATCGTGTTATTATAAGACAGATTTAATGACCCGCTCCGGAAATACTCAGTTAACTAAGGCCGCTTGACGTGGCTATCGTTACCCCACCGGTCATCACCCCTTTCCCCCCCCTCCTACCCTCCTTTCTTCATGGGCAGGTAGGTACCTTGATGTCTCTAAAGGACTGTTGATCATCAGAACTGGCTTTCACCTGCCCTTCCCTGGAGCGAGGAAGGGGTGTAGCGCTTCTCTAGAAATATTAGCTAGGTGCTAGGTTACCGTCGCAGTCACAGGACAACCTTTAAAAGGGGTACGATATCCTATAAGAGAAGTACGATATCCTTCAAGAGAAGTATGATATCCTTCAAGGGAAGTACGATATCCTTCAAGAGATGCAATATATCCTTCAGGAGGATGAACCATCTATAATATCTCAGGTATGGATACAAAAACTTTTTATGAGAACAAGGATGATGAATGTGGTTGAGCTCTCTCATCCAACCCATCCACCAGACTTATCTTTTTTTCTTGCAATTCGCGAAAAAATGCACGATAGAGACTTTCCGACACACCAAGCAATGTCAAACGTTACCTGGAGGTTACCTGGAGGTTACCTGGAGGTTACCTGGAGGTTACCTGGAGGTTACCTGGAGGTTACCTGGAGGTTATTCCGGGGATCAACGCCCCCGCAGCCCGGTCTATGACCAGGCCTCCCGATGGATCAGGGCCTGATTAACTAGGCTGTTACTGCTGGCCGCACGCAGTCCAACGTACGAGCCACAGCCCGGCTGATCCGGCACTGACTTTAGGTATCTGTCCAGCTCTCTCTTGAAGGCAGCCAGGGGTTTATTGGCAATTCCCCTAATGCTTGATGGGAGGCTGTTGAACAGTCTTGGGCCCCGGACACTTACGGTGCTTTCCCTTAGTGTACCAATGGCGCCCCTACTTTTTATTGGGAGCATTTTGCATCGCCTGCCCAGTCTTACTTTCGTAGGGAGTGATTTCTATGTGCAGATTTGGGACTCTTTTTTAAATTTCGTTTTAGTCGGTTAATTTAAGTAAAAATATATGTTTATATATGTTAACCTAACCTAACCTGATTTAACGTAATCTACCCTAGAACAACGAATCATAAAATCTGCGAAATACTGATTGTGCAGAAATGATTAGGATGGATATGTCTCCATATATCCACGTGGATACACAAAAGGCCAAGGAACTTGGCCCTAGAAGGAAGGGAATTTGCCAAAAATAAACGTAACATTCGGATTTGAGATCCAGTTGTGTGATCACGTGATAAAGCTTTAAGCTTAGAGAAGCGTTGTCCTAGAAGCAGCTTTAGTCTTTTCTTTTTACATACGTGGACATTATTCCTTTATATCCCGTATCTTACAAAGTTACTACTAGCTAGTGTGGTGTGTGAAACCTAGCTGGGGTAGGCCAGAGGACCTCAATGGAAATAAGTCACTTTGACCTTTTTTTGGGTCATCCTAGGTGATCTACACATATGATAGTATCTACACGTATGATAATGTATGTATTTATGTGTACCTGTACCTGAATAAACTTACTTATGGTTACCCACTGAAGGAGTCATCAACTGAGAGAGACTCCCTTCAGGAGACTCTGTCATGAAGGGACAAGGATGCCTTCATGATGGTGAAGGTCTCAGGATTCGATGGAATTGTTGCTACCCTTCCTTTCCTTTGATCACACTCGAATGATTCACATTGCCCAAGCGTTGTACATGACCCCTGCGGGATTAGCAACAGCACCTCCACCACCCGAACCCCCACCCATCCTAACCCCTCCACCACCAACACCACCCTCCTCCACCACCCTCACCACCTACCACCACCCCCGCCACCTTCCACCATCCCCACCAGCAGCATGAACCATCGTGGTGGCCTCAAGGCTCGCCAGGTACTCCTGTTCCCTCAGGTTGTGGGATCAACTTCTTTTTCGTTCGTTTTCCTGCTCTTAAGTCAAGGATAAAACCATTTTCTGGAATTACCTGTCGTCACCGGCTGCCTCCCTCACTTCCAACAATACCCTCACCCCTCCCCCCTTTCTTATCACAACCACACCAACACCACCCGTCCATCCTCAACCACAACCACACCAACACCTTCCCACCATCTTCAACAACAACCGTTCTCCAGCACAAGCCACACCAACATCACCACCAACATTACAGACTCTGTACAACAGTCTCCACAAAATTCATACTTTAAGATCATCTTTGCTGTGATTCAATTGTCATTGTGGATTCGTATTTATGGTTGGAAATACTCAACACTGTGAGGAATAATATTGTTTAGTGTTGATATCGTCTATATTTATTCGCACACATTCCAGTTTACATCTTCATTCGATTTTCCTTTTTACACATCAGTTTTAGAGCTGTTATCCTGCCTCAGCTCACTTCAAAGTTATCCTGCCTCAGCTCATTACAAAGTTATCCTGCTTCAGCTCAGTTTAAGGTTATCCTACCTCAGCTCACTTCAAAGTTATCCTGCCTCAGCTCATTTCAAAGTTATCCTGTCTCAGCTCACTTCAAAGTTATCCTGCCTCAGCTCACTTCAAAGTTATCCTGCCTTAGCTCACTTCAAAGTTATCCTGCCTCAGCTCACTTCAAAGTTATCCTGCCTCAGCTCAGTTTAAAGTTATCCTGCCTCAGCTCATTTCAAAGTTATCCTGCCTCAGCTCACTTCAAAGTTATCCTGCCTCAGCTCACTTCAAAGTTATCCTGCCTCAGCTCAGTTTAAAGTTATCCTGTCTCAGCTCAGTTTAAAGTTATCCTGCCTCAGCTCAGTTTAAAGTTATCCTAACTCAGCTCACTTCAAAGCCCAGTCCTATCTAAAGTATACTACCAATCCCCAGGATGCGACCCAAACCAATCGACTAGCATCCGGGTGCTTGCTTACTGCTAGATAAACAGTGACAGCCGGTGTAAGAAAACCTACTCAACGTTTCTACCCTAGCCTTGGATCGAACCATAAACACTCACTGTGTGGGCTGAGTGCATTGCCAACCGAGCCCGGGACACCCGTCCACCTATCAGTAGAAAAAAGAAAATGGCCGGGTGCCTTGTTTCACATAAAATATTAAGATTTTGCTCAAGTTGCCATTTTAAAATGCAGTTTAGACAGGAAGTTTGATTTAAAATTATGAGGACTTAAGATTTTATACATTGACCTGACCTCATCAAGAGGTCAGGTCAATGTATAAAAGCATTCTGATCTCTGTACCTCTGTAATGTTGTTGGGATTGTCTCCATATATAATTTGTTGGGATTATCTTCATATATAATTTATTCTGACTAGCGATACAATTTCTCTGGATGGATATAATTTAAGCATTATAATCCTCCTGCACATTTACTCCTTCGAGACATCTAGAAAAGCCCGATATTTTTAAAAATTACTTTTATGTATCTTTGTGTTCATAATTTTTGTTATGCCATGAAATAATACATTAGAAATCAATACAATAAGATGTAATATAATATTTTAAAAGAATATGAACGATGAAACAGGTGTCCATCAGACTGGAGGAAGGTGTGGGGACTGATAGGATGAGTTTTGCGGTAAGTTTATTGTCAAGTAGGATGACCAGGTTGCTGCGTGGCTAAGGATGGGACAAGGATGGCTTTGGGATGCTCTCCTTCAGTTGGGTTGACGTCAGTCTTGTTGAAGGGGCTTAGGTTAGGTTAGGTTTGTCAGGAAACAGGACAGGTGTTTCCTGACGAGGGCCTCAGTCATATAACGGCCGGTTCACCGAAGGAGCGGCGGCTCCCACATGCATCGCTCTGCAGGCCAGAGACGTGCCAAGTAATGTGTCCAATGTGTCCAACCTATTGGACAATAAACTTATTAATATAGCCACTTGAAAACACGTCCATTGTACCTAAAAAATAATCCTTTAATGCAGTACTTTTATTCTCGGGTATATACACGTAACTAGTGAACATGCAAGTCCTTGTACGAAGTTTAATCCCACTTTCACTGGCTAATCTAGCTCGATGGCTAATGTAGGTCATTTATTCTCGTATGAAGACCTGTATGGTTCCAGAATTCCTGAATAAGTTAGTCAAATTTCTCTCTTCCCAGTGATTAATGTCATGGACGCCTCTCATAACCTAAATAAAGCTGACTATTATAGCTGACTGAACCTTCTTAAAACTTTAGCTCTCGCTATTTAAGACCTGTCGATGCTTTAACTTTTGCTGTACTGAACAACGGTTCCTGAGCAAAGCTAAATCTCACATTCAGTCTCTGATTTTGTTCACCTGTTCTTGCGGATGCGTCATGCTGGCGATAGTCCTCTAGATCCAGTGACCCTGGTCACTGCTGCTGAGTCAGCAGTAGTAGTTGACTCATCTAAAGTTGAGACATTATTTACATGCAGTCGTGAGACACACTCTAAAATACAAGTGATCCAAAACGTTTGAGTCAGAAATGTAAGGAAAATGGTGAAAAAAAAATAATTCAATTGCATTTTGTAAATTACTACTACTACTACTACTACTACTACTACTACTACTACTACTAATAATAATAATAATAATAATAATAATAATAATAATAATAATAATAAAAATTCTCCGAGGTGACCTCGGGTGGGGTCGGGAATATAGTGTTGATATATTGTTGGGGAAATAAACACACTGGAATATTTTACTTGAAATACTTTGGTCCTATTACCTTCGTTATGTGTAACTTGACCTAAGTCCCAGGAGCAAAACGTTTCAAATCAAACGTCCCGGTGTTTGCCTTATGTGTCATTTTCCAGCAACCCGGCGGCATCACACACGTCGCACAAGCATGTTAGAAAAGAGTGTAATGAACGCTTGTCGAGGTTGAAGGATGTCCAACAACTGGACACGAAAACAACAATGGAAATAAGACTGCATATTTCGACTGCCAACTGAAGCCCTCATCAGCAGACTGATAAAGCCACAGGGAGGGAGAAACGTCCTTTTCAGTAAATGTCATGATTGTTCACACGTGTCTTATATCCGCATGTGTCATACAGCGCAAGAAGAGTTAAAAGCTCGATCCTCCGTCCTTTAACGGAGTTAATATAGTCTCTCACCCCACAAACCTCACACACACAAACACAACTTGTATCGGTAAGCTCTACATATATTTTGTAATGTATTTTGATTTTTAGTTGATAACGTTCGTATAATATTGTCAGGGAGTTGTTTTCCGTCATCATCTTCCTCCTGTTCAGATTTACAAAATCCCTTAATTCATTTATCACTTTCAAATATTTTCTTCCCCATCTCTACTTATTCCGAGGAAATCGTCTCTATCCCCCCACCTGACTGCTGCAATTTCTACAATTCCTTTGGCTGTGTACTCTTCCCATGTTCTGTTGTTTCCTAGTCTGGCCTTTAATATTGTTAACTGAACCTCGGGTTCTCACTGTACCTCGAGGTTCATTCCTTTAGTGGAGGAATGAAGCAGCTGGGGGTTCAACACTGTTGACCTTGTTGTACCATTGTATACCCGACGGTGACCTTTTTATGACCTCGTAGTCTACTGCTGTGTATGATAGTCTCTTAATTCCCCCTTCCTGTCTTTCTCTCACTGTGTGTGTGTGTGTGGAGGTACCAGTTGTCAAAGGCACTTGCTGATAGACACTTGGCCTGATGGGTGTTTGTGTGTGTGAGCGGTGTGGGTGAGTGTGTGTGTACTCACCTAGTTGTGGTTGAAAGGGTCGAGTCACAGCTCCTGGCCCCGCCTCTTCACTGGCCGCTACTAGGTCACTCTTCCTGCTCCATGAGCTTTATCATACCGCTTTTTAAAGCTATGTATGGATCCTGCCTCCACTACATCACTTTCCAGACTATTTCACTTCCTGCATAAATACTGCATAAATACTTACTAACATCCCTGTGATTCATCTGTGTCTTCAACTTCCAACTGTGACCCTTTGTTGCTGTGTCCCATCTCTGGAACATCCTGTCTCTGTCCACCTTGTCGATTCCTCTCAGTATTTTATGTGTCGTTAACATATCTCCCCTATCTCTACTGTCCTCCAGTGTCGTCAGGTCGATTTCCCTTAACCTCTCCTCGAAGGACATACCTCTTAGCTCTGGGTCTAGTCTCGTTGCAAACCTTTGCACTTTCTCTAATTTCCTTACGTGCTTGGCTAGGTGTGGGTTCCAAACTGGTGCTGTGTACTCCAATATGGGCCTAACGTACACGGTGTACAGGGTCCTGAACTATTGCTTATTAAAATGTCGGAATGCTGTTCTGAGGTTTGCTAGGCGCCCATATGCTGCAGCAGTTATTTGGTTGATGTGCGCCTCAGATGTGCCTGGTGTTATACTCACCCCAAGATCTTTTTCCTTGAGTGAGGTTTGTAGTCTCTGACGCTCTAGACTATACTCCGTCTGCAGTCTTCTTTGCCCTTCCACAATCTTCATTACTTTGCATTCGGTGGGGTTGAACTCCAGGCGTCAGTTGCTGGACCAGGCCTGCAGCCTGTCCAGATCCCTTTGTAGTACTGCCTGGTCCTCGTCTGATTGGATTCTTCTCATCAACTTCACGTCATCTGCAAACAGGGACACTTCAGAGTCTATTCCTTCCTTCATGTTGTTCAAAAATACCAGAAACATCACCGCGCGCGCGCGCGCGCGTGTGTGTGTGTGTGTGTGTGTGTGTGTGTAGTGTCTGTGGTCTTCTGTGCCCCTCCCCCATCTTCATGACTTTGCATGTGTGTGTGTGTGAGTGTGTGTGTGTACATCATTACGTGTCGTGTGTGTGTGTGATGTGTGTGTGTGTGTGTGTGTGTGTGTGTGTGACACAGGATTTGCCTTCCGTGAATCCGTGCTGGTTGGCATTTATACTCCTGTTCCGTTCCAGGTGCTCCACCACTCTCCTCCTGATAATCTTCTCCATAATTTTGCATACTATACACGTCAATGACACAGGTCTATAGTTTAGTGCCTCTTTTCTGTCTCCTTTTTTAAAAATGGGAACTACATTTGCCGTCTTCCATACCTCAGGTAGTTGCCCAGTTTCCAGGGATGTGTTGAAGATTGTGGTAAGTGTGCTTGTGTCTGTGCGTGTTGGAAAGGATCGGAAAGCTATTCAGAACCGACAGTTATCGACCAATAACGAGAAACTGATTAATTCAGCAGGTGACAGATATAGACCAAAACAAGTCCCTGAGACCGGGGAAGATGTCACTGTAAACTCTCACGTAAGGAGAAAAGTTCCTAAACATTCCATTTGTGAAGATCTAAAACATAATTATGAAAATATTGAGTGCTGTGTAATTATGCAAAATCTTAAATGGGAGGCCAAAAAAAAAGGCTACACATCAACATTTTTGAACATTTTAGTTGTGTGAGGTGATAGAGGAAAACCATTATACGATAATTACTGGAGCATGTGGAAAGCAAGGAAACTTTGAAGAAACACCAGCAAGGAGCAACCAGGCGACGCATCACATAGGAGTTAGCTTTATCACGTTTGATAATGGCTTGATAAAGCTCACTCTTGAGACAAAGTGTTATCTAAAATGAGGCTTTACTAAGTATACGCTTGCTTGTAACTAAAGTTACAGTTGCATAGCAGGCTGAAGGAGACCAGGCAGCTCAGGGATGGGAAGGTAGATTGCGTAGTTTTAGTCTGCCTGAAGGCCCTTGACTCTGCCACGCGAGACTGATATTCCAACAGTTACAGGAGTTCCTGAAACCTGAAAAAAACAGAAGCAACAGAAAAGTGGCAATGAGTAACGGAACACGAGGCTATGGCAGAGAATTGAGCAGGATCATGGAAGTAGCTAGGCCCTCTTTGTAATTAATAAGAAAACAACGGGAGAGGGTGAGAACGACAAGGAATTGCCGTATCTTATCTGTCACAGCTGCGGCGGTGGCTGTAGGAGAGACGATCTCATTTGCCGCATCCGCCGCGAAGCTGCAAGGAAGATCAGCTGATGCTGAGACTGGTTCTTCGTGGCACGTTAAATGCCGCTTCCCAGAGGGTCGGCAGCCGTCGGCGGAGGTCGCTGGAGGTCGGGTGTTAGAGCTACTCCTCAAGAGAGTCGGTTAGCATCGGCAGCGATCGGCAAGTGTTGATATAAGAACGTTAAAAATAGCTGGGATGTGGTGAAGATGGAAGGAAATACTGAAACTAAGTATTGTGCCAAAACAAAAGCATTCACATTGCTAAACTCACAAACTAGTATTTAGTCACTTAGCCATAATACCTACTTACCTCATAATTTGTAATATTTTAAAGTAAGAATTAATCTAAGTCTGCCTGAAATGCCTAGCCATGCTAGGTGTTCTAGTGGTACACTCTGTAATTAGTATTTTACTACATGTAAACCACACAATAACCAAATTCTGTAAACTCAGCATTGTAATCCTTATAGAGAATAAACTTTGAATTCGAATTTGAATTTGAAGTCGGTAGACACGTATTCCTACGTCGAGGGACATCGCAGGGAGTTACTGTGGGATCATCTCCGAGACTAAAACAACTTTGCTTGATATCGTGCAAGGACAGGCAAATCCACTCCTCTTCATTGGTCCACTTGACTTCTTGCAATGTTAACTTTAATATTTAGTCTGTCTGTCTGTCTGTCTGTCTGTGTTTCTCTCTCTCTCTCTCTCTCTCTCTCTCTCTCTCTCTCTCTCTCTGTCACTCTCCCTCAGCCCTCGTCACAGAGTCGTGTAATATTCAGATATAAAACTTGTAGATGACACTCGATATTTTATTTCGGTTTTGCCCAGTTGAAAGAGCTAATCAGAGATAAACAACAGTCTGTAGGAGAAACAGTGGATGACGTTTCGATCCATCCAGGACCATTATCAGCTCACAAGTGAGAAAATATGGAGAACCACAGAAGACTAGCTATTTTATTTTCAAGAACTGCTGAATCTCTGGTAATAATGGAATGCGACGCCGATCAGTAACTGGTAAAAACAAAGTCAAATATTACTACAATTTGTTGTAAACATTTCGGAAATGGGACTGAAACGTTCCAAATAAGAAATAATAATGTCTCTTTAAGTGGCCGTGCGTGGTAGTCAGTTACTGGTAATACTGCAACTCAGCCTCAACAAGACTCCAGCTGCTACCAACAAATTATTTGAGTCTATTATTAGTGTTTTAATACTATCAAGAGCATTTAAGTAATTATTGTTCCAGTGTGAGAACACTGAAACTGCACGCTAGAAGGCTTCCTACAGGGGACACTGAACATATCCTCCCTCACACCTGTTCGTCACGCTAGACGGCTTCCCACAGGGGTACACTGAACATGTATCCTCCCTCACACCTGTTCGTCACGCTAGACGGCTTCCCACAGGGGTACACTGAACATGTATCCTCCCTCACACCTGTTCGTCACGCTAGACGGCTTCCCACAGGGGTACACTGAACATGTATCCTCCCTCACACCTGTTCGTCACGCTAGACGGCTTCCCACAGGGGTACACTGAACCTGTATCCTCCCTCACGCCTGTTAGTCACAGTATAAGGCTTCATACTCGGGCATAATAACATAATGACATTATTTTCTAAATGATTAAACAGAATAATTAAAAGAAAATTATTTTTTTTCATGCTTGCGTCAAGTAGAGACAGAGGAAACAGTTACACATCTCTCGTGATGGTAGAGTTCACTTCTTGGCTGTCTCTTAGTCTCACCCAGGAGTGACAATAGTCATCTCTGCATAGTACCTTCTACTCCTTCCCTATTTAAGTGCACCTAACTACACAATGCAGTAGAGGAAGAATATATAAGGGAGATATAAGAACGTGAGAACATGAGACCTCATGTAAATATAACAGTGCGCAGTTTACGACTTATTATCAAGATGTTTCGCCCACCAGTTCTCAACATCAGAAAGGAGGAGCACTGTAGCAGAATTTACTGATCCATGCTAGGCAAGTCTAACTCACAAAACCCATGTGCTTATCCAATCTATTTTTGAAGCTACTCTGACTTCTCATTTTAGTGATGCTACTCGACAGTGTCTTCCAGTCATCCACAACTCTAAACCTAAATTTGTCCAGCTTAAACATATTGCATTACTACAAGGAGGAAAAAAATATCTTTTATTTGGTAGGTAGTTCAGGAAGAAAGTAATCGTTTATGTTGATTCACTGTCGAAGCAGCGGGGGATGGAGGGGGAGGATTCTTCGGGAATATAAGTTCCCAAGAAGAATATGTAGATATCATCACAACAATGGTATACAATACCGATAAGATGAAGAATCAGATACATGTGCAACACTTGGGTATCTTTATCTAAAGACCTTCATCCACCGGTGGCTTTATCAATTCATTACAGAGATGATATACGAAGACTGTAGAAGCCCAAGGTACTGAACACCGGCTTCTAGGTTGAGGGACTAATTACCACATCTTTCACTGTCTTCTGTGCATAGTTCTGCAAGGCTGAGGACGCATTACCCCATACTTTACTTTGTGTATCATCTTTGTAATGAACTGATAAAGCCACTAGTTGGAGAAGCGTCTTCAGATAAAGATACATAGGTGTTGCAAATGTGTCTAATTAATCAACTATAAATAGGCTTGAGAAGCAAGGTGTTGTCTTTGGGACCCGAAGTTCCCAGGAACTATATGAAGAATTTAGAGACGAGGTTTACTGTGGAAACAAAGGCTCCCCAGAACTACCTGTGGATTAGTGTCACATCTTTCTGTAAGTCCGACTCTCTACTATTAATCTTGAAAGGGAGCTATTTTTCCTCTTGGTTTTATTCAGTAGTGTTCTTAGCACGTGAGTGGGGCATGCTGCCGCTACACGTCTTCCTAGAGTGTGGCATGCTCCTAGCATGATGGTGCCACACATCTTCCACACTACTCAACATAGTGACGGTGATCAAACTAGTACTGCTGCAAGTCGCTGTCTTCACACAGCTACCCGTAGGTTCATACACCGACGATAAAAAATAAATGAGCGAAATGCTAAAAGAACATCAGTCGATGGACAACAGTCCACTGAACAAGAACACGGTGGAGAATGCAGAAAATTTCTTCATTACCTCTTAAAGCCACATAAATCATTTAACCGATATAAGCACTAATCCCATGGAATTAAAAAAAAAAAAAGAGTAAGAAACAGAAAGCATGCTTACTCATGCAGCACCTAGACTGGATTGCGGAATTCTTGATTTATGTAAAAAATGTAAATACCACTAGCACTCTGTAACTACTGGAGAAAGACTTAGAACTAAGTGAAACACCCGAGACCTTAAAGAGTGCAGACACAGACAGTTCCTCAGCGTCAAGGAGGCTGTAGAGCTCTGACAAAGACTAGCAGCACTAACATTTCACATACAGAAGTCTTTCAAGGGTGGTGAGACGCCACATTACAAATATTATGAGCAGCACAACCCAAACAAGACAACTACTAAATGACTATGAGAGAATTACAAAGGCGCTGGAAGACAACCTTCACGCAGGTGTAGTTTACACGCATTTTCCCTCCAAAAATGATATATACGATTATGGGGTACTTACACAAAATGAAAGTGGCAGATGTAAAGGGGGAAAGAGATAACTGAATATTCAACTTTCTGATAAACAGAACACAAAGAGTTGTAAACAGAGCAAAATCTAGCATTTGCAACGTAAAAAAGGCTTAGTAAGTTAGGTAAAAGGACACAGGTGCAATTAATGGGATATTTTATTGTGGCAACGTTTCGCTCTCCAGAGGCTTTGCCAACGACTTGACAAAGCTCTTGGAGAGCGAAACGTTGCCACAGTAAAATGTCACATTAGCTGCACTTGTGTACTTTTATCTAACATATTGTCGGTAATTCTACCAACATTAATACAAAAAGTTCAGAACTTCAAGTCACGGTCCTGGCGCCTCTACTGTTTCTTATCCTCATAGCAGACATACATAAAAACACTCGACATAGTGACTGATACCAAAATAAGCATGAAAAATCACCTCGGTGGAAAACACAGAAAAATTGCAAGAATAGCCTTACAGAGCAACAGCTGTTGCAGCACTGACGAGAGACTCAGAGTAACACCACAGCTGGATGGTTGGCAGAAGTTAGTAACAAACTCTTCTGAAAAGAAAAGAAACCAGACTACATTAATTAAACCGGAGACTAAGACGTATTAATGAGATGATCAATATATATATATATATATATATATATATATATATATATATATATATATATATATATATATATATATATATATATAATTTGTATAAGCCATTTACGTTAAAAAAAGGTGTTTGTGTTTACGTCAGTGTAATGAAGGTCACAGGATATCAGGGTCAGCCCAGC
Source organism: Cherax quadricarinatus (assembly GCF_038502225.1). Classification (NCBI taxonomy): domain Eukaryota; kingdom Metazoa; phylum Arthropoda; class Malacostraca; order Decapoda; family Parastacidae; genus Cherax; species Cherax quadricarinatus. Next base: position 37,722,739 of record NC_091311.1, on the reverse strand, counting down.
CAGCCAAGGTCACCTGCAAATGACTAGATTAACTGCAAAGGCCTGAACGATTCCCACGCTGGTGTGGCGCTGAGGGCGTTGTTTGTAGATAGGGTAGATGGGCAGGACAGGGCAGGGCAGGGCAGGGAAGAGTAGGGCAGAGCAGGGCAGGGCAGGGAAGGGCAGGGAAGAGCAGGGCAGGGCAGGGCAATGCAGGACAGTGCAGGGCAGGGCAGAGCAGCGCCGGGCAGGGCAGGGCAGGGCAGTGCACGGCAGGGCAGTGCAGGGTAGGGCAGGACAGGGCAAGGCAGGACAAGGCAGTGCAGGCAGGGCAGGGCAGTGCATGGCAGGGCAGGGCAGGGCAGGCCAGGGCAGGGCAGGCCAGGGCAGGGCAGGGCAGGGCAGGGCAGAGCAGGGCAGGGCAGGGAAGGGCAGGGCAGGGCAGGGCAGGGCAGGGCAGGGCAGGGCAGGGCAGGGCAGGGCAGGCCAGGGTAAGAATGTCAAGTACTGCTGCTCTTCGTTATGGCTGCTACAGCTGTAAGTCTGTCACTGCAAGTTTAATCACCAAACTCTGGTACTACACGCCATGTGGTGACGTAGGACACTTCCCACACCATGTGGTGACGTGGGCCACTTCCCACGCCATGTGGTGACGTAGGACACTTCCCACACCATGTGGTGACGTGGGCCACTTCCCACGCCATGTGGTGACGTAGGACACTTCCCACACCATGTGGTGACGTGGGCCACTTCCCACACTATGTGGTGACGTAGGACACTTCCCACGCCATGTGGTGACGTAGGACACTTCCCACGCCATGTGGTGACGTAGGACACTTCCCACGCCATGTGGTGACGTGGGCCACTTCCCACGCCATGTGGTGACGTAGGACACTTCCCACACCATGTGGTGACGTGGGCCACTTCCCACGCCATGTGGTGACGTAGGACACTTCCCACACCATGTGGTGACGTGGGCCACTTCCCACACTATGTGGTAACGTAGGACACTTCCCACGCCATGTGGTGACGTAGGACACTTCCCACGCCATGTGGTGACGTAGGACACTTCCCACGCCATGTGGTGACGTGGGCCACTTCCCACACTATGTGCTGACGTAGGACACTTCTCATTCCGTCTGGTGACGTGGGTCACTTCCTACACCATGTAGTGACATGGGTCACTTTACGCTCCATGTAGTGACATGGGTCACTTCCTACACCATGTGGTGACTTGGGTCACGTTACCACCCACATAATATTAGCGGGGCCACAAGGGTAGAGGCAATGATCTCCAGAAGCGACCACAGGTACTCCACAGGTACACCTGACCTCATATATAAATGTGTGTGTGTGTGTGTAAAAATACCACAGTGAAAATAGGAAATAAAACCGGAGCGCTTTCATGTACTAACACACACATCTTCAGAGGAATAGGAAGAAGAGGCAAAAGAATCACATTTTATGTTAAATACTGAGGTGACACCTCACTCAAAGAAGGTGACACCTCACTCAGAGAAGGTGACAACACCTCACACAACCCTGTCCCACACATACATTTGTCAAGCATCAAGTAAACTGTTCATTTGACAAAGAATACACTCTGTATTTTTGTGAAAAATATTTGTACCTTTAAGATTATGAACACTATTCTGAAACTATACATACCAGAACTCAAATTTGACGTTAGTCCAATCTAATGCCAAAGAATTACTTCCTGCATTCAACAGTTCAACGAAATATTGTGGAATTATCTCTTATGAAGCAAAATTAACAACGTATTTCAAATATGAGCTCTGGTATCTATAAATTTGATAATTTTATAGTTCAGAATTTTGTCCATAATGTTAAAGGTACAAATATTTTTCACAAAAAATAGAGTATACTCTTTGTACGAACAATTTAACTTGATGCTGGACAAATGTATGCGTGAGGTGTCACCTCAGTCTTTGACATTTAAAATATGTTTCTCTTGCCTCTTCTTCCTATTCCTCTGAAAATATGTTTGTAAGCACATGAAAGCACTCAGGTTTTAGTTCCTATTTTCACTATGGTATTTTTACACACACACACACACACACACACACACACACACACACACACACACACACACACACACACACACACACACACACACACACACACACTGAGACACATACACGTACCTGTGTATATATATTGTGTGAATGCTTCTCTCAGCTAGTTTTTATAACCTTTCAGAAGTTTGCTCTCGTGTTTAAGCCAACGTGAAAACAATTCCTATAATTCCACCTCATTCTAGGCCGATGAGCACCACCTCAGCTACCTAAGTCATGCTGACCTCATGTCCAAGCTGCGACCTGAGTAGATGCGACCCTTGATGAGGGAGGGGGAAGGAAGGGGTAGTGGGAGACGCAGTGGGAGGCGAGAGAGATAGGGAGAAAAGAAAGTGAGAGACAGAAGCAGAGGTCGGGTTAGAGAAGATAGGTGAGAAAGGAGAGAAAGAGAGGAAGGAGGGATAGAGAGAGAAAAAGAGAGGGAGCGAGGGAAGGAGACAAGGGGAGGTGGACACTGTCAGGTAAATCACTCACTCTGGTATTTGACCTGGAAATTGATGGGTTGTTTGTGTGTGAACAGCCTGAGGGAGAGACGGTGGTCGGGATGGGGGGTTGAATACATACCTCTCGTAGTGGGAGACTGATGGGAATGACGTCTCATGCTCACCACAGCCCGAATAAACGTCAAGTGATGAGAGCTGGAGAAGAAGAAAGACGGATTAGATATGAAAGGCAGCTATTAGCTTTAGATAAGAAAGGCAGCTACTAGCTTTAGATAAGAAAGGCAGCTACTAGCTTTAGATAAGAAAGGCAGCTACTAGCCTTAGATAAGATAAGCACCTACTAGCGGTCATAGAGTCTCAAAACTCCAGCCCGCGGGTTCAATCCCGGCCGGGGGTATGGTTTATTTGCAATCGTGTCATTACGATTTCTTAAGTCACCTACTAGCCTTAGATAAGGAAGGCGGCTACTAGCCTTATATAAGGAAGGCAGCTACTAGCCTCATATAACGAAGGCAGTTGAGAGTGCGTTAGGGCGATGCTCAGCGTGCGTTAAGAAGGAATCAGAGATTCAGCACTGGAGGCTGAGAGAGCACATTACGAAGAGTCAGAACTTCCTCAGGTGGGGCTCGGAGCATCTCCAGCGAGTCGGAAGTTCGTCAGGCGAGTCATCGGAGCTCCAGGTGAGTCAGGAAGGGGCACAAAGTGAACTAGGAAGGGTGAATTGAGTTAACTGAAGATGTACATACTCAGAGGTGCTTGCTTGCCTGCCTGCTTTCTTGTTTCCCCGCGTCGACACGATCAGGGGTGGCCCCCCTGTTCAATCAACATTACCCACGGAGTATTACCATCAGATTATCTCCACCGTGCCTCTACGACTCTCCACCGATTATCGACAAATCACCACTACCCCCTACCCTGCCTCCCCCCAAATAATCCGCAGTGGAGAACGTGAGGGCGTGAAAGATCATGCCTTTCCTTCCTGGAGCGCGTTCCAAGTGAGCCACGAGAGGTTTCTATTCCGCTACGACCGTCCTGTCATATGTGCCATGAAACATCTAGGAATTATAGAGAGCGTGAGAGTGATAATTTGTAGAAAAGTGGATAGAGTTTTTTTTTTTCTTGAGGGTGGAGAGGGAGAGGAGGAGGAGGAGGCGGGGAAGTGAAAGGAAGGAGGAAATATAGAGAAAGGGTCGAGGATGATTAAGAAGTAAGGATGATTAAAAAACGGAGGAACGCATGAATGCTTTCCATAGCTTTCTGGATTATTATGCGGAAGCGCTAAACCCGTAGGGATTATACAGATAAATATGGGTTTGCACGTGTGTATATACTCACCTGTTTGTGGATGCAGAGGTTGAGTCGCAGCTCCTGTGTGAGTGTGTGTGTGTGTGTGTGTGTGTGTGTGTGTGTGTGTGTGTGTGTGTGTGTGTGTGTGTGTAGCCAGCAGTCATCAACACAACACTGGCCGGAACTCTGCGCTTCACCTGCCTCATCTTTTCTTACCAGTTGAAAACGATCAGCCTTTTTTTGTTTTTATTTCAATTTAAACCATCCAACAAAACCATTCTTCCAATAAAATAGTCAACGTGGTCACCCTCCCTCAGTACACCATCTACACAACTCTGTTTCTTACACAAGGGGGGGGGAATATTAAAAATTTGGGCAGAGAGAGGCTTTATACCCATCTAAGCAATTATAACATTCCAGAGGACCTGGATTCGGGTTTATTTCCGAGTACCTGGCAACCGGTGCTGCCCCTGAGGACTCCCAAATGTTGGTTGCCATTAACTCAATACTCCACTTATTCAGCTAGTTTATTCGCTGTTACGCAGAAGTCACTGCGTCACCAGCTGCCGGGAATAAATGCCACCGGACAGACGACGGCATTTCAGAAAATGAGAACAAGTGGTTAGTGTTTCTCTTATTTTTAGTAGTGAATATTGAGAGGCTTGTGAGATAAGGAGCGAGGGAAACTCTGCAAGTGTCGACAACAGCAGCTGGACGACTGAGAGGGTGGGATGGATGAGACGGAGGGGGGGGGAGGAGGAGGAGAAGAGGAGGAGGAGGAGGAGGAGGAGGAGGAAGAGGAGGAGGAAGAAGAGGAGAAAGTCTTCTAACTTTCAGTACTGGAGTTTCCATCAGAGAAGAATGTCGGGATAATTATTATGGTAGATCTGGTACAAACTAACCACATCCAGGGGAAGTGTCTCAGGTGTGTCTCATCAGCGGCATCACTTCTTAACAACAACACTGTGTTATATAAGCAGCGGTGATTCAGGCTTTGTAGGTACAAATTTGCCAATGTACTAACACGGTTAAAAAAAAAAAAATGATTGGTTTCCCTGTAATGACTTGATAATGCCTCTGCTGGTTGGAATTAAACTTTTATTGCTAGTGTATTTAACTCAACTGAAGTTTGTCTTCTTATTAGGCTTCGTAGGACCTTAATTTACCAATTAAATTTAACAATTTGTGATGCTAATTTCCACTCAGTGACAGGAAACGCTTCTTCTGGTCGACTTCAAACCTCTAATGATGTGCTATTTGTGTGGGCACAAATCTCCCATTATACTAACTCTGAAAGAAACTTGGAATTGTTGGATTCCCTGAGAAACCTAAAGAATGCCTCTTCTAGTAAGCTTCAAACTTTCACCATTTGCGTGTCTTACACATAAGTGTAAAACTTAAGAGGACTTTGAAGGTTCAAATCTGTAAATTTTATTTGTAAAAAATTCAGGAATATTTAGGCCTGGTCATGGACCGGGCCGCGGGGGCGTTGATCCCCGGAATAACCTCCAGGTAACCTCCAGGTACACCTTTCTGAAGCAGCATCAAGAAACATTGCGGCTGAAACATAAACCTGGTCTTTATAATGGTCTAAACTCACACGATATAAATATTTAAGTAATTCTCTTTAGCGATTTACGATATATGATTTGTGTATCTAAAGTCCACAAACAAATTTAATACTAAATTGTAGTTTAGTGTCACTCATACAAAGAAGACTTGTGTGAGCTTAATTACGATGAGTGAGAAGTACAGGTGCTGTGGATACAATAAGAGAACACTGTATCAACATACGTGGTTACAATAAGAGAACACTATCAACATCCGTGGTTACAATAGGAGAGCACTGTATCAACATCCGTGAGTACAATAAGAGAACACTGTATCAACATCCGTGGTTACAATAAGAGAACACTGTATCAACATCCGTGGGTGCAATAAGAAAACACTGTATCAACATCCGTGGTTACAATAAGAGAACACTGTATCAACATCCGTGGGTGCAATAAGAAAACACTGTATCAACATCCGTGGTTACAATAAGAGAACACTGTATCAACATCCGTGGGTACAATAAGAGAACACTGTATCAACATACGTGATTACAATAAGAGAACACTGTATCAACATCCGTGGGTACAATAAGAGAACACTGTATCAACATAGGTGGGTACAATAAGAGAACAGTGTATCAACATACGTGATTACAATAAGAGAACACTGTATCAACATCCGTGGTTACAATAAGAGAACACTGTATCAACATCCGTGGGTACAATAAGAGAACAGTGTATCAACATCCGTGGTTACAATAAGAGAACACTGTATCAACATCTGTGGGTACAATAATTAAGATAAGATAAGATAAGATTTTGTTCGGATTTTTAACCCCGGAGGGTTAGCCACCCAGGATAACCCAAGAAAGTCAGTGCGTCATCGAGGACTGTCTAACTTATTTCCATTGGGGTCCTTAATCTTGTCCCCCAGGATGCGACCCACACCAGTCGACTAACACCCAGGTACCTATTTGCTGCTAGGTGAACAGGACAATAGGTGTAAGGAAACGTGTCGGAATTTCCACCCGCCGGGAATCGAACCCGGGCCCTCCGTGTGTGAAGCGGGAGCTTTAGCCACCAGACCACCGGGCCACCTAATTGAACACTGTATCAACATATGTGGGTACAATGAGAGAACACTGTATCAACATCCGGGGTTACAATAAGAGAACACTCTATCAACATCCGTGGGTACAATAAGAGAACACTGTATCAACATCCGTGGTTACAATAAGAGAACACTGTATCAACATCCGTGGGTACAATAAGAGAACACTGTATCAACGTCCGTGGTTACAATAAGAGAACACTGTATCAACGTCCGTGGTTACAATAAGAGAACACTGTATCAACATCCGTGGGTACAATAAGAGAACACTGTATCAACATCCATGGGTACAATAAGAGAACACTGTATCAACATCCGTGGGTACAATAAGAGAACACTGTATCAACATCCGTGGGTACAATAAGAGAACACTGTATCAACATCCGTGGGTACAATAAGAGAACACTGTATCAACATCCGTGGTTACAATAAGAGAACACTGTATCAACATCCGTGGGTACAATAAGAGAACACTGTATCAACATCCGTGGTTACAATAAGAGAACACTGTATCAACATCCGTGGGTACAATAAGAGAACACTGTATCAACATCCGTGGTTACAATAAGAGAACACTGTATCAACATCCGTGGTTACAATAAGAGAACACTGTATCAACATCCGTGGCCCCAGACTATCAACATCTTGCCAGAAGATATCTGAAACACTGCTGGGACAAGTATGTTCACCAGGTGCCATATCAACCAGGCTGTGATGTATATGTGAGGCTGCGGGCCACCAGCAGCAACAAACCTGGTTGACAAAGGTACCAACCAAACGAGCCTGGCCCATGGTCGGGCTCTGGGAGTAGAAAAACTCTCGGAACTCATCAAAAGTATGTGGTTAGCCTGGCCCATGGTCGGGCTCTGGGAGTAGAAAAACTCTCGGAACTCATCAAAAGTATGTCAAAGGTGCGAAAGAACAGTCTCCTTAAAGATCAGTGATCATGGCTGGCAAGGTACGTAGATCATGACTGGCGAGGTACGTAGATCATGGCTGGCAAGGTACGTAGATCATGGCTGGCGAGGTACGTAGATCATGGCTGGTAAGGTACGTAGATCATGGCTGGCAAGGTACGTAGATCATGGCTGGCGAGGTACATAGATCATGGCTGGCGAGGTACGTATATCATGGCTAGCGAGGTACGTAGCTCATGGCTGGCAAGGTACGTAGATCATGGCTGGCGAGGTACGTAGATCATTCCTGGCAAGGTACGTAGATCATGGCTGGCGAGGTACGTAGATCATGGCTGGCGAGGTACGTAGATCATGGCTGGCAAGGTACGTAGATCATGGCTGGCGAGGTACGTAGATCATGGCTGGCGAGGTACGTAGATCATGGCTGGCAAGGTACGTAGATCATGGCTGGCGAGGTACGTAGATCATGGCTGGTAAGGTACGTAGATCATGGCTGGCAAGGTACGTAGATCATGGCTGGCGAGGTACATAGATCATGGCTGGCGAGGTACGTAGATCATGGCTAGCGAGGTACGTAGCTCATGGCTGGCAAGGTACGTAGATCATGGCTGGCGAGGTACGTAGATCATTGTTGGCAAGGTACGTAGGTCATGGCTGGCAAGGTACGTAGATCATGGCTGGCGAGGTACATAGATCATGGCTGACAAGGTACGTAGATCATGGCTGACGAGGTACATAGATCATGGCTGACAAGGTACGTAGATCATGGCTGACGAGGTACGTAGATCATGGCTGGCGAGGTACATAGATCATGGCTGACAAGGTACGTAGATCATGGCTGACAAGGTACGTAGATCATGGCTGGCGAGGTACATAGATCATGGCTGACAAGGTACGTAGATCATGGCTGGCAAGGTACGTAGATCATGGCTGGCGAGGTACATAGATCATGGCTGGCGAGGTACGTAGATCATGGCTAACGAGGTACGTAGCTCATGGCTGGCAAGGTACGTAGATCATGGCTGGCGAGGTACGTAGATCATTCCTGGCAAGGTACGTAGATCATGGCTGGCGAGGTACGTAGATCATGGCTGGCGAGGTACGTAGATCATGGCTGGCAAGGTACGTAGATCATGGCTGGCGAGGTACGTAGATCATGGCTGGCGAGGTACGTAGATCATGGCTGGCAAGGTACGTAGATCATGGCTGGCGAGGTACGTAGATCATGGCTGGTAAGGTACGTAGATCATGGCTGGCAAGGTACGTAGATCATGGCTGGCGAGGTACATAGATCATGGCTGGCGAGGTACGTAGATCATGGCTAGCGAGGTACGTAGCTCATGGCTGGCAAGGTACGTAGATCATGGCTGGCGAGGTACGTAGATCATTGTTGGCAAGGTACGTAGGTCATGGCTGGCAAGGTACGTAGATCATGGCTGGCGAGGTACATAGATCATGGCTGACAAGGTACGTAGATCATGGCTGACGAGGTACATAGATCATGGCTGACAAGGTACGTAGATCATGGCTGACGAGGTACGTAGATCATGGCTGGCGAGGTACATAGATCATGGCTGACAAGGTACGTAGATCATGGCTGACAAGGTACGTAGATCATGGCTGGCGAGGTACATAGATCATGGCTGACAAGGTACGTAGATCATGGCTGGCGAGGTACATAGATCATGGCTGACGAGGTACGTAGATCATGGCTGGCGAGGTACATAGATCATGGCTGACAAGGTACGTAGATCATGGCTGACAAGGTACGTAGATCATGGCTGGCGAGATACATAGATCATGGCTGACAAGGCACGTAGATCATGGCTGGCGAGGTACATAGATCATGGCTGACAAGGTACGTAGATCATGGCTGGCGAGGTATGTAGATCATGGCTGGCGAGGCACGTAGATCATGGCTGGCGAGGTACATAGATCATGGCTGACGAGGTACGTAGATCATGGCTGGCGAGGTACATAGATCATGGCTGACGAGGTACATAGATCATGGCTGACAAGGTACGTAGATCATGGCTGGCGAGGTACATAGATCATGGCTGACAAGGTACGTAGATCATGGCTGGCGAGGTACATAGATCATGGCTGACGAGGTACGTAGATCATGGCTGGCGAGGTACATAGATCATGGCTGGCGAGGTACATAGATCATGGCTGACAAGGTACGTAGATCATGGCTGGCGAGGTACATAGATCATTGCTGACAACGTACATAGATCATGGCTGGCGAGGTACGTAGATCATGGCTGGCGAGGTACATAGATCATGGCTGACAAGGTACGTAGATCATGGCTGGCGAGGTACATAGATCATGGCTGACGAGGTACGTAGATCATGGCTGACAACGTCCGTAGATCATGGCTGACAATGTACGTAGATCATGGCTGACGAGGTACGTAGATCATGGCTGACGACGTCCGTAGATCATGGCTGACAATGTACGTAGATCATGGCTGACGAGGTACGTAGATCATGGCTGACAATGTACGTAGATCATGGCTGACGACGTCCGTAGATCATGGCTGACAATGTACGTAGATCATGGCTGACGACGTCCGTAGAGTTTAATAAGAGCCAAATCTGTCAAACTTTGGTTCGGCCAAAGAGGAGCCGGTAACTTAATTTAGGGCTCTGGCTTACCTTGTGGTTCACGTGAATGCCTCTTCCGATCGGCTTCAAACTAGTAGTGTTGTGTTTTAATTAGAGGAAAGTTTCTTCGTAATTACGATGTTTCGGAGCCAATTTGCCAATTTTAGGGATCCAAAAAAAAAAAAAAAAAAAAAAAAAAAGTCAGTGGTTTATGTGTGATTAAATAAGGATGTCTCTTCCGATCGGCTTCAAACTTTTAATAAAGATATATTCTGCTTAAAAAGAAGTTCACATTATTACTGGAATATGCCACAACAATTGTAAGACACTTTATTTATTTGATAAATTGGGAACGGCTTATCTGATCGGCTTGAAACTTTTGATGTTGATATTTTCACTTGGTGGAAGATATCTATTATTACAGCTCCTGGCTTTCGTGAAAGTGTTGATCTACAGCTCCTGAGCCTTGTGAGGATAAGCTACAGGTGTTACTTGTGAGTGTGTTGATCTCAAGTTCTTGGCCCTCTGCAGGGTATTATTATCAGTACTAGTATTATTATAATCAAAACTAAGCGCTAAATCCGCAAGGCCTAGAAGTATTGGTAGTAATAGTAGTAGTAGTCGTAATAGTAATACTAGTAATAACAGTAGTACTAGTATTACCATCGTGGAGGAGCGCCAAACCCGTAGGTATTTACCCAGCACGTGAAAAAATGGGAGGCAAACAGGTTCGATCAGTGGAACGGTAAGGTAGATCCAGTTCCTTGGATCATGAGCCCCTCTCACCTCTCCCCTCCCCCTTTGTGAGGGTTGAGCCACAGCTCCCGGGTCTCTTCAGGGACTTGACCTGTGGATCCCTCTGCCTCTCTTAGATGGGGGGGGAGGGTGTCAACCGCCATGCCTGGGGCCTGGGTTGAGGTAGTAGAGCGGGCTGGGGTTGTGGGATACGGGGATACCTTTTCCCGGATCACAATAAGCTCACTCGTAGAGCTCCTCTAAGTAACGTGATTCCCTTGTAAGCGTTATTGAACAGGTAGATCCAAAAATTGAACGACCCCATACTGTAATGGCCCTTCCACTCGCTGTTCAACTGTACGTGAACGTTATTCAATTACATTTATCCAAAAAACTGCACTATGTGTAGGAGCTACGTAAGAGCTTATTGTATGTCTAGTACAAAAGCTCCTGGACCAACAGTGAGGAAGTACACACGAGACTTTTGATAATTGATTAAGACACGGGAGATAATGGGAGGAGAATGTTGGATGTTTAAGACAAGGGGGATAATGGGAGGAGAATGTTGGATGTTTAAGACACGGGAGATAATGGGAGGAGAATGTTGGATGATTAAGACACGGGAGATAATGGGAGGAGAATGATGGATGTTTAAGACACGGGAGATAATGGGAGGAGAATGTTGGATGTTTAAGACACGGGAGATAATGGGAGGAGAATGTTGGATGTTTAAGACACGGGAGATAATGGGAGGAGAATGATGGATGTTTAAGACACGGGAGATAATGGGAGGAGAATGTTGGATGTTTAAGACACGGGGGATAATGGGAGGAGAATGTTGGATGTTTAAGACAAGGGGGACAATGGGAGGAGAATGTTGGATGATTAAGACACGGGAGATAATGGGAGGAGAATGTTGGATGATTAAGACACGGGAGATAATGGGAGGAGAATGTTGGATGATTAAGACACGGGAGATAATGGGAGGAGAATGATGGATGTTTAAGACACGGGAGATAATGGGAGGAGAATGTTGGATGTTTAAGACACGGGAGATAATGGGAGGAGAATGTTGGATGTTTAAGACACGGGAGATAATGGGAGGAGAATGTTGGATGTTTAAGACACTGGATATAATGGGAGGAGAATGTTGGATGTTTAAGACACGGGAGATAATGGGAGGAGAATGTTGGATGTTTAAGACACGGGAAATAATGGGAGGAGAATGATGGATATTTAAGACACGGGAGATAATGGGAGGAGAATGATGGATATTTAAGACACGGGAGATAATGGGAGGAGAATGATGGATATTTAAGACACGGGAGATAATGGGAGGAGAATGATGGATATTTAAGACACAGGAGATAATGGGAGGAGGATGATGGATATTTAAGACACGGGAGATAATGGGAGGAGAATGATGGATATTTAAGACACGGGAGATAATGGGAGGAGAATGTTGGATGTTTAAGACACGGGATATAATGGGAGGAGAATGTTGGATGTTTAAGACACGGGAGATAATGGGAGGAGAATGTTGGATGTTTAAGACACGGGATATAATGGGAGGAGAATGTTGGATGTTTAAGACACGGGAGATAATGGGAGGAGAATGTTGGATGTTTAAGACACGGGAGATAATGGGAGGAGAATGATGGATATTTAAGACACGGGAGATAATGGGAGGAGAATGATGGATATTTAAGACACGGGAGGGGAGAGAATGATGGATATTTAAGACACAGGAGATAATGGGAGGAGGATGAGATAATGGGAGGAGAATGATGGATATTTAAGACACGGGAGATAATGGGAGGAGAATGATGGATATTTAAGACACGGGAGATAATGGGAGGATAATGATGTATATTTAAGACACGTGAGATAATGGGAGGATAATGGGAGATAATGAGGAGAATGATGGATATTTAAGACACGGGAGATAATGGGAGGAGAATGATGGATATTTAAGACACGGGAGATAATGGGAGGAGAATGATGGATATTTAAGACACGGGAGATAATGGGAGGAGAATGATGGATATTTAAGACACGGGAGATAATGGGAGGAGAATGATGGATATTTAAGACACGGGAGATAATGGGAGGAGAATGATGGATATTTAAGACACGGGAGATAATGGGAGGAGAATGATGGATATTTAAGACACGGGAGATAATGGGAGGAGAATGATGGATATTTAAGACACGGGAGATAATGGGAGGAGAATGATGGATATTTAAGACACGGGAGATAATGGGAGGAGAATGATGGATATTTAAGACACGGGAGATAATGGGAGGAGAATGATGGATGACACGGGAGATAATGGGAGGAGACTGATGGATATTTAAGACACGGGAGATAATGGGAGGAGACTGATGGATATTTAAGACACGGGAGATAATGGGAGGAGAATGATGGATATTTAAGACACGGGAGGGGAGGAGAATGAATGGGGAGGAGAATGATGGATATGTTTAAGACACGGGAAATTTAAGACACGGGAGATAATGGGAGGAGAATGATGGATATTTAAGACACGGGAGATAATGGGAGGAGAATGATAATGGGAGGAGAATGATGGATGTTTAAGACACGGGAGATAATTGATGGATATTTAAGACACGGGAGATAATGGGAGGAGAATGTTGGATGTTTAAGACACGGGATATAATGGGAGGAGAATGTTGGATGTTTAAGACACGACACGGGAGATAATGGGAGGAGAATGATGGATGATTTAAGACACGGGATAATGATAATGGGAGGAGAATGATGGATATTTAAGACACGGGAGATAATGGGAGGAGAATGATGGATATTTAAGACACGGGAGATAATGGGAGGAGAATGATGGATATTTAAGACACGGGAGATAATGGGAGGAGAATGATGGATATTTAAGACACGGGAGATAATGGGAGGAGAATGATGGATATTTAAGACACGGGAGATAATGGGAGGAGAATGATGGATATTTAAGGATAATGTTTAAGACACGGGGGATAATGGGAGGAGAATGTTGGATGTTTAAGACACGGGAGATAATGGGAGGAGAATGATGGATGTTTAAGACACGGGAGATAATGGGAGGAGAATGATGGATGTTTAAGACACGGGAGATAATGGGAGGAGAATGATGGATGTTTAAGACACGGGAGATAATGGGAGGAGAATGATGGATGTTTAAGACACGGGAGATAATGGGAGGAGAATGTTGGATGGATATTTAAGACACGGGAGATAATGGGAGGAGAATGTTGGATATTTAAGACACGGGAGATAATGGGAGGAGAATGATGGATATTTAAGACACGGGAGATAATGGGAGGAGAATGATGGATATTTAAGACACGGGAGATAATGGGAGGAGAATGATGGATATTTAAGACACGGGAGATAATGGGAGGAGAATGATGGATATTTAAGACACGGGAGATAATGGGAGGAGAATGATGGATATTTAAGACACGGGAGATAATGGGAGGAGAATGATGGATATTTAAGACACGGGAGATAATGGGAGGAGAATGATGGATATTTAAGACACGGGAGATAATGGGAGGAGAATGATGGATATTTAAGACACGGGAGATAATGGGAGGAGAATGATGGAAATTTAAGACACGGGAGATAATGGGAGGAGAATGTTGGATATTTAAGACACGGGAGATAATGGGAAGAGAATGATGGATATTTAAGACACGGGAGATAATGGGAGGAGAATGATGGATATTTAAGACACGGGAGATAATGGGAGGAGAATGATGGATATTTAAGACACGGGAGATAATGGGAGGAGAATGATGGATATTTAAGACACGGGAGATAATGGGAGGAGAATGATGGATATTTAAGACACGGGAGATAATGGGAGGAGAATGATGGATATTTAAGACACGGGAGATAATGGGAGGAGAATGATGGATATTTAAGACACGGGAGATAATGGGAGGAGAATGGTGGATATTTAAGACACGGGAGATAATGGGAGGAGAATGATGGATATTTAAGACACGGGAGATAATGGGAGGAGAATGATGGATATTTAAGACACGGGAGATAATGGGAGGAGAATGATGGATATTTAAGACACGGGAGATAATGGGAGGAGAATGTTGGATATTTAAGACACGGGAGATAATGGGAGGAGAATGATGGATGTTTAAGACACGGGAGATAATGGGAGGAGAATGATGGATATTTAAGACACGGGAGATAATGGGAGGAGAATGATGGATATTTAAGACACGGGAGATAATGGGAGGAGAATGATGGATATTTAAGACACGGGAGATAATGGGAGGAGAATGTTGGATGTTTAAGACAAGGGAGATAATGGGAGGAGAATGTTGGATGTTTAAGACACGGGAGATAATGGGAGGAGAATGTTGGATGTTTAAGACACGGGAGATAATGGGAGGAGAATGTTGGATGTTTAAGACACGGGGGATAATGGGAAATAAAAGTGAGAAATAATAGGGAAGGAGAAAATGTGAGAAACGGTGAAATGGAGGAATAACAGGGAAGAAGTGGACAAGATATAATAACGAAGGAAGAGGGAGGGGAAGAGGAGAGTGATAAATGTAGCAGAATTAAGTGATAATTGTGATAATCCATCACCAGCTGAGAGAAGTAATTATCAAGTGAAGATAATCAAATTAGCTGCGCGTCCAGATTATGTTTTTAACTGACGACTCTGGATTATATTATCAATAATTAGTGTTGTTTTGTTGTTGTTGTTGTTTTATTGTTATTGTTATTATTGTTGTTTTGTTGTTGTTTCGTTGTTGTGATTTCTTGTTATTTCAGTGTTTTATGGAATGGAGGGAGAGAGTGGAGGGAAGGAGGGGAGGGAGAGAGTGGAGGGAAGGAGGGGAGGGAGAGAGTGGAGGGAAGGAGGGGAGGGAGAGAGTGGAGGGAAGGAGGGGAGGGAGAGAGTGGAGGGATGGAGGGGAAGGAGAGAGTAAAGAGAGGGAGGGGGAAGAGGGAATGATGGAGGTTGTGAAGGGAGGGAGGAAGACAGAGTCAGAGTGGAAGAGAGGGAGGGGAGAGGAGGGAGGGGAGAGGGAGGGGAGGGGAAGGGGGCAAATGTGGATAACAAACCGGTTTTAAAATGATATTTTTATATTCTACTTCCTCCTCCTGGTGGGTGGTGGGTGGCAGGTGGTGGGCGGTGGGCGGTGGGTGGCAGGTGATAGACTACAGGTGGTGGGCGGCAGGTGGAGGGTGGCAGGTTATAAGCTACAGGTAATGGGCGGCATGTAAAGGGAAGGTGGTGGGCGGCAGGTGGAGGGCAGCAGATGGTGGGCGGCAGGTGGAGAGTGGCAGGTGGAGGGTGGCAGGTGGAGGGTGGCAGGTGGAGGGCAGGTGGAGGGCGGCAGGTGGTGGGCGGCAAGGTGAGCCTGGGGAGGGGCAATGAGCCGTGGGCGCGGAAGTGAACCTCTGCCCTGCTACCTTCACGTCCGCATGAACCCCGCGGGCGCTGTCTGCCCCCACCAAACACTGTCTGTCCCACACACACACACACACTGTCTGTCACACACACACACACACACACACTGTCTGTCCCACACACACACACACACACACACACACACTGTCTGTCCCACACACACACACACACTGTCTGTCACACACACACACACACACACACTGTCTGTCCCACACACACACACACACACACACACACACACACACACACACACACACACACACACACACACACTCTGTCCCACACACACACACACACACACACACACACACTGTCTGTCCCACACACACACACACACACACACACACACACACACACACACACACACACACACACACATACACACACTCTCTCACACAAACTATAAAATAGCCTTCATATATATTATGGCTAAATGTTAATAAAGTTGTTTACAACTTACATTAGTCCAAAACTGGAATACATAGTGGTTGTGTCGTGACCACACCTGAAAAAAACCCACTAGATATGTCAGAAAATGTTCAAACAAGAGTTAGAAAGTGGCTGTCAGAGCCATCCCATGTTGACTGAGAGCAGGAAAAGAAGAGACAAGGTCGGGTCACCTCATGGATAATACCCCGTGAATCACGGGATCTCGTCTTGAAAGGACTTTAAAGAGTGGAGAAAGACTTCTTAGTACCTGCAACAGGGATAACAAGAAGCTACCGTTGCAAACTGACGACAACACAGAGCGAAAATGATAATAGAATATTTTTCTTCTCAGCTAGAGTGGTTGACCAGAGGAATGCATTAAACGAGGGATTAGCAAGTGCTGCTACCATGGGAATTTAAAAAAAAAAAAAATATATATAGTACTGAAGGCGGGACATTACGAGCATAAGTCTGCTACTGTAGCTACAGATAACTAATTATACACACATATACATTCATCATAGCATCTATTCATTATTTGGTGTTTAGTATTTATTTATTAACATCAGGATTGCTATTAACATGAAGGATACCTGTCACTATAGGTATCCCTATTGTTTATAGGTCTCAATATCCAGGCCTTTGTTGTAATATTTTTTTTAAATAACAAATATACACAAATAACCTGAACATAGGAGAGGGGAGCTAACGTCGACGTTTCGGTTCGACTTGGACCATTTACCGAAACGTAGTCGTTAGCTCCCCTCTCCTATGTGCGGGTTATTTGTGTATCATGTTATTTTCTTTATATTAACCATTTTAATAATATTGCATGATAGGTTTGATATAGCTGTATTTTGAGTGTGCTGGAGTGGAGGCCCTTGCATGACGAGCGGTGGCATGGCTATGATTTGGCAAACACTACAACCTTCCACTCCAACATTTTCTCAGAGATTAGCAAATGACGATTTGCTTCCGACTGGCGAGAGCATGAGCAATTGCTCTGTCTCCAGTAACACACCCTATTTAACTTCGTTTACGTTGTGTCATTTTAGGAATTAAAATGTCTGCATTGTCTCTAGTCCGCAGCCTGTGTCCATTGTGAAGTCCCTCTCCTTTTAACTGCTGTACATTGTTAACAAAGCCTCTTAGAGGAAATGCTGTCATTCTGAAATTTATCCAGAGCATAAAACACTGCTACACTCTCACCAACACATATCTTGCATTAGGTTATTGTGGATTTAATTTCTGCACCTTATCATGTTTGAACATAGTCTGAGAGAGGTGTCAGCACTAGGTCGTGTATGAACTGTGTCCTCTTCTGAGACGCAGCTGCTATAGAGCAGTTTTGGACTTTGTTTCTCCACTCATCTTACACACACACACACACACACACACACACACACACACACACACACACACACACACAGCTTAAAGGAGGAGGTACGATAAGGCTCTCAAAGTCAGGAGTGAACCTAGTAGCGACCAGCGAAGAGGCGGGGCCAGGAGCTATGAATCGACCCTTGCAAGTACATATAGATGGGTATATGCACAGTGTTTATTTAGGGTCATGTGCAAGTGAATTTCACACTGATAAATTCGTAGTTCTTATTTTTTTTGTGTGAATTGTATCTTTTGTATTAACCCCGTATATTTTTCCCAATTCCGTTCATTCAGATGTTTTTATTACCCTTTTGTACACTGCAAATCTTTATGCAGAAGGTGTCCCTGTTCGACAAAGACAGGAGCATTATTTACCAGTTCCAAAGACGTAAGAGAAGAGTTTCGGGTAGATACAGTGAGAGGGCTTCCCCAACTGCAAACACTGCTGTCGACAGGCATATTTACAACACAGCCTGCTTTGACAGGCACTGCATATGTCAGGCAAGCTTTTGACAGGCCCTGCTTCTGAGAAGCAAGCTTTTTTTACAGGGCCTGGTTTGGATAAGCAAGTTATTATTGACAGGCATTGCTTTGACAAGCCTTGCTTTGGGAGGCTGTGGTTTTGACAGGCAGTCTTATAACAGGCCCTGATTTTGATAGGGTAGCCTTGTACAGGCCCTGCTTTGACAGAGAAATATTTTACGAACACACACACACACACACACACACACACAGGGGCCAGGAGCTGAGTCTCGACCCCTGCAACCACAATTAGGTGAGTACACACCCACGCACACGCACAGCAACTGCCTTTAAAAATCATCAAAAAAAAAAAACATAACTTTGAACACTGTTAAGAAATAGTGGATAGGAGCCACGTGACTCACATGTAAATACTCCGATAAAAACAAATCCTTGAAAATCCTGTTTGGCGTTCCTGGAGGCGCAGCGACTTGTGACGTCACCTGCGCTTGACATCCAGGTGCTGCCGGATGAGCGCTGACAGCGCCGTCTTGACGCTGGTTACCGGAAACTGCCCAGGAACGACCAGTGGCGACGGAGTACTGTGTGTATGGTACGACGCTCATTATTATTATTATTATTATTATTATTATTATTATTATTATTATTATTATTATTATTATTATTGTTATTATTATTATTGTTATTATTATTATTATTATTATTATTATTATTATTATTATTATTATTATTATTATTATTATTATTATTATTGTTGTTATTATTATTATTATTATTATTATTATTATTATTATTATTATTGTTGTTGTTGTTGTTGTTGTTGTTGTTGTTGTTGTTGTCTTGAAGATTCAGGTATAGTTTAACTTATTTTTTACGAATCTAAATCTGGTTTCAACACCACCATCACCACTACCACCACCAACCATCACCACCACTACAACAACAATCACTACGACCACTAACCACCACAACCACCAACCACCACGACCACCAACCACTACCACCACGACCACCAACCACCAACCACCAACCACCAACCACCACGACCACCAACCACTACCACCACGACCACCAACCACCAACCACCAACCACCAACCACCACGACCACCAACCACCACAACTACAGCAACCATTACTACGAACACTAACCACCACCACCACGACCACCAACCACCATCACTACGACCACTAACCACCACCACCACAACCACCAACCACCACGACCACCACCAACTACCACCACCACCACCACAACCACCAACCACAACGACCACCAACCACCAACCACCACTACCCCCCCCCCCGTCATCCTAACCGGTGTTATTTCTTCAGCAACCTTAAACACCTCAAACACATTAAACTTGCAAATAAAGAGTTAATGAGAGTAATTATGGAGGTATTACTGGCGGCTGGCAGACGGTGTTATTATAGCCACCTCTAAATATATTAACACTCAAGTGGATAATTATCCGAATATAGAATTATCCTAACACTTATCACAGCATAAACTGTAAGTGTAGAATCATGTAAGTGTCCACGAGTGTAAGTATCCATGAGTGTAAGTATCCATGAGTGTAAGTATCCAGTCATGTAAGTATCCATGAGTGTAAGTATCCAGTCATGTAAGTATCCAGTCATGTAAGTATCCATGAGTGTAAGTATCCATGAGTGTAAGTATCCATGAGTGTAAGTATCCAGTCATGTAAGTATCCATGAGTGTAAGTATCCAGTCATGTAAGTATCCAGTCATGTAAGTATCTAGTCATGTAAGTATCCATGAGTGTAAGTATCCAGTCATGTAAGTGTCCACGAGTGTAAGTATCCAGTCATGTAAGTATCCATGAGTGTAAGTATCCAGTCATGTAAGTGTCCATGAGTGTAAGTATCCAGTCATGTAAGTATCCATGAGTGTAAGTATCCAGTCATGTAAGTGTCCATGAGTGTAAGTATCCAGTCATGTAAGTATCCATGAGTGTAAGTATCCAGTCATGTAAGTATCCATGAGTGTAAGTATCCAGTCATGTAAGTGTCCACGAGTGTAAGTATCCAGTCATGTAAGTATCCATGAGTGTAAGTATCCAGTCATGTAAGTATCCATGAGTGTAAGTATCCAGTCATGTAAGTGTCTATGAGTGTAAGTATCCAGTCATGTAAGTGTCCATGAGTGTAAGTATCCAGTCATGTAAGTGTCCATGAGTGTAAGTATCCAGTCATGTAAGTATCCATGAGTGTAAGTATCCAGTCATATAAGTATCCAAGAGTGTAAGTATCCAGTCATGTAAGTATCCATGAGTGTAAGTATCCAGTCATGTAAGTATCCAGTCATGTAAGTATCCATGAGTGTAAGTATCCATGAGTGTAAGTATCCATGAGTGTAAGTATCCATGAGTGTAAGTATCCAGTCATGTAAGTATCCATGAGTGTAAGTATCCAGTCATGTAAGTATCCAGTCATGTAAGTATCCAGTCATGTAAGTATCCATGAGTGTAAGTATCCAGTCATGTAAGTGTCCACGAGTGTAAGTATCCAGTCATGTAAGTATCCATGAGTGTAAGTATCCAGTCATGTAAGTGTCCATGAGTGTAAGTATCCAGTCATGTAAGTATCCATGAGTGTAAGTATCCAGTCATGTAAGTGTCCATGAGTGTAAGTATCCAGTCATGTAAGTATCCATGAGTGTAAGTATCCAGTCATGTAAGTATCCATGAGTGTAAGTATCCAGTCATGTAAGTGTCCACGAGTGTAAGTATCCAGTCATGTAAGTATCCATGAGTGTAAGTATCCAGTCATGTAAGTATCCATGAGTGTAAGTATCCAGTCATGTAAGTGTCTATGAGTGTAAGTATCCAGTCATGTAAGTGTCCATGAGTGTAAGTATCCAGTCATGTAAGTGTCCATGAGTGTAAGTATCCAGTCATGTAAGTGTCCATGAGTGTAAGTATCCAGTCATGTAAGTATCCATGAGTGTAAGTATCCAGTCATGTAAGTATCCAGTCATGTAAGTGTCCACGAGTGTAAGTATCCAGTCATGTAAGTGTCCACGAGTGTAAGTATCCAGTCATGTAAGTGTCCATGAGTGTAAGTATCCAGTCATGTAAGTGTCCACGAGTGTAAGTATCCAGTCATGTAAGTATCCATGAGTGTAAGTATCCAGTCATGTAAGTATCCACGAGTGTAAGTATCCAGTCATGTAAGTGTCTATGAGTGTAAGTATCCAGTCATGTAAGTGTCCATGAGTGTAAGTATCCAGTCATGTAAGTATCCATGAGTGTAAGTATCCAGTCATGTAAGTGTCCACGAGTGTAAGTATCCAGTCATGTAAGTGTCCATGAGTGTAAGTATCCAGTCATGTAAGTATCCATGAGTGTAAGTATCCAGTCATGTAAGTGTCTATGAGTGTAAGTATCCAGTCATGTAAGTGTCCATGAGTGTAAGTATCCAGTCATGTAAGTGTCCATGAGTGTAAGTATCCAGTCATGTAAGTATCCATGAGTGTAAGTATCCAGTCATGTAAGTATCCATGAGTGTAAGTATCCAGTCATGTAAGTGTCCATGAGTGTAAGTATCCAGTCATGTAAGTATCCATGAGTGTAAGTATCCAGTCATGTAAGTATCCATGAGTGTAAGTATTCAGTCATGTAAGTATCCATGAGTGTAAGTATCCAGTCATGTAAGTGTCCACGAGTGTAAGTATCCAGTCATGTAAGTGTCCATGAGTGTAAGTATCCAGTCATGTAAGTATCCATGAGTGTAAGTATCCAGTCATGTAAGTATCCATGAGTGTAAGTATCCAGTCATGTAAGTGTCCATGAGTGTAAGTATCCAGTCATGTAAGTGTCCATGAGTGTAAGTATCCAGTCATGTAAGTATCCATGAGTGTAAGTATCCAGTCATGTAAGTGTCCATGAGTGTAAGTTTCCAGTCATGTAAGTATCCATGAGTGTAAGTATCCAGTCATGTAAGTATCCATGAGTGTAAGTATCCAGTCATGTAAGTATCCATGAGTGTAAGTATTCAGTCATGTAAGTATCCATGAGTGTAAGTATCCAGTCATGTAAGTGTCCATGAGTGTAAGTATCCAGTCATGTAAGTATCCATGAGTGTAAGTATCCAGTCATGTAAGTATCCATGAGTGTAAGTATTCAGTCATGTAAGTATCCATGAGTGTAAGTATCCAGTCATGTAAGTATCCATGAGTGTAAGTATCCAGTCATGTAAGTATCCATGAGTGTAAGTATCCAGTCATGTAAGTATCCATGAGTGTAAGTATCCAGTCATGTAAGTATCCATGAGTGTAAGTATCCAGTCATGTAAGTGTCCATGAGTGTAAGTATCCAGTCATGTAAGTGTCCACGAGTGTAAGTATCCATAAGTCTTGTAGGTATCCAAGTACACAACATGCTTACCAAAGGCTAGTTTTCATTACTGAGAGAGAGAGAGAGAGAGAGAGAGAGAGAGAGAGAGAGAGAGAGAGAGAGAGAGAGAGAGAGAGAGAGAGAGAGAGAGAGAGAGAGAGAGAGAGAGAGAGAGAGAAAAGAGATAGAGAGAGAGACGAAGAAGAGAGGGAGAGAGAGAGAGAGAGAGAGAGAGAGAGATAAAGAGAGAGAGAGTGGAGAGAGAGAGAGAGAGAGAGAGAGAGAGAGAGAGATAGAGAGAGAGAGAGAGAGAGAGAGCTCTTACCATCCGATGGAATCTTCTTCCAGGGGATGTTGACAACCAAGTGAAAGCCTTCACTGGACACATCCGGCAAACAAGAACACATTCCTCACCGGCAATATGTGACAAAGCCTACAGATCAGCCTTGGTTTGGCTTTCTTGCAGAGAGGCTGCTACTAAGTACAAAGCATGGCGAAGGTATAAGAGACATCCTACCACCTATAACAGGAACTTGCACATGCAAGCCTGTAGGCATATGGGTGATGTTCAAAAGTGGGCCATTGCTAAATGGGAGGTGGACACTAAAAGAAAGTTAGCATCAGGTAGGGTAGGCTCCAAAACCTGGTGGTCCCTGGTCAAGGACAGACAAGGTTATCTGCCTGATGAACTTATTCCACCTCTAAATCGACAGGATGGGACCACCTCTACTAGTAGTCAAGAGAAGGCGGACCTCTTTGCTGAACACTTTGCTACCAAAATGCAAGTTCCTGATCCAACAAGGGACCCTCCTTGGCTAGCTGCAAGAACTGTATCAAAATTGTCAGTAGTGACAATAAGGCAGGAGGAGGTGCATTTTCTTCTTAAATCACTTGACCAAGAAAAGGCTGTGGGCCCAGACAAGTTGAGCCCAAGATTGTTGAGAAGATGTGCAGACCAGCTAGCAGCACCTCTAACTCGCATCTTTCAGCACTGCCTAGTACAGTGTAAATGGCCCTCTCTATGGAAAGAGGCAAATGTAGTCCCTGTTCACAAAAAGAAGAGCAGAGCAGAAATCAGCAACTACAGACCAGTGTCACTCCTGTCAATCACTGGTAAGATATTTGAGACAATAATCTCAAGACAAATGACAGATTTTTTTGACTACCACTCACTACTTTGTGATCGTCAATATGGCTTCAGGAAAGGTTACTCTGCTGCTGATCTGTTGTTAAACCTCTCCACTAAGTGGCACCAGTCACTGGATGAATCCAAAGTCAGCTGTGTGGTAGCACTGGACATTGCTGGCGCTTTCGACCAGGTGTGGCACCAGGGCCTCTTAGCAAAACTTCAAGCACTGGGAATTGCAGGCTCTACGCTATGTCTCCTCAGTGATTACCTTCATGGTAGATCTCTAAGTGTAGTTCTCAATGGAACGGAATCAGCAAGGCATCCTATTGGGGCAAGCGTTCCACAAGGAAGCGTGCTGGGTCCACTGTTATGGAATGTCTACTTCAACGACCTTCTTCATCTCATCCCAGAATCACATGCATATGCAGACGACTGTACACTGACATTCACTTATCCAAGAGAAGAAATGCCAGCTGCTCTAAGCTTACATCAATCACCAGCTGAGAGCTATATCAGCTTGGGGAAATAGATGGAAGTAACATTTCGCACCTGAGAAAACGCAAATGATGATCGTCTCTAGGCACCATGATGGTAATGCTGGTGCAGTAGTAAGGATGAATGGGAGGATGTTGGCACCTGGAGAAGAAGTTGATATCCTTGGGGTGAAATTTGACTCCAAACTAACCATGAAGAACCATGTTGTAAATCTTGCAAACAAGGCAGCCAGGAAGCTTACAGCACTTCGCCGTATCTCGCATCTGCTTGACAGTAGGGGTTGCAAGATCCTGTATGTGCACAAGTACGCTCACACCTTGAGTATGCTCCACTTTCTTGGTTTGCCTGCCCCCCTCTCATCTGCGACTGCTTGACAGAGTAGAGAACAGAGCAAGACGTCTCATCTCTCGCCTGGACCCATCCTGGATAGATTTGTCATTTCAGCAGAGCCTTCAACATAGGAGGGATGTGGGTGGCCTTACTGTTATGTACAAGGCCAATATTGTCAAAATACCACACTTGGATCCACTTCGAGGACAGCGTGAAACAAGCTTTTATGCCACAAGACGGGCAGAAAGCAGCAACTTCACTCTGGCTGTACCCTTCTCCAGAACATCACTCCATCTGAGATCATACATACCCAGGATGACTCGAGTATGGAACACATTCGTACAGCATAATGATGTCAACGAGATAAAGTCAGTTGATCAAATGAAAATGCTGGCCCACAGATGGCTCCAACTTCATCCTGTTCCCTCCTTGTATGTCTCATAACAATAAAAATGCTTTCAAATGAGCTGATGTAGGTAACAGCTCTTAGCTTGCCAATAAAGTTAGAATCCTTAACCTGTAATATAGCTATCAATCAAAGCTAGGGATCCTTAACCTTGTCAAACCCTGTGTAGAGGTGGTATATATATTATGACGGTGGTGGTGTCTTACATACACATACACACACAGTCGTGGCGGTCCATGATGTCAGGCATCAAGGAATGACTGACAGGTGTCTTGACACAAGTGATTGCAAGACGAGCAACACCTGTCCTGCAAGTGTTCTACAGGTGTCACAACAGGTGTGTCATGACACACTTGTCGAGACACCTTACAATGAAGGTGGTGTCAACCCTTCCCACAGATGTGTGCCGGTGACCATCCGTTAGGCTAGTATAGAAGTGCTTAGGTTAGATGAGGATGGGTTGGGTTGAGTTAGCTTAGGTTAACGAGGTTGTTCGTGCAAAGATATGGCTCTTACTTGATATGGCCAAGGCTACGAACTGTCTTCGATGCGGCAGCAGCTGCAGCAGCTGCAACTGCTGCCAGATCCCCGGGAAGAGAGTGAGAGAGGCAGGAGATAGCAGGACAGAAGCTGGTACAGAAGAAGCATGGGGGCAGGATTAGGAAAAGGAACAGGAAAGGTAGAAGAACGAAGGGTAGGAGAGAGAGAGAGTACGAGAAAGAGCACAGGCAAGGAAAAGAACAGGGAGGGGGAAAAAGAAGGAAGAGAGAATATGAAGCAAATGAATGGAGTAACTCGAGGAGGAATAGGAGGAAGATAAGGAGGAGAAGGTAACGTGAGGGAGAACGACAGGAAGAAGGAAGAAATCTACGAGGAAGGAGTTGCAGGAGAGAGAGAGAGAGAGAGAGAGAGAGAGAGAGAGAGAGAGAGAGAGAGAGAGAGAGAGAGAGAGAGAGAGAGAGAGAGGAGAAATCATGTCTGAACGATAAACAATACAGACAAGTTAATGAGTAAAAAAAACTTTGTATCTTCAGTTCCGAAACGTTTCGCCAGAACAACAGGCTTCTTCAGTCAAATACGGGCGAAGACGACACTGGAAACAGTTGAAACAATTATAAGGTAATCAGTCCCTCAGCCAGACGAATTTAACACCGGAGACAATGGAAATAGCTTGAAAGTGATCAGTCCCTCAGCTCTGGTAGGAAGAGGAGGAGGAGGAGGGGGTAGAGGAGGAAGGGGAGGAGGAGGAGGAGGAGGGGGAGGAGGGGGAGGAGGGGGAGGAAGAGGAGGAAGGAAGCCAAGGAACTGCAAAGGATACGTCAGAAGGGCAGGACCTCCCTGAGGGACGCCACACCAACACAACGATAAAGAGAACGCTTTGCTTAAAGGGGGGGGGCTTAACTGAAACATTTCGATTATGAAGAGCTTTATTAAAGCAATGTTTCGCTCAAGAGGAGCTTAATTAATATATTTCACTCAAAAAAGGTGCCTTATTAAACCATTTCGCTCCAGAAGTCCTTTAAGAGATCAACGTTTCCTTCAAAACTACATTTTGCTCAAGAGGAGCTTCATTAGACAAACTTGATAAAGTTCTCCTGCGAGCGAAACGTTTCAAACAGCTCCGTACTCTGCATGTTTTTCAATCACTGTCTTACAACCAGACACGATGAGAAAGATTGTACATTATTCTCATTTCGAAGCGCTAAGCCCGTAGGGGTAACACAGGGTCTAGAGGGGAAATGAAGATAATAGAATTTGATCCGAGGAAGGAGGATAGCTCCTATGCCTTGGACCAGACATCAAGTCACGGATACGGATTGGTGAGAACGAGTGTCTCACAGAGGGCAAGAACCAGGAGAGACATAATAACAACATACAAAATACTCAGGGGTAAATTGATATGGCAGACATGGGCAAGCTGTTTGGGAGGTGGGAAATAGGTACACGGGGGCACAGCTGGAAGTTAAAGACAGTGATGAACCACAGGGATGTCAGGAAGTTATTTTTTTTTTCTTTAAACTCGGAGTGGCCAGGAAGTGAAGTGGCCTGGTCGAAGAAGTGGCGGAAGCAGGCTCCATACATAGTTTTAAGAGCAGGTACGATAGGGCCATGAGGCTAGCAGGGAGTGAATCTGGCGAAGTGCAACTTGAGAGGCAGGGGCCACGACTCGACCCATGCAACCACATGAAGGTGAGTACTCTTTCTCTCTCTCTCTCTCTCTCTCTCTCTCTCTCTCTCTCTCTCTCTCTCTCTCTCTCTCTCTCTCTCTCTCTCTCTCTCTCTTTTACACAGGGTTTGACAAGGTTAAGGATCCCTAGCTTTATTGACAAGCTCTCTCTCTCTCTCTCTCTCTCTCTCTCTCTCTCTCTCTCTCTCTCTCTCTCTCTCTCTCTCTCTCTCTCTCTCTCTCTCTCTCTCATAGTATCAGTAGCACCCACCAAGGATAAGTAAGGTCCACACCCTGAGGCCAGTGTCACCTTCTCCAGAGATCAAGCTAAAGTGTACCACAACTTCCTCTCTTCACCCCCTCCCCCTTCCTCTCTTCATCCCTCCCCTTCCTCTCTTCATCCCCCTTCCTCTTTTCTCAGTCCCTGACTCTCCTCCTTCCCTCCCTCCCAACCTCTCTTCCACCTTTCCTTTACCTACTTCCCTTCCTAACTCCCTGCCTCCCAATTTTCCCTCCTCCCTGCCTCCCAATTTTCCCTCCTCCCTTCCTCCCTCTTCCTTTAGCCTCTTCCCTTCCCTGCTCCCTTTTCCTTCTACCTACTTCTCCCTCCCACCTCAACCTGACATGACAAATACATACACACATACACCATACAGTTTTAAGACAAATTTTGATAAAGCTCATGGTTCAGGGAGAGAGAGAGGACCCAGTAGCAATCAGTGAAGAGATGGGGCCAGGAGCTATGATTCGACCCCTACAACTACAAATGGGTGAGTACAAATAGGTGAGTAGACACACACATACACACACACACACACACACACACACGTGAGTCAGGAACTACAGAATATTTGACTATCGAGGAAGTGTGTAATCACCTCTCACCCTTAGCTCTTTCCCACACTGTCTTGCACCCTCCTTCCCACTCCTCCTTTCTCCTTCCTCCTCCATTAACCTCTTCCTCCTCCACCTCCTCCTCCTTCATCAACGTCTTCCTCCCCTTTTCCGTTCTCCTCATTCCTCTTCTAATGTGTCCTCCACACACCTGGGATGTGTGTTGATGAGTGTTGAATGTTTTATCACTGGCTGAAGTGAGAATCTGTGAGGTGCTCTCAGAACTCTCCACTTGGCTATACTGTGTGCTCTCTCCTCTATTAATACCTCTTAACACGACGGGAACCCCGGAGGAGCATGTCCAGTCCTGGTGTGTCCCATCGCGAGACACTCCAAGTGGGTCCTTAGCGTTTCTTTCGTTCCATCGTGGGGTCCAGGACGTGTCCTGGCCTCACGTGTACAAACACGCTCCGTGGTGTCCTGGACGTGTCCTGGCCTCACGTGTACCAACACGCTCCGTGGTGTCCTGGACGTGTCCTGGCCTCACGTGTACCAACAAGCTCCCTGGTGACGCCGGCGGCGGGTCCTCCGGGGTGTATCGTGAAGCAGAAAATTTCCAGCGAATTTTCTGATTATCATAGTGATTTTTTTCCCTCGGGTTTTTGTGATGGACTAGTTCTATAATTTTCTTGTCCGTGTAATTTTTTATTTCTTGATTTTGTTTATTTTTAAGTGTCCTGTTTTTATACCATTCATGTGCTACATATTTTTATTTTCGAAACGTTTCGCCTACACAGCAGGCTTCTTCAGCCGGATACAGAAGAGACTAGATATAGGGACAACACAAACAATGGAGAGGTAAGGATGATATGATCAGTCCATCAGCCTTGAAGCAGTAGTTTTGAGGTAATCACTCCCTCAGCTCGGAGAAGCGTTCGGCTCTCACGTGTTCACCTGACTTGATTCCTCGACGTTTGGTCAGGTGGGGAAGCTTGAGAATTGTGGTCATGTGAGCGTGATACTGAGGTGAACTGACAGGTCTTTTGACCCTCATCACGTTGTTCACGCTCCAATATTTATTCTCTGTGGATAATGACACAAATGAAAGATCGAAATCAATAACATTTGGATCTTTATTCATTGTAATGGACTGATGAAACCTCTGCTGGGTGAAACGTCTCCACAGTGTTGCTAATGTGTTTTAGTCATCTGTTAAAAGGTTTTGTATATTAGAAGTGTAATAATCTACTCTGATGGTTCTTTATACACGATGTGGCTACGAGAGGAGTACTGAGCACCAAGGACGACCCTTGTATTAAGAGAACTATTAAACATACTAAAGATAAACAACTCATAGTTATTTTTCGTGCATGGAACACCAGACTATCAACATTTCAGACAGGCTCTGGCTCGTATAATTCGTCTGTAATCAAAACTGTTAAAAAAATATTACTTCAGGTTTTAAAAATACTACGGAGGCAGAGTGTAGACACAGGCAACATACCACAAACTTTAGAAAATCTGATTCCGTCCACCGTAAAGATGGCGGTAAAGTCATTGCAAAACAGAATAGACCGATAGCACATAGATCATTGAACGAATGAAGAGCAGTTTATTGCCTAGCCCATTGAATCACAACATTTGCACAACTCAGGGCAGTATGGGTTTATAGCAGGACCATCCTGCTTCTTCCAGCTGCTATATCGTTAGTTACCATATAGTCTTCGACACAATGGAACTCATAATTCGCAGATTCTGCAAAAGCTATCGACAAGTGCAACACAGTGTTTGACAACACGCGAGAGGAGAGCAAGTGGAGTAACTGGAAAAGTGGGCAGGTTTTCAGGGTTTATTATTATTATTATTATTATTATTATTATTATTATTATTATATTATTGTTATTATTATTATTGTTATTATTATTAGTGTTTAGAATGAAAAGCAATGAGGAATGATCAGAGGACTTGGAGGGCGAGGAATACTCAAGAAAGTCACGTAGATGTCTCAGCTCAGTATCAGTATGTGCTCCATTTTTTTTACTCATACCTGACAAACTGATGATTATACAAGCCCATTGCAACAACCTTCGTAGGACGATGCCAGAGTGTGTACGATAGCGGCAGACTTCGTGGACGCAGCGAACCTCCAAGAGGAGTTTCCCTGTACCTTACCAGTTCCAGTAGTAGACAGCCGAAGTCTCCGTCTTTTTCTGTTACCAGTAACATACAACCGAAGGAGGAGTCTCCACCTCTGTTACCAGTAGCACACAGCCGAAGGGTAAAGTCCAGCCCCGCAGGCGAGGTCATCTCTTCCAGAGGTCGAGTTGAAACGAACCGCAACTTCCTTTCCCCTTCCCTTACCCCCTTCCCTGTCTCCTCCGCCTCCTCCTGTGTTTCCTCTCCCAGTCCCTCCCCTTCTGCGTCCCTCCTTCACCTGTGATCCCCTTACCTCACCATTCCATTCGCTTCACCCTACACTTGATGTTTTTTCCGCACTGTTTGCATGTGTATTTTTATGTATGTTTAATGCTCAGTCTTAACTGAGATGTCAAGCTGTGATGTTTAGTCTTAACCGAGGTCTCAAGCTGTGATGTTTAGTCTTAACTGAGGCCTCAAGCTGTGATGTTTAGTCTTAACTGAGGCCTCAAGCTGTGATGTTTAGTCTTAACTGAGGCCTCAAGCTGTGATGTTTAGTCTTAACTGAGGCCTCAAGCTGTGATGTTTAGTCTTAACTGAGGCCTCAAGCTGTGATGTTTAGTCTTAACTGAGGCCTCAAGCTGTGATGTTTAGTCTTAACTGAGGTCTCAAGCTGTGATGTTTAGCCTTAACTGAGGTCTCAAGCTTTGATGTTTAGTCTTAACTGAGGCCTCAAGCTGTGATGTTTAGTCTTAACTGAGGTCTCAAGCTGTGATGTTTAGTCTTAACTGAGGCCTCAAGCTGTGATGTTTAGTCTTAACTGAGGCCTCAAACTGTAATGTTTAACCTTAACTGAGGCCTCAAGCTGTGATGTTTGGTCTTGACTGAGGTGTCAAGCTCTGATGTTTAGTCTTGACTGAGGTGCCAAGCTGTGATGTTTAGTTCATTCCAGCCAACCACTCCAGCCATCCAATCATCCACTTCTCTGGGAATCCAACCATCCACTATTTTAACCATCCACTCTTCCAATGATCTGCCCCTCCAATCATCCACTCCTCCAATCATCCACTCCCCCAATCATCCACTCCTCCAATCATTCACTCCTTCAATCATCCACTCCTCCAACTATCTACTCCTCCAGCCATCCACTCAATCAACCATCTATTACCTGGTCCTGGTACATTCATCAGCCAGCTGGAAGGATCATCATTCTGGCTCCTTCATGTGTTAAATTCCTCTCTTCAGCTGCACTCAATCTCTCTCCCTGGCGCACGCCAGACCTCCTGCTGCTGCTGCTGCTGCTGCTGCTGCTGCTGCTGCTGCTGCTGCTGCTGCTGCTGCTGCTGCTGCTGCTGCTGCTGCTGCTGCTGCTATTGCTGTTGCAGCTGCTATTTTTGCTGCTGTCGCTGCTGTTTCTGATGCTGTTGCTGCTGCTGTTATTGTTGCTATTAATTCTGATGCTACTGTTGCTGCTTCTGTTGCAGCTAATACCACTATTGCTACTGTTGCTGGTTTATTGTTACTATTGTTGTTGCTACTGTTGCAAATGATGGTACTGTTATTGCTGATGCTGTTGTTGCTGATGCTGTTGTTGCTGATGCTGTTGTTGCTACTGCTACAGATGATACTACTGTTGCTTCTGCTGATAATGTTGCTGATGTTGTAGTTACTCCTGTTGTTGCTGCTGATGCTGCTGTTATTATCGCTGTCCCAATTGCTGCTGCTGTTGCTACTAATGCAGTTGCTCCACAAAATCTTACTTTCCCTCTTCCTTTCCTCTCTTCCTCTTCCTGCCTCACTCTCCCCTCTCCCCTCCCCCTTCCCTCCCCTCTCCCCTTCACAATGATCTCAGTTATTATCTTACAATTATCTAACTGACAAGCCTCTTCCCCCCCTTTCTCCCCCTCCCCTCAATCCCCGTCAGTTTTACCTGTCTTCCCCAGCTATATTACCTCCCTACCCTCCTCTTCCTCCTGATACCCACCTCTTACTACCCACCGCCTACCAGGGTCTTTGAAGTTACCGTAGCTGCTGAACCTTAGGATACCCACGCTATAAAATACTGATATGATACGGTGTAATGAGCCCACTGCGTGGGCGAACGTTGTCAACAAAGGCTTTGTTTACACTGCGTGTGTGTGTGTGTGTGTGTGTGTGTGTGTGTGTGTGTGTGTGTGTGTGTGTGTGTGTGTGTGTCTGTGTGTGTCTGTTGCCTGATGAGCCTTGAACGGAATACTTGGTGATATCCTCGGTGTCTTGTCTCACTGAAGTCTTCCAGCTCAGGCTGGATGATGCCCATCCTGTGATGGAAACGTAGCTCTGTTCCCACTGTGTAACTATCGCACAGAATAAAGTAGAACCAACAGGCAGATGTATCAAATTTTTGCTTTATAAAAAACTTATCATATGGTGCCCATTTCCCCGCACCATTAACGTATGAGCCATTCCTCTCTTTTTCCCTCCTGACACATCACGCCAGCACGGTTTTAGAGATGGTAAATCCTGCCTTACTAATCTACTGGTATTCTGTTATATAGGAACCAAAGATAGACAGGGGCGAGAGAGAGAGAGAGAGAGAGAGAGAGAGAGAGAGAGAGAGAGAGAGAGAGAGAGAGAGAGAGAGATAGAGAGAGAGAGAGAGAGAGAGAGAGAGAGAGAGAGAGAGAGAGAGAGAGAGAGAGAGAAAGAGAGAGAGAGAGAGAGAAGGAGGGAGGGATGGATGGACTATATATTTTTCGACTGTTAGAATGCGTTCGTTGCAGTCTCTAAGGAGAGACTGGGACAAGAGCTAGAGCAGCAGGCACGAATATCAAAAAAACACAACAGTGGATGAAGGAATATTTAACAGGAAGGAAACAACTAGTTATTGTCGGAATCGGTGAGTGTGACGAGTGGGGTTCCACAAGGATCAGTACTTTGACCAGTACTGTTTCTTGAGTGTGACAACGATGTAACGGAGGAAATCGCCTCTGAGGCGAAACTAATGAGGAAACACAAGCAGGAGATCAGGAAAGACTGCATATATATGGGGTCAAGCTGCAGGACTGACCCGACAAGTGGTTGTTGGAGTGTAATCTCAGCAAATGCATAGTTATGAAAATCGGGGAAGCGGAATGCAAGCTAGAGGAACAAAGGCTGCAAACTTTCCTAAAAGAGGACCTCGGGGTGAGCATAGTTCGCAGCATATCACCTGAATAACATCCCCCACAACAAACGTGAGACTGGCAAATATAAGGATCATCAGGAACATCAAGAAGAAGACATTTAAAGTGACCTTATACACGGCGTATGTTAGACTCGTCTTGCAGTACCCAGCGCCGGTGTGGGACAAACCTTTGATAGGTTTACATCGAGACTAGTCCCAGAGCTGGAGAAATGAACTTAGAGAAGCTAAACCTGACGACACTAGAGTACAGGACCAGAGGTCTTATAATTACGACGTACAAAATACTGAGAGGAATCAACAGGGAGGACAGGGAGAATCTGTTTGAGAGGCGGGACTCAGGTACACGAGGGCACAGCTGGATGTTAAAAAAGAACAGATGAGTCTCAGGGACGTTAGGAAATTCTTCTTTAGCCCTAGAGTAGTTAGGGAGTGAAGCGACCCAGACGGGGAAGTGGTAGGCGCAGGATCCATACATAATTTAAAGATTAAGTATGACAGGGATGAAACAGCTGGGAGAGAGTGAGGCGGGGCCAGGAGCTGAGACTCGACCATTGCAACCACAAATAGGAGAGTACAAAATGATGAAAGCACCCCCCCCACACACATATATACACACACACACACACACATCCACACACACACACACACACACACACACACACACACACACACACACACACACACACACACACACACACACACACACACACACACAAGCACACAAGCACACAAGCACACAAGCACACACACCACATAATCCAATCAGTAATTAACCTGCGTGAAATGGGAGATTTATCCAGATAAAATCGCCGGAGATTATGAGAGACGACGAGGAGCGAGGGAGAGCGTGGCCAGTGTAGCGGGATGCTGCTACCAGCGGTGGCAGGAAGACTGGCAGGAGGAGGAAGAGGAGGAAGAGGGGGAGGAGGAGGAGGAGGAGGAGGAGGAGGAGGAGGAGGAGGAGGAGAGGGAGGAGAGTGCATGGTGAGGAGGAAGATATGAACAGCAACACGAGGAGGAAGAGGAGGATGGAGGAAGAGAAGCAGGAGGAAGTATGGGAAGGGAAGGAGGAAGAAGAGTAGGAGATTGGGAAAAGGAGGAGGAGGAGGAAGAGGAGCTAAAGGAAGGGGGGAGAAACGTACATATTATCTTCCTCCTCTTCCCCATTATTCCCCTCCCATCACCCTCTCTCATTACCCCCTCCAATTTCTCCCTCCCATCACCCCCTACTATCACCTCTCCCCTCAACTGGTCCATCACTCCTTTCACTCTCACTCCACTCACCCCATCATCTGCCCATCACCCCATCACCCCACCCTTCGCTCGCCCATCACTGCCACACACACGAGCCAGCTGTCAACACAGTGAACAAGATCCTGGACAGGTATATTGTTGGGTTATTCAGGTCTCTTGGAGCATTTGTGGGGCGGGTGGTCTGCAGGCGGCAGCCGGCAGGTGGTAGGCGGTAGGCGGCAGGCAATGGGTGGTAGGCAGCAGGCAGCAGGCAGCAGGCAGCAGGCAGCAGGTGGTGGGTGGTAAGGGGCAGGCGGTATTCAGTGGGCGACAGAAGGTAGGCTGGGACCGCAGGTGGTAGGCAACAGACAATAGGTGGTAGGTGGCAGGCGGCAGGCCACGGGAAGCGGGCGGCAGGTTTTGTGTCAGCAGAGAGTCGTACCGAGATCACAGGTGGAAAACAACGACACAGATAAGCCATAGGGATGTTAGGAAGTGTGATAAATGGTTTTGAAAACCGACAGCTTGAAGAACTGAGACCCTGATGCAACATGTACGAGGTACAAGAGTGATGGACTGAACACATCGATTCCAGACTGAGGGACTGATAACCTCAACTCCTCCTCTCCTTAGACCTTCCTGATTTGTATTGGACTGATGAAGCCACTGTGTGGCGAAACGTTTCTTCATTAAAGATTCCCATATGATGCATAAGTGTTTCAATTTTTCGTGTCAGGAAATATTTATTTAGGTCTCAGGGCGGGTAAAACTTATTGTAAAGACTTGGATGAGGCCATGGTGGAGACAACACTCAATACACAGCTTCAAGAACAGGCGGGGAGGTAAAACCCAAGAGATCAGAAACAAATGGTAAAGATCACTTAAGAATAGGCCGGGGAACAGGAGCCGTTATTTGACCTAAGGAAAACAACTCGGTGAGTGAACACACACACGTACGCACACTTCCTAACATCCTTGTGACTCATCTGAAGACTCAGATGAGTCACAGGGATGTTAGGAAGTATTTCTTTACTCAGAGTTGTTAGGAAGTGGAACAATCTGGAGTGTGATGTAGTGTAGGCAGGAACCATACATAGCTTTAAGAAGAGGTATGATGAAGCTCATGGAGCAGGGAGAGAGTGGACCTACTGGCGACCAGCGAAGAGGCGGCAGGGACAGGAGCTGTGACTTGACCCCTGAAACCACAATTAGGTGAGCACACACACACACAGTAACGGTTACTTAAAAAAAAACAAGACCAGGGAAATAAGTATTACCTGAAGAACAAACAATCAGAATAACTCCAGCAGTACAAGCTAAGCTTGCAAAACGAAAAAGCGACATTCAGGAAGCAGGGGTGTCACTAGCACGTTAAGAGACCATACAATAAGTGTCAGGGGCCCGAGACTGTTCAACTGCCTCCCAGCACACATAAGGGGGATTACCAACAGACCCCTGGCAGTCTTCAAGCTG
The DNA here is from genome assembly GCF_038502225.1 of Cherax quadricarinatus. Classification (NCBI taxonomy): domain Eukaryota; kingdom Metazoa; phylum Arthropoda; class Malacostraca; order Decapoda; family Parastacidae; genus Cherax; species Cherax quadricarinatus. Next base: position 37,686,529 of record NC_091311.1, on the reverse strand, counting down.
GCACTGGACAAGCACCTAAAGTCAGTTCCGGATCAGCCGGGCTGTGGCTCGTATGTTGGTTTGCGTGCAGCCAGCAGCAACAGCCTGGTTGATCAGGCTCTGATCCACCAGGAGGCCTGGTCTCAGACCGGGCCGCGGGGGCGTTGACCCCCGGAACTCTCTCCAGGTAAATCTCCAGGTAAGCAAAACAAAGACTCGATCAACTTATTCTTTACCTTATATGTGCGGTCCAATATTGAGTACACAGCCACAGTGTTCAACCCTCGCCGAGCAGAGTGTTACCTGAGGATGTAAGGAGGACAACAACCAGTCTGGTGAGAGAATTACCCACAATATGTTAGATAAAAGGACACAAATGCAACTAATGAAACGCTTTATTATGACGACGTTTCGTTCTCCAGGAGCTTTGTCAAGCCGTAACGGCTTAATTATCAGCCTGTTGCCCGAGATGAGACCATGGAACAATGAGGAGAAAAATCGAGATTTAAGCTTCATGTCACCTGCTAGAACGAATTACAAGGGGGAGACATGATTACAATGTACAAAATACTCTGGGGTAAAAACAAAACAGACAAGGATAAGCTATTTACCAGGAATAAGAGGGTATGCTTGGGATGAGTCAGAGGGATGTCAAGAAACATTCCTTTTGCTTAAGTCTGGTTAAGAAGTGGAATGCACTGATGAGTACTTAAAGGAGGCAGTGGTACTTAGCGTCAGTTGGTCATGCCATACAGGAGGGACCAAAAGCTGGAGTTCAACCTCTGGAAATTATTAGAGGGAATTATATAAAGGAATTTTTTTCACAGACTAATTTTGATGCTTTGCTGTTGTCTGTGTTTCTCAACCTCCCCCGAACCCCCCGCCACACACAACATTCACAGTACACCCCACATAACATTCACACAACCCCTCCACCAACAACATTCACAGCACCCCCACATAACATTCACAGCACACCCCACATAACATTCACACAACCCCCCCACCACACACAACATTCACAGCACACCCCACATAACATTCACACAACCCCTCCACCAACACAACATTCACAGCACCCCCACATAACATTCACAGCACACCCCACATAACATTCACACAACCCCCCACCAACACAACATTCACAGCACACCCCACATAACATTCACACAACCCCCCACCAACACAACATTCACAACACCCCTACATAACATTCACACAACCCCTTCACCAACACAACATTCACAACACCCCTACATAACATTCACACAACCCCTTCACCAACACAACATTCACAACACCCCTACATAACATTCACACAACCCCTCCACCAACACAACATTCACAGCACACCCCACATAACATTCACACAACCCCTCCACCAACACAACATTCACAGCACCTCCACATAACATTCACACAACCCCACCACCAACACAACATTCACAGCACTCCTACATAACATTCACACAATCCCTCCACCAACACAACAATCACAGCACTCCTACATAACATTCACACAACCCCCCCACCAACACAACATTCACAGCACTCCTACATAACATTCACACAACCCCCCCACCAACACAACATTCACAGCACCTCCACATAACATTCACACAACCCCTCCACCAACACAACATTCACAGCACCTCACATAACATTCACACAACCCCTCCACCAACACAACATTCACAGCACCTCACATAACATTCACACAACCCCTCCACCAACACAACATTCACAGCACTCCTACATAACATTCACACAACCCCACCACCAACACAACATTCACAGCACCTCACATAACATTCACACAACCCCTCCACCAACACAACATTCACATCACTCCTACATAACATTCACACAACCCCACCACCAACACAACATTCACAGCACCTCACATAACATTCACACAACCCCTCCACCAACACAACATTCACATCACTCCTACATAACATTCACACAACCCCTCCACCAACACAACATTCACAGCACCTCACATAACATTCACACAACCCCTCCACCAACACAACATTCACAGCACCTCACATAACATTCACACAACCCCACCACCAACACAACATTCACAGCACCTCACATAACATTCACACAACCCCACCACCAACACAACATTCACAGCACCCCCACATAACATTCACAGCACCCCCACATAACATTCACACAACCCCACCACCACACACAACATTCACAGCACCCCCACATAACATTCACACAACCCCACCACCAACACAACATTCACAGCACCCCTACATAACATTCACACAACCCCCCACCAACACAACATTCACAGCACCCCCACATAACATTCACACAACCCCCACCAACATAACATTCACAGCGCTCCTACATAACATTCATACAACCCCACCACCAACACAACATTCACAGCACCCCTACATAACATTCGCACAACCCCCCCACCAACACAACATTCACAACACCCCTACATAACATTCACAACACCCCTACATAACATTCACACAACCCCTTCCTTGCCCCCCAACAGGCACACAACACCCCCACCCCCAGTACCCTACCCCACAGCCCCCTCCCCCCCTCTCGCACATGGGAACAACAATCCGTGGAATCTGAAGTTTCAATAACTGTTCTTCCTGCAACAAGAAATTTACACTTGTCTTTCTTCATTCTTCACTAATTAACATATTGACAAAGGATTTTGTAAAAATAATCCTGTTTATTATACACACACGACCAGCGAGGCCAGGAACTACGACTCGACGTCTGCAACCACAAATAGGTGAGTTCAAATAGGCGAGCACACGCACACGCACACACACACACACACTCAGGACAATGAAAACAGATGAAAAGTATACAAATAGTTCTAGACTAGCTAAAAAAAACTAGCCAGAGAAGTGGCTACTTGATTTCAACCCCAGCAAACGCGACATTATGAGAACTGAGGTCGAAGCAGGAAGACCAGAAACTGAACATAGACTCAGGGGACAGAGGCTGCAAACCCCACTCGAGAGAGAGATTTAGAAATGAATAAAACCGAGCATAGCACCAGAGATGCTGCTCATCAACGGAGTAACCTCTGAAGCGAATGTTCGTCTGTCAAAGCTAAGAGTAGCTAGCTAGGAGACAGTAAATACAACAAGTGGCAAGTAGAAATGCAGCAGAAGCTGAGGCAACAACAAATAAATGAATAAATAGGTGAATATGTACCACACACACACACACACACACACACACACACACACACACACACATGATCTTGTGGTTCTGTGCTTCGACTACATAGTTGAGCTCCAAGTGGAGAGAGTAGCAGGAATAGGGTGGGAAAACCAAACTACAAAAGGGGGGAACTACTCAGGCATGAGGAACTTCCTTCAAGACATTCAGTGGGAGAGGGAACTGACAGGAAAACCAGTACAAGAAATGATGGACTATGTGGCAACAAAATGCAAGGAGGCAGAGGAGAGGTTTGTTCCCAAGAGAAACAGAAATAATGGGAAGAACAGAACGAGTCCTTGGTCCACCCAAAGGTGTAGGGAGGCAGAAACTAGGTGTACTAGAGAATGGAAAAGGTACAGAAGACAGAGAACTCAGGAAAATAAAGAGATTAGCCGAAGAGCCAGAAACGAATATGCACAGATAAGAAGGGAGGCTCAGCGACAATATGAAAATGACATAGCATCGAAAGTCAAGACTGACCCGAAGCTGTTGTACAGCCACATCAGGAAGAAAACAACAGTCAAGGACCAGGTAATCAGACTGAGGAAGGGTGATGGGGAATTCATAAGAAACGACAGAGAGGTATGTCAGGGGCTCAACACGAGATTTAAAGAAGTATTTACAGTGGAAACCAGAAGGACTCCAGGAAATCAGAACAGGGGGTTACACCAGCAAGTGCTGGATGAGGTACATATAACCAAGGAGGAGGTGAAGAAGCTGCTATACGAACTTGACACCTCAAAGGCGGTGGGACCAGACAACATCTCTCCATGGGTCCTTAAAGAGGGAGCAGAGATATTGTGTGTACCGTTAACAAAGATCTTCAACACATCATTTGAAGCTGGGCAACTCCCCGAGGTATGGAAGATGGCAAATGTAGTCCCAATTTTTAAAAAGGGAGACTGACATGAGGCACTAAACTACAGACCTGTATCACTAACGTGTATAGTATGTAAGGTCATGGAGAAGATTATCAGGAGGAGAGTGGTGGAGCACCTGGAAAGAAACAAGTGCATAATTGACAACCAGCACGGTTTCAGGGAAGGAAAATCCTGTGTCACAAACCTACTGGAGTTTTATGGCAAGGTGACAGAAGTAAGACAAGAGAGAGAGGGGTGGATCGACTGCATTTTTTTGGACTGCATGAAGGCCTTCGACACAGTTCCTCACAAGAGGTTACTACAAAAGCTAGAGGATCAGGCACACATAACAGGAAAGGCACTGCAATGGATCAGAGAATACCTGACAGGGAGACAACAACGAGTCATGGCACGTGACGAGGTATCAGAGTGGGTGCCTGTGACAAGCGGGGTTCCACAGGGGTCAGTCCTAGGACCTGTGCTGTTGGTATATGTGAACTACATAACGGAAGGGATAGACTCAGAAGCGTCCTTGTTTGCAGATGATGTGAAGTTAATGAGAAGAATCAAATCGGATGAGGATCAGGCAGGACTACAAAGAGACCTGGACAGGCTACAAGCCTGGTCCAGCAACTGGCTCCTTGAGTTTAACCCTGCTGTAGACAGCCTGTACTGTCAAGACACCCTGTACTGTCAAGACAGCATGTACTGTCAGAACACACAGCCTAGCCGTCTGCTCTGACCAGTTCATATTTCGTGGCATTTAGGTGCTGCCCTCTGTAGGCTCACTCAGGTAAGTGGGAGGCTGAGCCCATCCGCCCTCACTCCTAGGCCGACCGACTTGATAGACACAAGTGCTCCCCCTCCACGGACTGGCTTGCAGTCACTCCCTCACACTGCCCGTTGTGTACCCACTCCTACCCAATTAAAGCCAAACTAGTCCACGGCCGTATCATTGCTACCTATGCTACCTTCATCGGCACTAAACCGCTGTTCAGCAGTAAGAACAGCAATAACAGTGGTGACAGCGGAGTCAACGGCATTGTGAGCCTCTTCAGGGTGGAGGGGTCAACACCATCGGTCGACGCCAGTCAACATCATCTGTCGTCATCCAATGCACCTGCTGGCCTAAAGAGTTATCTGTTACTCCCAGCGTCTTGACGGGGCCTGAGATAGATCTTCGTCCTAGATTTTTCCCACAAAATCTGGACATAGGCGTCACGGCGTCATCTCCAGCCTTAGCAGTCACATGTCACACCTTAGGAAATGCTACTGTCAGTCATTGTTTGCAGACGTGAGGGTGCAACAACATTTGTAGACGAGTGGTCAACTGATGTTCAGCCCTGCGGACAACCTGTATAGAAGATTTTAGTTCCAGTGCTGACGTCTCCGGACTCTCTCCTCGATGAAACAGCGCGGGCAAACCAGTTTTCTCTTCCCCTGGATGGGAGAGTTTTTTTTGCCTGTTGCATTTTTATGTCCATTTTTTGATTTACTAGTGAGCGAAAGCCAGTCCCTCTCTGGGGTAGCTAGTGTAAGTAATTCCTTTATACCTGCGGGCCCACCAGTATTGTGGAGTCGGGATGACGCGAGGTGCGTGGCCGAGCAAATGTAGACAGCCTGTACTGTCAGAACACACAGCCTAGCCGTCTGCTCTGACCAGTTCATATTTCACGGCATTTAGGTGCTGCCCTCTGTATGCTCACTCAGGTCAGTGGGAGGCTGAGCCCATCCGCCCTCACTCCTAGGCCGACCGACTTGATAGACACAAGTGCTCCCCCTCCACGGACTGGCTTGCGGTCACTCCCTCACACTGCCCATTGTGTACCCACTCCTACCCAATTAAAGCCAAACTAGTCCACGGCCGTATCATTGCTACCTACGCTACCTTCATCGGCACTAAACCGCTGTTCAGCAGTAAGAACAGCAATAACACTGCCAAATGCAAAGTCATGAAGATTGGGGAAGGGCAAAGAAGACCACAGACACAATATAGTTTAGATGGCCAAAGACTGCAAACCTCACTCAAGGAAAAAGATCTGGGGGTGAGTATAACATCGAGCATATCTCCTGAGGTGCACATCAATCAGATAACTGCTGCAGCATACGGGCGCCTGGCAAATCTACAGATAGCATTCCGATACCTCAGTAAGGATTCGTTCAAGACTCTGTATACCATTTACGTCAGGCCCATACTGGAGTATGCAGCACCAGTTTGGAATCCACACCTAGTCAAGCACGTCAAGAAATTAGAGAAAGTGCAAAGGTTTGCAACAAGACTAGTCCCAGAGCTACGGGGATTGCCCTACGAAGAAAGGTTGAGGGAAATCGGCCTGACGACACTGGAGGACAGGAGGGTCAGGGGAGACATGATAACGACATATAAAATACTGTGCAGAATACACAAGGTGGACAAAGATGGGATGTTCCAGAGATGGGACACAGACACAAGAGGTCACAATTGGAAGTTGAAGACTCAGATGAATCAAAGGGATGTAAGGAAGTATTTCTTCAGTCACAGAGTAGTCAGGTCGTGGAATAGCCTAGAAAGTGACGTAGTGGAGGCGGGAACCATACATAATTTTAAGGCGAGGTATGATAAAACTCATGGGGCAGGGAGAGAGATGACCTAGTAGCAATCAGCGAAGAGGCGGGGCCAGGAGCTATGAATCGACCCCTGCAACCACAAATAGGTGAGTACAAATAGGTGAGTACACACACACACACACACACACACACACACACACACACACACACACACACACACACACACACACACCCTAACCCTCCCTCCCTCACACACAAGCACACACACACAAGGGTAGACACACTCACACACACACACAAGGGTAGACACACACACTCTCTCTCACACACACACACACACACACACACACACACACACACACACACACACACACACACACACACACACACACACATACATACACACACACATACACACACATACATACATAAACACATACACACACAAACACAAACACACACACACACACACACATACACATACACACACACACCACACACACACACCACACACACACACACCACACACACACACACACACACACACACCACACACACACACCACACACACCACACACACACACACCACACACCACACACACACACCACACCACACACACACCACACACACAAACACAAACACACACACACACACACACACACCACACACACACCACACACACACACCACACACACACACACCACACACACACACCACACACACGCACACACGCATGCACATACACACACACACACACACACCCACACACCCTCCACCACTTGACACAAACACTTGACACAAACAGGTACTCCCCCCTCCCCTAACCACCTCTCCCCCATCCCTAACCACCTCACCTTAGCCACCTACCCCTCCCCCAAACCACCTAACCCCTCCCCAAACCGTCTAACCCCCCCAACTACATCCCTCCCTCCAATAACCATCCTTCCCCTCCCCCATAACCATCCATCCCCTCTCTCCCTCAAACCATCTAACCCCCTCCCCCAACTATCTCTACCCCTCCAATAACCATCCTCCCCCTCCCCCACAACCATCCATCCCCTCTCCTAACCCTCTATTCCCCTCCCCCTAACCAGGATGAGGACAAGGGGCTCCAAGAACGAATCTGGGAGGGAGGAATGGGATGTAGAGCTCAAAAAAAGGGAGGAAGACTGGGGAAGGAGATTAGATGAGCTGGAAAGGAAGATGGAAGAGAGGTTAGCAGCAGAATGCAGAAGGTGGAAGCAACAGGCCACAGCAGCAGAAATCAAGATAGAGAGATTAGAAGAGGAGCTGAGACATCTGAAACAGCACAGAGACAAAGATATCACAGAAGTAGCATCGGCAATGGCTACATCAAACACAGACAACAGGTCTGAAGGAAGCATGGAAACTAAACTGTATGCAGAGGTCCTGTCAAACCCACATGGGGCCAAAACAAAGACAGGGAGCACACTAGGACAGAATGAGAGGTTGGAAGACATTGAAGGAACTAGGACATGTGCAAGGACCTTACCAGATACCTGTGGGGGCCAGGAGCAGGTGAGCAGGAAGGATAAACTAAGAAGCATAGGGGCAATAACTAGGGAAGGGACTGAAGGAAGGAACACTCCACGGGAAGGAACTAAAACACATCAGAGGATGCAATGGGAGTCACAGTGGGAGGTGGAAAGGGAAAGATCCGTGTTTGTCTATGGGCTAGACGAAGCTAAAGGGGAAACTTATGATGAAAGAAAGCAGGAGAAGAAAAAAGCGACTGAAGATATCATGAAGGTGATAGGTGAGGGGGACATGACCCAGGTGGCAAATTTTCGGAGAATTGGGTGGTTCACAAAGAAAAGGAATCGGCCTCTCAAAGTAATTTTCAAGGCAGAATCAACCCGAGCCATGATCCTGCAGGAGAAAGCACGGTTGAGAGGCAAGCAGGAGTTCCGAAGTGTGTACCTCGATCGAGACAGAACACAGGACGAAAGGAAGACAATGAAAGAGAGAGTTCAAAAACGAAAGGAGAAATGGGAGGAAATGAAAAAGGAGAGCAGAATAATCCAGGATCAAATGGAAGGACAAGTGCACCCCCCAGAAACACCTGCAGAAGGACTCCAGCCACGACACCCCCAAGGCAACTGAACAATCCAAACCAACCATCACACACCGATCCCTCTGTTTCCACCCCCCACACCACAGTTACAGTATTAGAACAGAAGTTGAAGGTTTGGTACACAAATGCAGATGGATTAACGAATAAACATGAGGAATGGCAAGAAAGAATCAATGAGAAGTCCCCAGACATCATAGCAGTTACAGAAACAAAACTCATGGAGACAATAACAGATGCAATCTTCCCACCAGGATACCAGATCATGAGGAAAGATAGAAGGGGCAGGGGGGGAGGTGGGGTTGCTCTGCTCGTAAAAAACAGATGGAAATTCGAGAAAATGGAAGGAATAGATGAGACGGGAGAAAGAGACTACATAGCAGGTACACTTCAGTCTGGGGAACACAAAGTGGTCATTGCAGTGATGTATAATCCACCACAGAACTGCAGGAGGCCAAGAGAGGAATATGAAGAGAGCAACAGAGCAATGGTGGACACACTTGCTGAGGTGGCAAGAAGAGCTCACTCCATCAGAGCAAAGTTGCTGGTTATGGGGGATTTCAACCACAGGGAGATTGACTGGGAAAACCTGGAGCCACATGGGGGTCCCGAAACATGGAGAGCCAGGATGTTGGACGTGGTGCTGGAAAACCTCATGCACCAACATGTTAAGGACACTACCAGAGTGAGAGGGGAGGATGAACCAGCAAGATTGGACCTTGTGTTCACCCTGGGCAGCTCAGATATTGAGGACATCAAGTGTGAGAGTCCCCTAGGAGCTAGCGACCATGTGGTTCTGTGCTTTGAATACAAAGTAGAGCTGCAAGTGGAGAGAATAACAGGAGTTGAATGGGAAAAGCCTGACTATAAAAGAGGGGACTACATAGGGTTGAAGAACTTCCTGCGGGAGGTCCAGTGGGACAGAGAACTGGCAGGAAAGCCAGTAAATGAAATGATGGAATATGTAACAACAAAATGCAAGGAGGCAGTGGAAAGGTTTATTCCCAAGGGCAACAGTAACAACGGGAAGACCAGAACGAGTCCCTGGTTTACCCGACGTTGTAAGGAGGCAAAAACAAAATGCAATAGAGAATGGAAAAAGTACAGAAGGCAGAGAACACACGAAAATAGGGAGATCAGTCGCAGAGCCAGGAATGAGTACGCACAGGTAAGGAGGGAGGCCCAGCGACAGTATGAAAATGACATAGCATCGAGAATCAAGACTGACCCGAAACTGTTGTATAGCCACATCAGGAGGAAGACAACAGTCAAAGACCAGGTGATCAGATTAAGGACAGAAGGTGGAGAACTCACAAGAAATGATCAGGAGGTATGTGAGGAGCTGAACAGGAGATTTAAGGAAGTTTTTACAGTAGAGACAGGAAGGGCTGTGGGAAGACAGCACAGAAGGGAACATCAAGAGGGAATATACCAACAAGTGTTGGATGACATACAAACAACTGAGGAGGAGGTGAAGAAGCTCTTAAGTGACCTTGACACCTCAAAGGCGATGGGACCGGACAACATCTCCCCATGGGTCCTTAGAGAAGGAGCAGAGATGCTGTGCGTGCCTCTAACCACAATCTTCAACACATCCCTTGAAACTGGGCAACTACCTGAGAAATGGAAGACAGCTAATGTAGTCCCCATATTTAAGAAAGGAAACAGAAATGAGGCACTAAACTAGAGACCTGTGTCTCTGACATGTATTGTGTGCAAAGTCATGGAGAAGATTATCAGGAGGAGAGTGGTCAAACACCTGGAAAGGAACAAGATTATAAATGAAAACCAGCATGGGTTCATGGAAGGCAAATCTTGTATCACAAACCTCCTGGAGTTTTATGACAAGGTAACAGAAGTAAGACACGAGAGAGAGGGGTGGGTAGATTGCGTTTTCCTAGACTGCAGGAAGGCCTTTGACACAGTTCCCCACAAGAGATTAGTGCAGAAGCTGGAGGATCAGGCGCACGTAAAAGGGAGGGCACTGCAATGGATAAGGGAATACCTGACAGGGAGGCAGCAACGAGTCATGGTACGTGAAGAGGTATCACAGTGGGCGCCTGTTACGAGCGGGGTCCCACAGGGGTCAGTTCTAGGACCAGTGCTATTTTTGATATATGTGAACGACATGATGACGCAGATGACGTGAAGTTGATGAGAAGAATTAAATTGGACGAGGATGAGGCAGGACTGCAAAGAGACCTGGACAGGCTGGACATGTGGTCCAGCAACTGGCTTCTCGAATTCAATCCAGCCAAATGCAAAGTCATGAAGATTGGGGAGGGGCAAAGAAGACCGCAGACAGAGTATAGGCTAGGTGGACAAAGACTACAGACCTCACTCAGGGAGAAAGACCTTGGGGTGACCATAACACCGAGCACATCACTGGAGGCACACATCAACCAAATAACCGCTGCAGCATACGGGCGCCTGGCAAACCTGAGAATAGCGTTCCGATACCTTAATAAGGAATCGTTCAAGACACTGTACACTGTGTATGTTAGGCCCATACTGGAGTATGCAGCACCAGTCTGGAACCCACACCTGGTCAAGCACGTCAAGAAGTTAGAGAAAGTACAAAGGTTTGCAACAAGGCTAGTCCCAGAGCTCAAGGGAATGTCGTACGAGGAAAGGTTAAGGGAAATCGGACTGACGACATTGGAGGACAGAAGGGTCAGGGGAGACATGATAACGACATACAAGATACTGCAGGGAATAGACAAGGTGGACAGAGATAGGATGGTCCAGAGAGGGGACACAGGGACAAGGGGTCACAACTGGAAGCTGAAGACTCAGACGAGTCACAGGGACGTTAGGAAGTATTTCTTCAGTCATAGAGTTGTCAGCAAGTGGAATAGCCTAGCAAGTGAAGTAGTGGAGGCAGGAACCATACATAGTTTTAAGAAGAGGTATGACAAAGCTCAGGAAGCAGAGAGAGAGAGAGGATCCAGTAGCGATCAGTGAAGAGGCGGGGCCAGGAGCTGAGTCTCGACCCCTGCAACCACAATTAGGTGAGTACAATTAGGTGAGTACACACACACACACACACATGAGAACGACAAAAGCCAAGCAAGACCAATACCAGACACAAGACGATAGTAAAGTACAAGATTGAGAGGAGCTACACAAGCGTGTACAGGAGGTACTCAGAGATGAAACAAGGAAAGTAGGGAACAGCTGGTAGATCATGAAGAGATACATCCAGAGAAAAGTTTGATTTCATCGGGAATCAGAGCAGTCAGGGAGTTGTAATAAAGTTGGTAGAATTACCGACAATATGTAAAGTAAAAGGACACAAGTGCAACTAATGTGACATTTATTGTGGCAACGTTTCGCTCTCCAGGATTATTATTATAATCAAAGGGGAAGCGCTAAACCCGTAGGATTATACAGCGCCCGGGGGGGGGATGTGGAAGGCATTCAGGCTTAATTCGGGGAACTGGAGCACAGTTCCAATTCCCTAAATCAAGAGCCCCTCACCAACATCAAGGAACCTTCCATGAGGGGTCGCTCTCCAGGAGCTTTATCAAGCCATTACAAACAATACATGGACACAGAGGGTATATAAAGGCTCAGAGTGAGGTGAATACTAGTGAGGTACCATTTCGATGTTCACTAGTGGTGGTAGTAGTAGTAGTAGTAGTAGTGGTAGTGACAAAAGTAATACAATATGGTAGAGCAATTAATTCGTACATGAGTAAAAGGATATAAAAGCTATTACTTGGGTAACATGAAAATAGGTTGGACAAATATAAACTGGAATGAGGCAGGTTGTTTCAGTGTTCACTCTCTGTGCTTTGTGTAGTATAACAGGAGAGACTATGTGATGGCAGGGTTTACTGTTTTCAGGAGGATTCTTGCTAAGACTTCGGAGATGAAGCTGCCGTTGTTTTGTTTAATTGTATTCGAAACAGCGATCAGTGCTGATTCAAGGCACTTGCGTGTGCGGAAATTAGTTTCTTTAATCACTAATTGGGCGTCTCTGAATTTCATAAGATGATTGGTGGAATTTCGTTGTTTAAGTTGTCGTTCCCACACGCAAGTGCCTTGAATCAGCACTGATCGCTGTTTCGAATACAATTAAACAAAACAACGGCAGCTTCACCATCTCCGAAGTCTTAGCAAGAATCCTCCTGAAAACAGTAAACCCTGCCATCACATAGTCTCTCCTGTTATACTACACAAAGCACAGAGAGTGAACACTGAAACAACCTGCCTCATTCCAGTTTATATTTGTCCAACCTATTTTCATGTTACCCAAGTAATAGCTTTTATATCCTTTTACTCATGTACGAATTAATTGCTCTACCATATTGTATTACTTTTGTCACTACCACTACTACTACTACTACTACTACCACCACTAGTGAACATCGAAATGGTACCTCACTAGTATTCACCTCACTCTGAGCCTTTATATACCCTCTGTGTCCATGTATTGTTTGTAATGGCTTGATAAAGCTCCTGGAGAGCGAAACGTTGCCACAATAAATGTCACATTAGTTGCACTTGTGTCCTTTTACTTTACAGTCAGGGAGTTGTTGACGTACCTTGTGATCTCTGATGGAAGAGTCTCTGCGATCTCCCCGAGAAGTTGATTAACTGTTTCTTGAATGCTGGGGTCCCATTCCGGTGTAATCCCCAACAGAACCAGCCTGGAACGACATCATTGCTATGTAAATATCCGATTCTTCCATCAACGTGGGGTCAGCGTTGGGGACAGTGGTGTCAGCAAAACTGGCTTCCCTGGCAGGGTTCTTCCCTCACAGTGCTTGAGCAGTCAGCATCCCTGGGAGCAATTATATCATCGCTGGTAATCACGCTAGTGTTTTTTTTTTTTTTTTGCTTACCAATTCTCATTTTTCTCACTGTTAGTGGAGTGACTGTTGGGTCTGCCTCTCCTCCTATTGCGTTGATAGAGAAGGTATAGCAAAGATATTTTTTAATGATCTGATGACCGTCGAGACTAGCGATTTGCAGCCGGCTAGGTAAACATTGCCAAACAGTAGCAAGTAGTGGCGCTGGAGGAAGTAGAGGAAGATGGCAGGAGGAGTAGAATGACAAGGGAAAATATAAAGAGAGGAATATCAAGATGATGAGGAAGAGGAGAGAAACAGGATAAGGAAGAGGAGAGAAACAGGATGAGGAAGAGGAGAGGAAGACCAGGATGAAGAGGGGGAGGAGGAGGTGTGGACCTTGACTCTGGGGTGAGACAGGTGCAGCCAAGATCCTTCTGGTGGTCACGCAGGGAACCCCCACACCCCTCACTCTCTCACGCCCCTCCTCACTGACCCCTCACCCGCCTTCTACCCTCTGGAGACTACCTGTAGACAGTTCCGGGGGTCATTGCCCCCGAGGCTCCATCTTAGCACCAGGTCTCCTGGCTGATGAAATTTAACCAACAATAAACATATAAGTAATCGAACTGTTATCATACCTGTAGAAAATCATAACTGATCACAAATTTTAATCGAAATATCAATGTAAAATGCATATCAAGTGGATAATTAAGCAAAATGGTCAGTTAGGTTGTTGCTGCTAGCTGCCAGTATACGCTCTGAGTCCTTCATAGTCATCTAACCTAGCTGGCTGGAAGATAATACTTAGTGCTTTGTAGGAACATTGTCAAGCTGGTCTCGAGGAAATTCTCCCTAGATATGGAGGATGTTGCAGAGCCTTGGACTCCTTATATTTAGCGAAACCTCTTATGGAATATTCTGTGACCTCTCCGTGACCTCTCCGTGGTCTAACCGTGATCTCACTGTGACTATGTGATCTTATTGTGGCCTCAATGAGACCATCTGACCTCACCATGACCTCGCCATGACCTCTCCGTGGTCTTACTGAGACCTCACTGTGACAATGTGATCTTGTGACCTCACTGTGACCATTTGACCTCACCATGACCTCGCCGTGACCTCACTGTATTTCATCAATATTTGATAGCGTTCTGTAAGGTCAAACGTTATCTGAAATTAAATCTCGCCATACGATGTTGTCACGAGAGAGAGAGACACTCTTAGTTACATCCTTAGTGACGTCAGTAATGGGATGTCACCATCAGTGATAGATGTAGTGATGCTGGGAGCTGAGGATGATGTGGCACTGCTGGGAGCTGAGGATGATGTGGCACTGCTGGGAGCTGAGGATGATGTGACACTTCTTGGGAGTTGAGTATTGTGACACTGCTGGGAGCTGAGGATGATGTGGCACTGTTGGGAGCTGAGGATGATGTTACACTGATGGGAGCTGAGGATGATGTGATACTGCTGGGAGCTGAGGATGAAGTGGCACTGCTGGGAGCTGAGGATGATGTGGCACTGCTGGGAGCTAAGGATGATGTAGCACTGCTGGGAGCTAAGGATGATGTGACCCTGCTTGGAGCTAAGGATGATGTGGCACTGCTGGGAGCTGAGGATGATGTGGCACTGCTGGGAGCTGAGAAGGAATAACATTCAAGATTTAAGAGGTTTAAAATTTTCTCAGAAAATGTGCTAAACAGTTGTCAGTCGTTTAACGCTGACGTTTAATCAATATAGGAAGCTAGGTCAGTCCCTCAAGCCTGGTAGGGGGTGGTCAGTCCCTTATGCCTGGTAGGAGGTGGTCAGTCCCTTATGCCTGGTAGGAGGTGGTCAGTCCCTTATGTCTGGTAGGAGGTGGTCAGTCCCTTATGCCTGGTAGGAGGTGGTCAGTCCCTTATGCCTGGTAGGAGGTGGTCAGTCCCTTATGCCTGGTAGGAGGTGGTCAGTCCCTCAAGCCTGGTAAGTGGTGGTCAGTCCCTCAAGCCTGGTAAGTGGTGATCAGTTCCTCAAGCCTGGTAGCAGGTGGTCAGTCCCTTATGCCTGGTAGGAGGTGGTGAGTCCCTTATGCCTGGTAGGAGGTGATCAGTCCCTCAAGCCTGGTAAGTGATGGTCAGTCCCTCAAGCCTGGTAAGTGGTGGTCAGTCCCTCAAGGCTGGTAAGTGGTGGTCAGCCCTTCAAGCCTGGTAGGAGGTGGTCAGTCCCTTATGCCTGGTAGGAGGTGGTCAGTCCCTTATGCCTGGTAGGAGGTGGTCAGTCCCTTATGCCTGGTAGGAGGTGTTCAGTCCCTTATGCCTGGTAGGAGGTGGTCAGTCCCTTATGCCTGGTAGGAGGTGGTCAGTCCCTTATGCCTGGTAGGAGGTGGTCAGTCCCTTATGCCTGGTAGGAGGTGGTCAGTCCCTCAAGCCTGGTAAGTGGTGGTCAGTCCCTCAAGCCTGGTAAGTGGTGGTCAGCCCCTCAAGCCTGGTAGGAGGTGGTCAGTCCCTCAAGCCTGGTAAGTGGTGGTCAGTCCCTCAAGCCTGGTAGGAGGTGGTCAGTCCCTCATGCCTGGTAGGAGGTGATCAGTCCTTCAAGCCTGGTAGGAGGTGGTCAGTTCCTCAAGCCTGGTAGGAGGTGGTCAGTTCCTCAAGCCTGGTAAGTGGTGATCAGTCCCTCAAGCCTGGTAGGAGGTGGTCATTTCTTCAAGCCTGGTAAGTGGTGGTCAGTCCCTCAAGCCTGGCAGGAGGTGGTCAGTCCTTCAAGCCCGGTAGGAGGTGGTCAGTCCTTCATGTCTGGTAGGAGGTGGTCAGTCCCTGAAGGCTGGTATTAGGTGGTCAGCCCCTCAAGCCTGGTAAGTGGTGATCAGTCCCTCAAGCGAGGTAGGAGGTGGTCAGTCCCTCAAGCCTGGTATGCGGTGGTCAGTCCCTCAAGCCTTATAAGTGGTGGTCAGTCCCTCAAGCCTGGTAGGAGGTGATGAATCCTTCACGCCTGGTAAGAGGTAGTCAGTCCCTCAAGCCTGATAATATGTGGTCAGTCCCTCATGACTATCAGGCTTGAAGGACTGACCACCTAATAACACTGAGGGACTGATCACGACAAAACTACTACACCTATTGTCTCCAGTGTTATATTCGACTGCAGAAGCCTGTTGGGCAGGCTAAATGTTACAGCAACATAGACACCCAAGTGTTGCTTGTGTCTTACCCAGTGTGTCTTACCCAGTGTGTCTTACCCAGTGTGTCTTACCCAGTGTGTCTTACCTAGTGTGTCTTACCCAGTGTGTCTTACCCAGTGTGTCTTACCCAGTGTGTCTTACCTAGTGTGTCTTACCCAGTGTGTCTTACCCAGTGTGTCTTACCCAGTGTGTCTTACCTAGTGTGTCTTACCCAGTGTGTCTTACCCAGTGTGTCTTACCCAGTGTGTCTTACCCAGTGTGTCTTACCCAGTGTGTCTTACCTAGTGTGTCTTACCCAGTGTGTCTTACCCAGTGTGTCTTACCTAGTGTGTCTTACCTAGTGTGTCTTACCCAGTGTGTCTTACCCAGTGTGTCTTACCCAGTGTGTCTTACCCAGTGTGTCTTACCCAGTGTGTCTTACCCAGTGTGTCTTACCCAGTGTGTCTTACCCAGTGTGTCTTACCCAGTGTGTCTTACCCAGTGTGTCTTACCCAGTGTGTCTTACCCAGTGTGTCTTACCCAGTGTGTCTTACCCAGTGTGTCTTACCCAGTGTGTCTTACCCAGTGTGTCTTACCCAGTGTGTCTTACCCAGTGTATCTTACCCAGTGTGTCTTACCCAGTGTGTCTTACCCAGTGTGTCTTACCCAGTGTGTCTTACCCAGTGTGTCTTACCCAGTGTGTCTTACCCACCTAGTGTGTCTTACCCAGTGTGTCTTACCCAGTGTGTCTTACCCAGTGTGTCTTACCCAGTGTGTCTTACCCAGTGTGTCTTACCCAGTGTGTCTTACCTAGTGTGTCTTACCCAGTGTGTCTTACCCAGTGTGTCTTACCCAGTGTGTCTTACCTAGTGTGTCTTACCCAGTGTGTCTTACCCAGTGTGTCTTACCTAGTGTGTCTTACCTAGTGTGTCTTACCCAGTGTGTCTTACCCAGTGTGTCTTACCCAGTGTGTCTTACCCAGTGTGTCTTACCCAGTGTGTCTTACCCAGTGTGTCTTACCCAGTGTGTCTTACCCAGTGTGTCTTACCCAGTGTGTCTTACCCAGTGTGTCTTACCTAGTGTGTCTTACCCAGTGTGTCTTACCTAGTGTGTCTTACCTAGTGTGTCTTACCCAGTGTGTCTTACCCAGTGTGTCTTACCCAGTGTGTCTTACCCAGTGTGTCTTACCCAGTGTGTCTTACCCAGTGTGTCTTACCCAGTGTGTCTTACCCAGTGTGTCTTACCCAGTGTGTCTTACCCAGTGTGTCTTACCTAGTGTGTCTTACCCAGTGTGTCTTACCCAGTGTGTCTTACCCAGTGTGTCTTACCCAGTGTGTCTTACCCAGTGTGTCTTACCCAGTGTGTCTTACCCAGTGTGTCCTTACCCAGTGTGTCTTAGTGTGTCTTACCCAGTGTGTCTTACCCAGTGTGTCTTACCCAGTGTGTCTTACCCAGTGTGTCTTACCCAGTGTGTCTTACCCAGTGTGTCTTACCCAGTGTGTCTTACCCAGTGTGTCTTACCCAGTGTGTCTTACCCAGTGTGTCTTACCCAGTGTGTCTTACCCAGTGTGTCTTACCCAGTGTGTCTTACCCAGTGTGTCTTACCCAGTGTGTCTTACCCAGTGTGTCTTACCCAGTGTGTCTTACCCAGTGTGTCTTACCCAGTGTGTCTTACCCAGTGTGTCTTACCCAGTGTGTCTTACCCAGTGTGTCTTACCCAGTGTGTCTTACCCAGTGTGTCTTACCCAGTGTGTCTTACCCAGTGTGTCTTACCCAGTGTGTCTTACCCAGTGTGTCTTACCCAGTGTGTCTTACCCAGTGTGTCTTACCCAGTGTGTCTTACCCAGTGTGTCTTACCCAGTGTGTCTTACCCAGTGTGTCTTACCCAGTGTGTCTTACCCAGTGTGTCTTACCCAGTGTGTCTTACCCAGTGTGTCTTACCCAGTGTGTCTTACCCAGCGTGTCTTACCCAGTGTGTCTTACCCAGTGTGTCTTACCCAGTGTGTCTTACCCAGCGTGTCTTACCCAGTGTGTCTTACCCAGTGTGTCTTACCCAGTGTGTCTTACCCAGCGTGTCTTACCCAGTGTGTCTTACCCAGTGTGTCTTACCCAGTGTGTCTTACCCAGTGTGTCTTACCCAGTGTGTCTTACCTAGTGTGTCTTACCCAGTGTGTCTTACCCAGTGTGTCTTACCCAGCAACTTATCGGTATTAAATAGCATTAATAATTTTAAAGGTTGGGGTTAAGAGAAGAAGTTAATACCGCAGGTAAAATGCTTTTTCCCGTGATTAAAACACGAATAGGTTACTATACGCAACTCTACAACCACTCCCGTAATCACTGTTCCCACAGGAATACCTGATCCTAGGAATACCTGATCCTAGGAATACCTGATCCTAGGAATACCCGATCCTAGGAGTAAACAGAGGAGAGGAGCTGAAGCCGTACAACTGCACAGTTCACTTAGAAGTTCGTGGAAGATTAATGTTGCCTAGAGTATAGTGGTGTAAATAGTTTAAATGATTTCAGTAGGATTATTTATCAATAACTTTGGTCCGTGACAATAACAACAAGGGAAGACGAACACAATGTTATTTATTGATTTAATTAACACACCAGTGTGTTTCCTGGTATCAGCTGGACTCGGGAGATACAGACCACATAACCAACTCGTTGGATTTCATACGAAATGCAACAGACCCCGGAGCTATCCGCGGCATTAGAGAGAGAGAGAGAGAGAGAGAGAGAGAGAGAGAGAGAGAGAGAGAGAGAGAGAGAGAGAGAGAGAGAGAGAGAGAGAGAGAGAGACAGACAGACAGACAGAGACAGAGACAGACAGACAGACAGACAGACAGACAGACAGACAGACAGACAGACAGACAGAGACAGAAAGAGAGAGAGAGACAGAGAGAGAGAGACAGAGACAGAGACAGAGACAGAGACAGAGACAGACAGAGAGGGAGGGAGGGAGGGAGATTAAGAGACGCAAGCAAAGCGAGTGTGTGGGTCAGCCTGGAGTTTGTCTCTGTACTTGTAAAGATAAGAATCTTGAAGCTACACCTTGAACTGCAGTGGCCTAATATCCTGTCCAGATGCACCAGGAGAGTGCCCCTCCACCTGCTGGGTATCTTGAGTAGCGATCAGGTGTGGTCTAGGGAAAGTGAAGTCATTTATCGCAACAATGTCACAGCTTCTGCTACCACCTGGTGGCTGCTCGACCCTTCTCCCACTGACGACTGCAACACGGCAGACACTTATCAGGAAGGCACAGGACTTACAGAGCGAAGGACTCCGAAGATGCCAACAACACTCAAGAAGTCGTCAGGATTCAGACACACTGCAGGATGCAGCAGCAAGCAGCGGCACGAAGGGACAGGAGACACAGCCACTCAGACACACGCGCAAGTACATTCTCACCTCATGGCGCGACCGTTAGTAGCGCACTCAGCTCACACAGTGAGTGTCGGTGGTTCGATCCCCGGCCGGGTGGAAACGCTGGACATGTTTCCTTACACCTGCTTCCCCTGTTCAGTAAGTACTTACCTGAGTGTTAGCCGACTGTCATGGGTGGCATCCTGGGGGATGGTGGTATACCTCAGATAGGGCTGAACTCAGAAACGAGCTGAGGCTGGATAACAGCTCTTAGCCTATAAAATTGACCTGTGCAAGCAAAAATATGGTTGGCGCTACTGACGACCCAAGAGTCACTGGCCCAGAGGCTTACGCGCTGGCCTGGAATTTTACGACTCTGCCGTGAGTTCAAGCCTCACCCGTACCGAGATTTTTTTTTTTTTGACGATCCAACTAAAACCCAGAAGGTCCTAACACCCCCAAGCAGGGAACAGCGAGGCTCCAGAACTAACCAAACAATCACAGGCAGTAATTCAACCAGTGAGCCATCTGTTAGATATTTATGGAGGTGTTAGATTCTAACACATCCATACAATAAACATTAAGAATATAATATGAATAAGGATTCATAGACATAAACAATACAAAGAGTTATGCTACGTAGCCCCACGACAGTAATATTGACCTCTTGTATATCCTCGGGTTATCTTAATTAAATTTAAGTAAATACCCCAGAAATATTTAGATATTAACGAGCAACTATATTAAATAATGAATAAGATTTTCTCTAATTGGTCGAAAGATCCCTTCACCAGAATCAAGATTTCCCTCCCTTCAAGATCCCTTCACCAGAATCAAGATTTCCCTCCCTTCAAGATCCCTTCACCAGAATCAAGATTTCCCTCCCTTCAAGATCCCTTCACCAGAATCAAGATTTCTCTCCCTTCAAGATCCCTTCACCAGAATCAAGATTTCTCTCCCTTCAAGATCCCTTCACCAGAATCAAGATTTCCCTCCCTTCAAGATCCCTTCACCAGAATCAAGATTTCCCTCCCTTCAAGATCCCTTCACCAGAATCAAGATTTCCCTCCCTTCAAGATCCCTTCACCAGAATCAAGATTTCTCTCCCTTCAAGATCCCTTCACCAGAATCAAGATTTCCCTCCCTTCAAGATCCCTTCACCAGAATCAAGATTTCCCTCCCTTCAAGATCCCTTCACCAGAATCAAGATTTCCCTCCCTTCAAGATCCCTTCACCAGAATCAAGATTTCCCTCCCTTCATGATCCCTTCACCAGAATCAAGATTTCCCTCCCTTCAAGATCCCTTCACCAGAATCAAGATTTCCCTCCCTTCAAGATCCCTTCACCAGAATCAAGATTTCCCTCCCTTCAAGATCCCTTCACCAGAATCAAGATATCCCTCCCTTCAAGATCCCTTCACCAGAATCAAGATTTCCCTCCCTTCAAGATCCCTTCACCAGAATCAAGATTTCCCTCCCTTCAAGATCCCTTCACCAGAATCAAGATTTCTCTCCCTTCAAGATCCCTTCACCAGAATCAAGATTTCTCTCCCTTCAACATCCCTTCACCAGAATCAAGATTTCCCTCCCTTCAAGATCCCTTCACCAGAATCAAGATTTCCCTCCCTTCAAGATCCCTTCACCAGAATCAAGATTTCCCTCCCTTCAAGATCCCTTCACCAGAATCAAGATTTCCCTCCCTTCATGATCCCTTCACCAGAATCAAGATTTCCCTTCCCTTCAAGAGCTCACAAAGGACAGAAGAAGGAAGTTACGCTGGCGTCAAAGCTTACAAGCAAGCGTGTCTAACTGGCGTAATGTTACGCCTCTGATGCGTCACGCCCATGTTCGCACCCACGCTCCCACGCGTCCGGCTACGCCCGTGGGCTCTCAGAGCGTGTACACAGAGATACATCAGCTCCCTAAAACCTATGTTACTTTTGTCAATGCGGTCATATACCTCCTCCTGTGGGTAGTAGTGGTTCCATACCCCTCTTGTGGGTAGTAGTGGTTCCACACCCCTCTTGTGGGTAGTAGTGGTTCCACACCACTCCTGTGAGTGGTAGTAGTTCCATACCCCACCTGTGGGTAGTAGTCGCCCCATCCCCATCATCTGAGACCCATAATAGGCATGCGTTAGCAGCACCCATGCGTACGGACACGGTCGCAAGCACCAGGGACAAGGTCCGTGTCACCCAGAGCGTGTCCACCCATACTCACGCACACAGTCCCACACGTGAATGTTCCAGTCACTCACCTGAGTGTTCCATTCTTCACCTGAGTGTTCCAGTCTCTCAAATGAGTGTCCCAATCCTTTCCTGAGTGTTCCAATCCTCATGAAAGCGTTCCAATACTCCACGTAAGTGTTCCAGTACTCCACGTGAGTTTTCCAGTACTCCACGTGAGTGTTCCATTATCAACAGATGCAAGGAACCAGTTAGGGTGATATGACAACAACGTACAAAATACTGAAAAAGAATTGACAAGTTGGACAGGGAACAGACTGTTCGAGTGACGGAAATCAGGAACAAAAAGGCACACCTGGAGGTTGAAAACACAGACGAGTCACAGGCATATTAGGAAATATTTCTTCAGCCTTGGGGTAGTCAGGAAGTGGAGCAGCCAGGACAATGGAGTGGTAGAGGCAGGATCCATACATAACTTAATGAAGTGGTGCGATAAGGCTCTCGAAGCTAGGAGAAAGTGAACCTAGTAGCGGCTAGCGAACAGATGGGGCTAGGAGCTGAGACCTGACAACCACATACAGATGAGTATATATAAGTGAGTACAAATAGTGTCAGTGAACCATAGTGTCAGTGATCCATCCAGTGATCCATAGTGTTAGTGATCCATCCAGGGATCTATAGTGTTAGTGATCCATCCAGTGATCCATAGTGTTAGTGATCCATCCAGTGATCCGTAGTGTTAGTGATCCATCTAGAGATCCATCCAGTGATCCAATCTTAGTGATCCATCGGGTGATCCACTGAATCGCTGCAATCTGTCGGAAAAATCGGCTTGATTCATCATTGTCATTCTCCAAACGCTGTCAGCACCTGCTCCAGCGCCGCCGTCAGCCACCCGTGGTAGCCCTGACGGAGGGAATGACCCCAACACCTTCTCGACGGAGGGAATGACCTCATACATACCTTCCCGATGGAGGGAATGACCCCAACACCTTCCCGACGGAGGAAATGACCCGATAGTTGCCAGGCAGTCACCAAGTACTAAATAGATGGTCATCTGGTACTAACCAGGTGGTCGCGAGGTACTAGGTAGGTAGTCCCCAGGTACTAGGTAGGTGGTCACCAGGTACTAGGTAGGTGGTCACCAGGTACTATGTAAGTGGTCCCCAGGTACTAGGTAGGTGGTCACCAGGTACTAGGTAGGTAGTCACCAGGTACTAGGTAGCTGGTAACCAGTTACTAGGTAGGTAGTCACCAAGTACTAAGTAGGTGGTCACCAGGTACTAGGTAGGTAGTCACCAAGTACTAGGTAGATGATCCCCAGGTACTAGGTAGGTGGTCACCAGGTACTACGTAGGTGGTCGCCAGGTACTACGTAGGTGGTGACCAAGTGCTAGGTAGGTGGTCACCAGGTACTAGGTAGGTGGTCACCAGGTACTAGGTAGGTGATCACCAGGTACTAGGTAAGTGGTCCCCAGGTACTAGGTAGGTAGTCACCAAGTACTAGGTAGGTGGTCACCAGGTACTAGGTAGGTGGTCACCAGGTACTAGGTAGGTGGTCACCAGGTACTAGGTAGGTGGTCGCCAGGTACTAGGTAGGTGGTCACCAAATACTAGGTAGGTGGTCACCAGGTACTAGGTAGGTGGCCACTAGGTACTAGGTAGGTGGTCACCAGGTGCTAGGTAGGTGATCACCAGGTACTAGGTAAGTGATCCCCAGATACTAGGTAGGTGATCACCAGGTACTAGGTAGGTGGTCACCAGGTACTAGGTAGGTGGTCACTAGGCGCTAGGTAGGTGGTCACCAGGTGATAGGTAGGTGGTCACCAGGTACTAGGTAGGTGGTCACCAGGTACTAGGTAGGTGGTCACTAGGCGATAGGTAGGTGGTCACCAGGTGCTAGGTAGGTGGTCACCAGGTACTAGGTAGGTGGTCACTAGGTGCTAGGTAGGTGGTCATTAGGTGCTAGGTAGGTGGTCACTAGGTACTAGGTAGGTGGTCACTAGGTGGTAGGTAGGTGGTCACTAGGTACTAGGTAGGTGGTCACTAGGTACTAGGTAGGTGGTCACTAGGTGCTAGGTAGGTCGTCACTAGGTACTAGGTAGGTGGTCACTAGGTGCTAGGTAGGTGGTCACTAGGTACTAGGTAGGTGGTCACTAGGTACTAGGTAGGTGGTCACTAGGTGCTAGGTAGGTCGTCACTAGGTACTAGGTAGGTGGTCACTAGGTGCTAGGTAGGTGGTCACTAGGTACTAGGTAGGTGGTCACTAGGTACTAGGTAGGTGGTCACTAGGTACTAGGTAGGTGGTCACTAGGTGCTAGGTAGGTGGTCACTAGGTGCTAGGTAGGTGGTCACTAGGTGCTAGGTAGGTGGTCACCAGGTACTAGGTAGGTGGTCACTAGGTGCTAGGTAGGTGGTCACTAGGTGCTAGGTAGGTGGTCACTAGGTGCTAGGTAGGTGGTCACTAGGTGCTAGGTAGGTGGTCACTAGGTGCTAGGTAGGTGGTCACTAGGTGCTAGGTAGGTGGTCACTAGGTACTAGGTAGGTGGTCACTAGGTACTAGGTAGGTGGTCACTAGGTGCTAGGTAGGTGGTCACCTGAGTACTATGCTGATTCATCCTCAGTTAGTCGTTATTTTCACTGGGTTAATATAAAAAAAAATTCGGCGTCGCGAAAAAAAATCGTTAAGAAACGCTGTAAATCGCTGTCAGTTACCGTAAATCGCTACCGAGAGTAGTAAATTGCTATAAATCGCCGTAAATCTCTTTCAGTTCTATAAATAGCTAAAAATCGCCATAAGTCGCTACTAAGAGCAGTAAATCGCTACCAATCGCCGCAGATCTCTTCTAGTCGTTATAAACAGCTAAAAATCGCCGCAGATCTCTTCTAGTCGTTAGAAACATCTAAAAATCGCAGTAAATCGTTATCAATCGCCGTAAATCACTACCATTTGCCATGAAATGGCAGCAGCTCCTGTGTTTCAACCTCAGACGACGGCTAAACCAGTATTGTTTTTCCTCGGCAAAAAGAAATTCGTTCCCCGTCGTAACCTGCCAGGTAGACAACACCTGTCTCTCACCTGAGGAGAGGCAGGCGGGGCGTCTACCTGACGGGGATAACTACCCACCTGACGTGGATAACTACCCACCTGACGAGGATAACTACCCACCTGACGGGGATAACTACCCATCTGACGAGGGTAACTACCCACCTGACGGGGATAACTTTCTCATAACACAATTTTATGTAGGGGCTGTATGTGGCTACCCTAACATTCTCTCTTCTTCCCACAGGATGGTTTTCTTGTAACCTTCCTCCCCACAGGATGGTTTTCCTGCAACCTTCCTCCTAACAGGATGGTTTTCCTGCAACCTTCCTCCCAACAGGATGATTTTCCTGCAACCTTTCTTCCCACAGGATGGTTTTCCTGCAACCTTCCTCCCCACAGGATGGTTTTCCTGCTACCTTCCAACAGGATGGTTTTCCTGCCATCTTCCTCCTAACAGGATGGTTTTCCTGCAACCTTCCTCCCAACAGGATGGTTTTCCTGCAACCTTCCTCCCAACAGGATGGTTTTCCTGCAACCTTCCTCACAACAGGATGGTTTTCCTGCCATCTTCCTCCTAACAGGATGGTTTTCCTGCTACCTTCCTCCCAACAGGATGGTTTTCCTGTAACCTTCCTCCCAACAGGATGGTTTTCCTGCTACCTTCCTCCCAACAGGATGGTTTTCCTGCTACCTTCCTCCCAACAGGATGGTTTTCCTGCTACCTTCCTCCCAACAGGATGGTTTTCTTGCAACCTTCCTCCCAACAGGATGGTTTTCCTGCAACCTTCCTCCCCACAGGATGGTTTTCCTGCAACCTTCCTTCCAACAGGATGGTTTTCCTGCAACCTTCCTCCTAACAGGATGGTTTTCCTGCCACCTTCCTCCCCACAGGATGGTTTTCCTGCTACCTTCCTCCCAACAGGATGGTTTTCCTGCTACCTTCCTCCCAACAGGATGGTTTTCCTGCTACCTTCCTCCCAACAGGATGGTTTTCCTGTAACCTTTCTCCCAACAGGATGGTTTTCCTGCTACCTTCCTCCCAACAGGATGGTTTTCCTGTAACCTTCTTCCCAACAGGATGGTTTTCCTGTAACCTTCCTCCCAACAGGATGGTTTTCCTGCAACCTTCCTCCCAACAGGATGGTTTTCCTGCAACCTTCCTCCCAACAGGATGGTTTTCCTGTAACCTTCCTCCCAACAGGATGGTTTTCCTGTAACCTTCCTCCCAACAGGATGGTTTTCCTGTAACCTTCCTCCCAACAGGAAGGTTTTCCTGCAACCTTCCTCCCAACAGGATGGTTTTCCTGTAACCTTCCTCCCAACAGGATGGTTTTCCTGCAACCTTCCTCCCAACAGGATGGTTTTCCTGCAACCTTCCTCCCAACAGGATGGTTTTCCTGTAACCTTCCTCCCAACAGGATGGTTTTCCTGTAACCTTCCTCCCAACAGGAAGGTTTTCCTGCAACCTTCCTCCCAAGAGGATGGTTTTCCTGCTACCTTCCTCCCAACAGGATGGTTTTTCTGCAACCTTCCTCCCCACAGGATAGTTTTCCTACCAAGTAACATCATATTCATTCTCCAGTCAAATTCGACAGTGCAGGATGGTTGTCCTGTCGCATTCTGTCACAGAGGAAAGTTTTCCCCTCATTCATGACAAAGGATGGTGTTTTTACCCCTCGTCACGTCTCTTCACGGAGTACAGTTCTCTCATGACATTCCACTGCATAAGATGGTCTCCCTGACATATTCCGTCACACAGGATGGGTGTACCTGTCATATTCCGTCACACAGGATGGGTGTACCTGTCATATTCCGTCACACAGGATGGGTGTACCTGACATATTCCGTCACACAGGATGGGTGTACCTGACATATTCCGTCACACAGGATGGGTGTACCTGTCATATTCCGTCACACAGGATGGGTGTACCTGTCATATTCCATCACACAGGATGGGTGTACCTGTCATATTCCATCACACAGGATGGGTGTACCTGTCAAATTCCGTCACACAGGATGGGTGTACTTGTCATATTCCATCACACAGGATGGGTATACTTGTCATATTCCGTCACACAGGATGGGTATACTTGTCATATTCCGTCACACAGGATGGGTGTACCTGTCATATTCCGTCACACAGGATGGGTGTACCTGTCATATTCCATCACACAGGATGGGTGTACCTGTCATATTCCGTCACACAGGATGGGTGTACCTGTCATATTCCGTCACACAGGATGGGTGTACCTGTCATATTCCATCACACAGGATGGGTGTACCTGTCATATTCCATCACACAGGATGGGTGTACCTGTCAAATTCCGTCACACAGGATGGGTGTACTTGTCATATTCCATCACACAGGATGGGTATACTTGTCATATTCCGTCACACAGGATGGGTATACTTGTCATATTCCGTCACACAGGATGGGTGTACCTGTCATATTCCGTCACACAGGATGGGTGTACCTGTCATATTCCATCACACAGGATGGGTGTACCTGTCATATTCCATCACACAGGATGGGTGTACCTGTCAAATTCCGTCACACAGGATGGGTGTACTTGTCATATTCCATCACACAGGATGGGTATACTTGTCATATTCCGTCACACAGGATGGGTGTACATGTCATATTCCGTCACACAGGATGGGTGTACCTGTCATATTCCATCACACAGGATGGGTGTACCTGTCATATTCCATCACACAGGATGGGTGTACCTGTCATATTCCGTCACACAGGATGGGTGTACCTGTCATATTCCATCACACAGGATGGGTGTACCTGTCATATTCCGTCACACAGGATGGGTGTACCTGTCATATTCCATCACACAGGATGGGTGTACCTGTCATATTCCATCACACAGGATGGGTGTACCTGTCATATTCCGTCACACAGGATGGGTGTACCTGTCATATTCCATCACACAGGATGGGTTTACCTGTCATATTCCATCACACAGGATGGGTGTACCTGTCATATTCCGTCACACAGGATGGGTGTACCTGTCATATTCCGTCACACAGGATGGGTGTACATGTCATATTCCGTCACACAGGATGGGTGTAGCTGTCATATTACGTCACACAGGATGGGTGTACCTGTCATATTCCGTCACACAGGATGGGTGTTCCTGTCATCTTCCGTCACACAGGATGGTGTACCTGTCATATTCCATCACACAGGATGGGTGTACCTGTCATATTCCGTCACACAGGATGGTTGTACCTGTCATATTCCATCACACAGGATGGGTGTACCTGTCATATTCCGTCACACAGGATGGTTGTACCTCTCATATTCCATCACACAGGATGGGTGTACCTGTCATATTCCGTCACACAGGATGGGTGTACCTGTCATATTCCGTCACACAAAATGGGTGTACCTGTCATATTCCGCCACACAGGATGGGTGTACCTGTCATATTCCGTCACACAGGATGGGTGTACCTGTCATATTCCATCACACAGGATAGGTGTGCCTGTCATATTCCGTCACACAGGATGGGTGTACCTGTCATATTCCGTCACACAGGATGGGTGTACCTGTCATATTCCATCACACAGGATGGGTGTACCTGTCATATTCCGTCACACAGGATGGGTGTACCTGTCATATTCCGTCACACAGGATGGGTGTACCTGTCATATTCCGTCACACAGGATGGGTGTACCTGTCATATTCCATCACACAGGATGGGTGTACCTGTCATATTCCATCACACAGGATGGGTGTACCTGTCATATTCCATCACACAGGATGGGTGTACCTGTCATATTCCATCACACAGGATGGGTGTACCTGTCATATTCCGTCACACAGGATGGATGTACCTGTCATATTCCGTCACACAGGATGGGTGTACCTGTCATATTCCATCACACAGGATGGGTGTACCTGTCATATTCCGTCACACAGGATGGGTGTACCTGTCATATTCCGTCACACAGGATGGGTGTACCTGTCATATTCCGTCACACAGGATGGGTGTACCTGTCATATTCCGTCACACAGGATGGGTGTACCTGTCATATTCCGTCACACAGGATGGGTGTACCTGTCATATTCCATCACACAGGATGGGTGTACCTGTCATATTCCGTCACACAGGATGGGTGTACCTGTCATATTCCGTCACACAGGATGGGTGTACCTGTCATATTCCGTCACACAGGATGGGTGTACCTGTCATATTCCATCACACAGGATGGGTGTACCTGTCATATTCCGTCACACAGGATGGGTGTACCTGTCATATTCCGTCACACAGGATGGGTGTACCTGTCATATTCCGTCACACAGGATGGGTGTACCTGTCATATTCCGTCACACAGGATGGATGTACCTGTCATATTCCGTCACACAGGATGGGTGTACCTGTCATATTCCATCACACAGGATGGGTGTACCTGTCATATTCCATCACACAGGATGGGTGTACCTGTCATATTCCATCACACAGGATGGGTGTACCTGTCATATTCCATCACACAGGATGGGTGTACCTGTCATATTCCATCACACAGGATGGGTGTACCTGTCATATTCCATCACACAGGATGGGTGTACCTGTCATATTCCATCACACAGGATGGGTGTACCTGTCATATTCCATCACACAGGATGGGTGTACCTGTCATATTCCATCACACAGGATGGGTGTACCTGTCATATTCCATCACACAGGATGGGTGTACCTGTCATATTCCATCACACAGGATGGGTGTACCTGTCATATTCCATCACACAGGATGGGTGTACCTGTCATATTCCATCACACAGGATGGGTGTACCTGTCATATTCCGTCACACAGGATGGGTGTACCTGTCATATTCCATCACACAGGATGGGTGTACCTGTCATATTCCGTCACACAGGATGGGTGTACCTGTCATATTCCATCACACAGGATGGGTGTACCTGTCATATTCCGTCACACAGGATGGGTGTACCTGTCATATTCCATCACACAGGATGGGTGTACCTGTCATATTCCATCACACAGGATGGGTGTACCTGTCATATTCCATCACACAGGATGGGTGTACCTGTCATATTCCATCACACAGGATCCTGTCATATTCCGTCACACAGGATGGGTGTACCTGTCATATTCCATCACACAGGATGGGTGTACCTGTCATATTCCATCACACAGGATGGGTGTACCTGTCATATTCCGTCACACAGGATGGGTGTACC
>NC_091311.1:37598571-37641071 GCF_038502225.1 Cherax quadricarinatus | reverse complement strand
GTGGGTGAGTTGTGCAAAGGACCTGTCCAGTTGGGTCGGCGTGCGTCAGGTGTTTAACCGTTGTGGGATCTGATAGTGAGGTGCTGGCCAGACCCCTTATATAGCTTCCTTGGATGCTTTACTTTCATAGTTCCTTGATAATGTGAGTAGTCACGAAAGCGCTTGGAATTTCTCTATTCTTTCAGAGTGGTTGTTTTGCATATATATATATATATATATATATATATATATATATATATATATATATATATATATATATATATATATATATATATATATATATATATATATATATATATATATATATATATATATATATATATATATATATATATATATATATATATTATATGCAACAAAGCCCTGGTTAAGTAGCTCTCTCACACGTACATACATGTATCATATATTTCTCACTATTTTCTACATACAACTTTCTCTCGCTTGTATTGTCTCATTTTCTCACTTCTCGCTCCATGTCCCTCTCTATTCTTCCTAGACATGATCTTCCATCACTCTGGGTCTCCTACTAGCTTCTTCCATCATCCTAGGCTTACTCTTATCCTCCATCATGCAAGGCCTACATTCATCCTCCATCATGCTAGGCCTACGCTCATCCTCCATCACGCTAGGCCTACACTCATCTTCCATCACGCTAGGCCTACACTTATCCTCCATCACGCTAGGCCTGCACTCATCCTCCATCACGCTAGGCCTACACTCAGCCTCCATCACGCTAGGCCTACACATATCCTCCATCACATTAGACCCACACTCATCCTCCATCACGCTAGGCCTACACTCATCCTCCATCATGCTAGGCCTACACTCATCCTCCATCACGCTAGGCCTAATATGATGTTCAATGAGGACAAATTCCAACTACTCCGTTATGGAAAACTGGAGGAGATAATAACTAGAACAGAGTATACTACTGACTCCGGCCATACAATAGAGCGGAAAAATAATGTAAGGGACCTGGGAGTAGTAATGTCTGAGGATCTCGCTTTCAAGGATCACAACAGTGCCACGATCGCACGTGCAAAGAAAATAATAGGATGGATAATGAGAACTTTCAAAACGAGAGATGCCAAGCCCATGATGATCCTTTTCAAATCACTTGTTCTCTCTAGGCTGGAATACTGCTGTACATTAACATCTCCATTCAAAGCAGGGGAAATCGCAGATCTAGAGAGTGTACAGAGATCCTTTACTGCACGTATAAGTTCTGTCAAGCACCTTAACTACTGGGAACGCTTGGAAGCACTTGACTTGTACTCGTTGGAACGCAGGAGGGAGAGATATATCATAATCTACACTTGGAAAATCTTGGAAGGAATGGTCCCAAATCTGCACACAGAAATCACTCCCTACGAAAGTAAAAGACTGGGCAGGCGATGCAAAATGCCCCCAATAAAAAGTAGGGGCACTATTGGTACACTAAGGGAAAACACCATAAGTGTCCGGGGCCCAAGATTGTTCAACAGCCTCCCATCAAGCATTAGGGGAATTGCCAATAAACCCTTGGCTGCCTTCAAGAAAGAGCTGGACAGATACCTAAAGTCAGTGCCGGATCAGCCGGGCTGTGGCTCGTACGTTGGACTGCATGCGGCCAGCAGTAACAGCCTAGTTGATCAGGCCCTGATCCATCGGGAGGCCTGGTCATGGATCGGGCCGCGGGGGCGTTGATCCCCGGAATAACCTCCAGGTAACCTCCAGGCCTACACTCAGCCTTCTTCACGCTAGGCCCTCACTCCTCCATCACGCTAGGCCTACACTTATCCTCCATCACGCTAGGCCTACACTCAGCCTTCTTCACGCTAGGCCTACACATCCTCCATCACGCTAGGCCTACACTCATCCTCCATCACGTTAGGCCTACACATCCTCAATCACGCTAGGCCTACCACAGGAGAAATGTCTTCCCACAAAATTCATTACACTAATAGTGATGGAAGGTGATGACTCCATTAAGAAAACCATCTTGTTAAATAAACCTCCATCCTCCATCCTCCATCCTCCATCCTCCATCCCTCCTTCCCTCACTTCCCCCCATCCGTCCTCCCTCTCCCTCCCCCCTCCCTCCCTCCCTCTTTCCCTCTTTCCCTCTCCATCCTTCCTCCTTTTCTCCTCCTCCATCCTCCCTCCCTATTTCTCCTTTCGTCCCTCCCTCCCTCTTTCCCTTCTCTTCCATCTCATCTAATCTCCTCATTTTTTCTATCCCATTCCTCTCTCCTTTCCATTCTTTTGTCTCTCTCCATCCCTCTTTCCCCTTCTATCTCATCCATGCCTTATCTTCCATTACCTTACATCCCTCTATTAACTTTCCTCTCCTATTTCTTCTCCCTATTCTTCTCTCTCTTTTCCTATCGTTTTTATCCTGACCTACATATAAGACCATCCTGATAGTCTCTCCGCATTATCAACAGTCAGGTGGTGAACGTACTGTCTCGAGTCCCTAGTACACAGCCGGGAGTCCCCAGTACCTACTGCTAGTCCCCCTCAGTCACCAGTACCTGCTGCTAATCTTCCTCAGTCACCAGTACGTACTGTTAGTCTCCCTCAGTCACCAGCACCTACTGCTAGTCCCTTCAGTCACCAGTACCTGCTGCTAATCTTCCTCAGTCACCAGTACGTACTGTTAGTCTCCCTCAGTCACCAGCACCTACTGCTAGTCCCCCTCAGTCACCAGTACCTACTGCTAGTCCCCCTAAGTCACCAGTACCTACTGTTAGTCTCCCTCAGTCACCAGTACCTACTGTTAGTCTCCCTCAATCACCAGTACCTACTGCTAGTCCCCCTCAGTCACCAGTACCTACTGCTAGTCTCCTTCAGTCACCAGTACCTGCTGCTAGTCTCCGTCAGTCACCAGTACCTGCTGCTAGTCTCCTTCAGTCACCAGTACCTGCTGCTAGTCTCCCTCAGTCACCAGTACCTGCTGCTAGCCTCCCTCAGTCACCAGTACCTGCTGCTAGTCTCCCTCAGTCACCAGTACCTACTGCTAGTCTCCTTCAGCCACCAGTACCTGCTGCTAGTCACCCTCATTCACCAGTACCTGCTGCTAGTCTCCCTCAGTCACCAGTACCTGCTGCTATTCTCCTTCAGTCACCAGTACCTGCTGCTAGTCTCCCTCAGTCACCAGTACCTACTGCTAGCCTCCCTCAGTCACCAGTACCTGCTGCTAGTCTCCCTCAGTCACCAGTACCTACTGCTAGTCTCCTTCAGCCACCAGTACCTACTGCTAGTCTCCCTCATTCACCAGTACCTGCTGCTAGTCTCCCTCAGTCACCAGTACCTGCTGCTAGTCTCCTTCAGCCACCAGTACCTGCTGCTAGTTTCCTTCAGTCACCAGTACCTGCTGCTAGTCTCCTTCAGTCACCAGTACCTACTGCTAGTCTCCCTCAGTCACCAGTACCTGCTGCTAGTCTCCTTCAGTCACCAGTACCTGCTGCTAGTTTCCCTCAGTCACCAGTACCTACTGCTAGTCTCCCTCAGTCACCAGTACCTACTGCTAGTCTCCCTCAGTCACCAGTACCTGCTGCTAGTCTCCCTCAGTCACCAGTACCTACTGCTAGTCTCCTTCAGTCACCAGTACCTGCTGCTAGTCTCCTTCAGTCACCAGTACCTGCTGCTAGTCTCCCTCAGCCACCAGTACTTACTGCTAGCCTCCCTCAGTCACCAGTACCTGCTGCTAGTCTCCCTCAGTCACCAGTACCTGCTGTTAGTCTCCTCCAGCCACCAGTACCTACTGCTAGTCTCCCTCAGTCACCAGTACCTGCTGCTAGTCTCCCTCAGTCACCAGTACCTGCTGCTAGTCTCCTTCAGTCATCAGTACCTGCTGCTAGTCTCCCTCAGTCACCAGTACCTGCTGCTAGTCTCCTTCAGTCATCAGTACCTACTGCTAGTCTCCCTCAGTCACCAGTACCTGCTGCTAGTCTCCCTCAGTCACCAGTACCTGCTGCTAGTCTCCTTCAGTCACCAGTACCTGCTGCTAGTCTCCTTCAGTCACCAGTACCTGCTGCTAGTCTCCTTCAGTCACCAGTACCTGCTGCTAGTCTCCTTCAGTCACCAGTACCCAGTCTCGAGTCCCCAATAACTGCTGCTAACCTCCATCGGTAGTGTGCAACAACACGCCGAGAATGAGGAGGAGAGAACTAGAGGGAGAGGTAGGCAGAGAGAGAAAGAGAGAGAAGGGAGAGACAGTGAGAGAGAGAGAGAGAGAGAGAGAGAGAGAGAGAGAGAGAGAGAGAGAGAGAGAGAGAGAGAGAGAGAGAGAGAGAGAGAGAGAGAGAGAGAGAGAGAGAGAGAGAGAGAGAGAGAGAGAGAGAGAGAGAGAGAGAGAGAGAGAGAGAGAGAGAGAGAGAGAGAGAGACATAGATAGAGAGAGATAGAGAGAGAGAGAGAGAGAGAGAGAGAGAGAGAGAGAGAGAGAGAGAGAGAGAGAGAGAGAGAGAGAGAGAGAGAGAGAGAGAGAGAGAGAGAGGGAGGGAGGGAGAGAGAGTAAAAGAGAAAG
Source organism: Cherax quadricarinatus (assembly GCF_038502225.1). Taxonomy (NCBI): domain Eukaryota; kingdom Metazoa; phylum Arthropoda; class Malacostraca; order Decapoda; family Parastacidae; genus Cherax; species Cherax quadricarinatus. The sequence goes on along the minus strand of NC_091311.1, from coordinate 37,636,561 downwards.
AGGCAGAATGAGGGAGTGAGGAGTGAGGGGGAAAAGGGAGGGAGATTTAGCGAGGAAGAGGGAGTGAGCCAGGAGTGAGGGGAAAACTGAGAAAGGAAATAAAGACAGGTGCCGGGGGAATAAAGACAGGTGCTGGGGGAATAAAGACAGGTGCTGGGGGTGGGGGAATAAAGACAGGTGCCTGGGGGGAAAGACAGGTGTTGTAGGGGAATAAAGATAGGTGTCTTGGGGGAATAGACATGCTGGGAGAATAAAGACATGTGCCGGGGGGAATAAAGCAGATGCTGGGGGAATAAAGACAGGTGCCGGGGAATAAAGACAGGTGCTGGGGGGAATAAAGACAGGTGGCCGTGGGAATAAAGATTAGATGCTGGGGGAATAAAGACAGGTGTGCCGGGGGAATAAAGACAGATGCTGAGGGAATAAAGACAGGTGTCAGGGGGAATAATGACAGATGCAGGGGGGAATAAAGATAGGTGGCAGGAAGGGAAATAAAGACAGATGCCGGGGGAATAAAGACAGATGTCTGGGGGAATAAAGATTTGGGTACCTGGGGGAAATGGGGAAAGACAGATGCTGGGGGAATAAAGACAGGTGCTAGGGGAATAAAGACAGGTGCTGGGGAGGAATAAAGAGGAGGTGTCGGGGGAATAAAGACAGATAGATGGGGAATAAAGAGAGAGGTGGCCATGGAGGAATAAAGATACAGATGATGGGGGAATAAAGAGAGGTGCCAGGGGAATAAAGACAGGTGATGGGGAATAAAGAGTGGTGGGGAATAAAGACAGGGGGTGCCGGGGGAATAAAGACAGGTGCCAGGGGGGAAATAAAGACAGATGCTGGCGGAATAAAGAGATGCTGGGGAGGAATAAAGATGCTTGAGGAATAAAGACAGGTGCCGGGGGAATAAAGAAGGTGGGGGAATAGACAGGTGCTTGGGGAGGAATAAGATGCTGGGGGAATAAAGACAGGTGCCGGGAGGAATAAAGACAGGTGCCGGGGGAATAAAGACAGGTGCCGGGGGAATCAGGAGGAATGAAGATGCTGGGGGAATAAAGACAGGTGCTGGGGAACAAAGACAGGTGCCGGGGGAGAAATAAGAACAGTGCTGGGGAATAAAGACAGGTGCCGGGGGAGGAATAAAGACAGGTGCCAGGAATGAGATGCTGGGGGAATAAAGACAGGTGCCGGGGAATAAAGACAGGTGAAGAATGCTGGGGGAATAAAGACAGGTGCGGGGGAGGAACTGGGGCATGCCTGAATGCAGTGCGGGGGGTAAAGGGGGAACAAAGAGACAGGTGTCAATAAAGATAAGACAGGTGGGGGCAGAATAAAGACATGCCGGGGAGAATAAGATGCTGGGGGAATAAAGACAGGTGCGGGGGGAGGAATGAAGATACTGGGAGAATAAAGACAGGTGCCGGGAGGGAATAAAGACAGATGTCGGGGGGAATAAAGACAGGTGCCGGGGGAATAAAGACAGGTGCAGGGGGAATAAAGACAGGTGCCGGGGGAAGAATGAAGATACTGGGGGAATAAAGACAGGTGCCGGGGGAGGAAATAAAGACAGGTGCCGGGGAGGAAATGAAGATGCTGGGGGAATAAAGACAGGTGCCGGGGGAGGAATGAAGATACTGGGAGAATAAAAGACAGGTGCCGGGAGGGAATAAAGACAGATGTCGGGGGAATAAAGACAGGTGCCAGGGGGAATAAAGAACGAGGTGCAGGGAAGGGGAATAAAGACAGGTGCCGGGGAGGAATGAAGATGCTGGGGAATAAAGACAGGTGCCGGGGAGGAATGAAGATGCTGGGGGAATAAAGACAGGTGCCGGGGGAATAAAGACAGGTGCCGGGAGGAATGAAGATGCTGGGGAATAAAGACAGGTGCCGGGAGGAATAAAGAGACAGGTGCCGGGGGAATAAAGACAGGTGCCGGGGAATGAAGACAGGTGCCTGGGGAGGAAATGAAGATGCTGGGGAATAAAGACAGGTGCCGGGGAATAAAGACAGGTGCCGGGGGAATAAAGACAGGTGCCGGGGGAATAAAGACAGGTGCTGGGGGAATAAAGACAGGTGCCGGGGAATAAAGACAGGTGCCGGGGAGAATAAAGACAGGTGCCGGGGGAATAAAGACAGATGCTGAGGGAATAAAGACAGGTGTCGGGAGAATAATGACAGATGGAGGGGGAATAAAGACAGGTGCAGGAGGGAATAAAGACAGATGCTGGGGGAAAAAAGACAGGTGCCGGGGGAATAAAGACAGGTACCGGGGGAAAATAAAGACAGATGCTGGGGGAATAAAGACAGCTGCCGGGGGGGAATAAAGACAGGTGCCGGGGGAGGAATAAAGAGAGGTGCCGGGGAATAAAGACAGATGATGGGGGAATAAAGAGATGCCAGGGAATAAAGACAGATGATGGGGGGAATAAAGAGAGGTGCCGGGGAATAAAGAGAGGTGCCGGGGAATAAAGACCGGGGCCGGGGGGAAATAAAGACAGATGCTGGCGGAATAAAGAGAGGTGCCGGGGGAGGAATAAAGATGCTTGAGGAATAAAGACAGTTGCCAGGGGGGAATAAAGACAGGTGCCGGGGGAGGAATAAAGATGCTGGGGGAATAAAGACAGGTGCCGGGGGGGAATAAAGACAGGTGCCAGGGGAATAAAGACAGGTGCCGTGGGGAATGAAGACAGGTGCCTGGGGAGGAATGAAGATGCTGGGGAATAAAGACAGGTGCCGGGGGAATAAAGACAGGTGCCAGGGGGAAGAATAAAGACAGGTGCCGGGGGAGGAATAAAGAGAGGTGCCGGGGGAATAAAGACAGATGATGGGGGAATAAAGAGAGGTGCCAGGGGAATAAAGACAGATGATGGGGGAATAAAGAGAGGTGCCGGGGAATAAAGAGAGGTGCCAGGGGAATAAAGACAGGTGCCGGGGGAAATAAAGACAGATGCTGGCGGAATAAAGAGAGGTGCCGGGGAGGGAATAAAGATGCTTGAGGAATAAAGACAGTTGCCAGGGGAATAAAGACAGGTGCCGGGGAGGAATAAAGATGCTGGGAATAAAGAGAACAGGTGCCAGGGAAAGGAATAAAGACAGGTGCCGGGGGAATAAAGGGGAATAAAGACAGGTGCCGTGGGAATGAACGACAGGTGCCTGGGGAGGAATGAAAGATGCTGGGGAATAAAGCCGGGTGAACAAAGACAGGTGCCGGGGAATAAAGACAGGTGCCGGGGAATAAAGACAGGTGCCGGGGAATAAAGACAGGTGCCGGGGAAGACGGGTGCCGGGAGAATAAAGACGATTGCCGGGGAATAAAGACCGGGGAGGTCCGGGGAATAAAGACAGGTGCCAGGGGAGGAATGAAGCAGGTGCTGGGGAATAAAGACAGGTAGGGGGGAATGAGACAGGTGGGGGCCGGGGAGGAATGAAGACGCTTGGGGGAATAAAGACAGGTGCCGGGAGGAATGAAGATGCTGGGGGAATAAAGACAGGTGCCGGGGGAATAAAGGAATAGAAAGATGCTGGGGAATAAAGACAGGTGCCGGGGAATAAAGAACAGGTGCCGGGGAATAAAGACAGGTGCCGGGGGAGGAATGAAGATGCTGGGGGAATAAAGACAGGTGCCGGGGGAGGAATGAAGATACTGGGTGCAGGGGGAATAAAGACAGGTGCCGGGGGAAGAATGAAGATACTGGGGGAATAAAGACAGGTGCCGGGGGAATAAAGACAGGTGCCGGGGGAGGAATGAAGATGCTGGGGGAATAAAGACCGGTGCCGGGGGAGGAATGAAGATACTGGGAGAATAAAGACAGGTGCCGGGAGGGAATAAAGACAGATGTCGGGGGGAATAAAGACAGGTGCCGGGGGGAATAAAGACAGGTGCAGGGGGAATAAAGACAGGTGCCGGGGGGAGGAATGAAGATGCTGGGAATAAAGACAGGTGCCGGGGGAGGAATGAAGATGCTGGGGGAATAAAGACAGGTGCCGGGGGGGGAATAAAGACAGGTGCCGGGGAGGAATGAAGATGCTGGGGGAATAAAGACAGGTGCCGGGAGGAATAAAGACAGGTGCCGGGGGGAATAAAGACAGGTGCCGGGGGGAATGAAGACAGGTGCCTGGGGAGGAATGAAGATGCTGGGGGAATAAAGACAGGTGCCGGGGGAATAAAGACAGGTGCCGGGGGGAATAAAGACAGGTGCCGGGGGAATAAAGACAGGTGCCGGGGGAATAAAGACAGGTGCCGGGGGGAATAAAGACAGGTGCCGGGGAGAATAAAGACAGGTGCCGGGGGAATAAAGACAGGTGCCGGGGGAATAAAGACAGGTGCCGGGGGAGAATAAAGACAGGTGCCGGGGGAATAAAGACAGGTGCCGGGGGGAATAAAGACAGGTGCCGGGGGAGGAATAAAGATGCTGGGGGAATAAAGACAGGTGCCGGGGGAGGAATGAAGTTGCTGGTGGAATAAAGACAGGTGCCGGGGGAGGAATGAAGATGCTGGGGGAATAAAGACAGGTGCCGGGGGGGAATAAAGACAGGTGCCGGGGGGGAATAAAGACAGGTGCCGGGGGGAATAAAGACAGGTGCCGGGGGGGAATAAAGACAGGTGCCGGGGGGAATAAAGACAGGTGCCGGGGGAGGAATGAAGATGCTGGGGAATAAAGACAGGTGCCGGGGGAGGAATGAAGATACTGGGAGAATAAAGACAGGTGCCGGGAGGGAATAAAGACAGATGTCGGGGGGAATAAAGACAGGTGCCGGGGGGAATAAAGACAGGTGCAGGGGGAATAAAGACAGGTGCCGGGGGGAGGAATGAAGATACTGGGGGAATAAAGACAGGTGCCGGGGGGGGAATAAAGACAATTGCCGGGGGGAATAAAGACAGATGCCGGGGGAGAAATAAAGATGCTGGGGGAATAAAGACAGGTGCCGGGGGGGAATAAAGACAGGTGCCGGGGGGGGAATAAAGACAGGTGCCGGGGGAGGAATGAAGATGCTGGGGGAATAAAGACAGGTGCCGGGGGAGGAATGAAGATACTGGGAGAATAAAGACAGGTGCCGGGAGGGAATAAAGACAGGTGCAGGGGGAATAAAGACAGGTGCCGGGGGAGGAATGAAGATACTGGGGGAATAAAGACAGGTGCCGGGGGGAATAAAGACAGGTGCAGGGGGAATAAAGACAGGTGCCGGGGCAGGAATGAAGATACTGGGGGAATAAAGACAGGTGCCGGGGGGGAATAAAGACAGGTGCCGGGGGGAAATAGAGACAGGTGCCGGGGGGAATAAAGACAGGTGCCGGGGGAGAAATAAAGATGCTGGGGGAATAAAGACAGGTGCCGGGGGGGAATGAAGACAGGTGCCGGGGGGGAATAAAGAGAGGTGCCGGGGGAGGAATGAAGATGCTGGGGGAATAAAGACAGGTGCCGGAGGAAATAAAGACAGGTGCTAGGGGAGGAATAAAGATGCTGGGGGAATAAAGACAGGTGCCGGGGGAATAAAGACAGGTGCCGGAGGAAATAAAGACAGGTGCTAGGGGAGGAATAAAGATGCTGGGGGAATAAAGACAGGTGCCGGGGGAATAAAGACAGGTGCCGGGGGAATAAAGACAGGCTGCTGGTAATGGCTTTTCCTTTAGCCGGGAGAAACATATGGCTTAATGGCTGGCGCCTCCTGGGGCAGTGGAGGGGGGTACTAGGGGGGAGGACGGGTGGGGGAGGGGGAAGAGGGGGTCGGTAGAGAGGCAGGGGGTGGAAGAAGGGGAATAGAGGAAAGGAAGACAGGGGAAGAGAGAGGGGGGAAGGGGGAAGGGGGAAGCAGGGAAAGGGATGAGTTTAAAGGTGGAAGATGCAAGAGAGAGAGAGAGAGAGAGAGAGAGAGAGAGAGAGAGAGAGAGAGAGAGAGAGAGAGAGAGAGAGAGAGAGAGAGAGAGAGAGAGAGTAGAGAGAAAGTAGAGGAAGGTAAAAGATAAAGGTAACAAAATATCAGAAAACCCTTACAAGTATACCTCTACTTTTATCTACCCCAGGTAGATACACGACGCCTCAGACTTTATAGACCTGCAGACTCTACAGTGTGGCTGAGTAGATGATCAATGAGGAAGGTTGAGTAGATGATCAATGAGAAAGGTTGAGTAGATGATCAATGAGAAGGGTTGAGTAGGTGGTCAGTGAGGAAGGTTGATCAATGATCAGACACGAATGTCAGTGGATGGTTAATAGGGAGGGTTAGATAGATCGTCAGCGGGGAGGGTTAGATAGATACTCAATAGAGAGGGATAGATGGACAGTCAATGGAGATGGTTGGATAGCTAGTTAAAAAAGTTAATCTAATCTGGAAAATCCCAGAAACGCTTGTCCCAAATATGCACACAGAAATCACTCCCTACGAAAGTAAAAGACTAGGCAGACGGTGCAACATCCCCTCATTGATAAGCAGGGAGGCTATAAGTACACTAAGAGAAAACACAGTAAGTGTCAGGGGCTCAAGAGTCTTCAACAGCTTCCTACCATGCTTAAGGGAAATTACTAATAGACCCGTGGCTGCCCTCAAGAGGGATCTGGAGAGATACTTAAAGTCAGTACCTGATCAACCGAGCTGTGGTTCGTACGCTGGACTACATACAGTCGTCCTGGTGGATCAGTGCCTAACTCACCAGGAGGCATAGTCAAGGACCGGACAACGGGGGCGTTGACCCCGGAACACTCTCCAGGTAGGGTCGCCGTGTGACCATCAATCTCGTCAATAGAGTTGATGAATTAGAGAATACAATTGAATTTGTCCTGCATGTGGTGAGTACATCAACTGCTTCACCCCATGTCACAACAACACTGGCTTTCTGTGAGATTGCATTCACTATTCAACGTGCGTGCAAGGCACTTTGTCTCGGTGGTCAGAACCATTTGGTGGTGGTATTGAACCTTAGACGGTCTGGTCACTGGTGGTGTGCTGGGGCACTCTGACCTTTCCAAGGAAGGGTGGCCGGATGGCTCGATCACCTTGTCTGTGGAATCGTTCTAGTCAAGCAGACTCTCTCAGGCCGACAGCTGGTGCACATTACCTTGCTATCTATGAGTTTTGAAACTACTCAGCTTTTATATTCATTCATTATTCAATAATGAATAAATATAATGAATTGGCTTGTGTTGACCACTGCTGCATCATCGTTGATTGGTCTTGTGGCTTAATTAACCATGACTTATAAGACAGTGCAATGTTGCAGACCTACAACGGCAGTGCTGTAGTTGGTGAATGAGCTGGAAGTTAGAGTTATGAGTCACAGGGATGTCAGGAAGTATTTCTTCAGCTTTAGGGTGGTCAGGAAGTGGAATGACTAAGACTACGTAGTAGGTACGATAGTCTAGGAGGGAGTGAACCCGGCAAATGGCAAGAGGCAGAGCCAAGAGCTGAGACTCGACCTCTGTAACTACAAACAGGTGAGTGTACTTCCCCGTTTCCCCGCACACACACACACACACACACACACACACACACACACACACATACATATACACACACACACACACACACACACACACACACACACACACACACACACACACACAAACAAACAAACAAACACAAGCAAACAAACACACAAACAAATGTGTAGCAGTAGGCAGCAGCAGCGGTAGGAGGCGACAGCAGAGGCAGCAGAAGGAAGCACTGGCATCAGAAGGCATCAGTGGAGGCCGAAGGTAGCAGTAACAGCAGAAAGCAGCAGTGGCAACAGAAGGTAGTAGTGGGAGCAGTAGGCAGCAGTGGCAGCAGAAGGCAGCAGTGGCAACAGAAGGCAGCAGTGGTATCAGAAGGCATCAGTGGCATCAGAAGGCAGCAGTAGCAGCAGAAGGCAGCAATGGCAGCAGAAGGGTGTTAAACTTTCCTTAGGTAAAAACACACACACACACACACACACAAAAGAAAAACCTTGGATGTTCCAGGAATGAAGAAGCTGCTGAGAAATAGAAGGAAGGTGAAGGAATGAGCAATGGCGCCTCGGAGCACAACAAAAGAAAACGGTAGCCCCATTTGAAGAGAAATAAATGGGCAGTAGCTGTAGGTAGCGAAGAGGCAGGTTCAATCATCCAGAGAGTTTAGAGCCAGTCTGCCCTCTCTATTCCATCCCTCTGTGAGAAGGTGCAAAGTCTGCCTTCTCTACTCCATCATAGGTGCTACCCACCCACTGAAAGGGTGTGGCTAAAGGTGACAAGTGGAAATGGTTGAGGTAAGGTTACTAAAGTAATTAATTGTGAGTTAGGGGTGAATGTGTAGTGGCTAGTTTATTGTGCATCCCATATCCAGATATCCATCCTGTGTACGCTAGTGGTTATTTTATTGTGCACCTCATATCCAGATGTACTCTTGTTAAGTGTCTGATGGCCTAGTTCTTAGGCCTCTTGTGCATCCAGATGGTTTCGTCTTGCACTCCATGGGGTACCTGAATCTTCCAGATACTCACATCCTTCCACGGGATACCTGAATCTTCCAGATTCTCACATCCTGCCTCCTCGAGATGGTGCTAGAAGAGATTGGATATCCCAAAGAGTGTCTTCCTGTCTCACTAACATCCAGGGGTTAAAACCAACTAAAAATATGGGAAAGTTAACTATCTAAGTGGACTTAGTGGAGAGGCAAGTGTTCGGCCTCTAGGAGAGGCCGAGACTACTAGAAGAATGTTTAATGTAGTAGCAGCAGGTGTTCGGCATCTTCTACAACCTGCTACTAGAAGAATGACGTAGCAGGAGCTGGTGTGCTGCGGTCGACGTTGAGAGTCAACCACAGTGTCCTGGTGGACACCTTTAGTCATGAGGAAGGTAATCTCTCCCCGCTACGTTCAAGACCACCTCTGGTGATAGCCGCCACGCACGGACGCCCCGCTGCCGAAGCCACGAACACGCACGGAATGCACCGGAAGCTCGCTGGAGGGGAATGCGCCAGCAAGGCACCTGAAACGCACGAGGAAGATCAGGTGGAACAGAGGAACGAGGCGAAGGGAGATTCCGGAGAACGCACCAGGAATGCACGATAAACGCACCAGAAACGCACCAAAGAAAAAACTTTAGAACATAAAAATCGAGACTAAACGTCTGCAAAAAGCTCCAAAGCCTACAAGAGGTCTCTGTCTCTCTCTCTCTCTCTCTCTCTCTCTCTCTCTCTCTCTCTCTCTCTCTCTCTCTCTCTCTCTCTCTCTCTCTCTCTCTCTCTAATTAAACACACGTTTACTCTCAAGAGTCACCTTTATCAACACTTAAAGCTCATTAATGACCGAAACGTCACAGAAATTAAAGGCTTCGCTCTTTATTGAGCGTTATCAACGCTCAATAATGATAAAAATAACGTCGTTAAATAGAGGTTTCGCCCTTTACTTATTTCATTCCAATCTTAAAATTGGATTTACCCATTTCTTTCCTAAATCCTAAATTTTGGTTGACCTATTTCTTCCCTAAATTTTAAAATAAGGCCAACTCATTTCTTCCCTGAATCCTAGAATTCGGTTCACCTGTTTCTTCCCTAAGTCTTAAATCTGGATTGACCCATTTTGACCCTAAATCTGGGTATACCAATTTTACCCATTAATCTTTGTTGACCCATTTTCCCCATTATTCCTTTCAGTCTAGTGTAGTGAGGTGCCACGTACATTTCCAGGAAAAGGAGTAGGACTGATTAAGAAAAGGAGAGTGCCAGTAAGTGCAACAAGGATGCAACAAGAGGGGCACTGCAGTGCCATAAGACACAATGGCACTAAGCAGTGCAATGCAGTGTAATACAGTAGTGGAATACAGTACAGTGCAAGGTACTGCATAGGAATATAGAGTAATACTGTGATTCATAATGATACAGTGAAGTACAGTGCTATTACAGTAGATACAGTGTTGGGCAACATAGTCTTGTGATGATCAGGACATATGTGTATCAACTGAGTGTCTTCACTGGTGGGACGTTTCGCCTACACAGTAGTCTTCTTTAGTCAAATACCGAGGCAGCAGATGTTGTAGTGAAATGAAGATGATGTAATCAGTCCATCATCCTGGGAGAAATAGTTTTTGAGGTGGTCAGTCCCTCAGTCTTGTGGAGCATTGTAGTTACAACACACACACACACACAGGAGCTCGGACTCGACCCTCGCAACCTCAACTAGGTGAGTACACACAGGTATGATAAAGCTCACGGTTCAGGGAGAGTGACCTAGTAGCGATCAGTGAAGAGGCGGGGCCAAGAGCTCGGAATCGACCCCCGCAACCTCAACTAGGTGAGTACAACTAGGTGAGTACACACACACACACACACACACACACACACACACACACACACACACACACACACACACACACACACACACACACACACACACACACACACACACACAAATCTTCAGGAAAGACAGAGGGAGGAGAGGAGGAGGAGGAGTTCCGCTGCTCATTAAAAACCAGTGGGGTTTTGAGAGAATGAAAGGAATGGATGGCATGGGCGAAAGGGACTACTTAGTAGGAACAATCCAGTCTGAGGGACATAAGGTGATAATTGCAGTAATATACAACCCACCACAGAACTGCAGGTGGCCAAGAGAAGAATATGATGAGAGCAACAGAGCAATAGTCGACACACTAGCCGAGGTGGCCAGAAGAGCTCACATGGGGGGAACAAAGTACTAGTTATGGGTGATTTCAATCACAAGGAGATTGACTGGGAAAACATGGAGCCCCATGGGGGTCCCGAAACATGGAGAGCCAAGATGATGGATGTGGTACTGGAAAACCTCATGCATCAACATGGTAGAGACACTCCCAGAGAGAGAGGTGAGGATGATCCAGCAAGACTGGACTTTGTATTCACCTTGAGTAGTTCAGACATCGAGGATATCATGTATGAAAGGCCCCTAGGAGCTAGTGATCATGTGGTTCTGTGCTTTGACTACATAGTTGAGCTTCAAGTGGAGAGAGTAGCAGGAATAGGATGGAAAAAAACAAACTACAAAAGGGGGGACTACTCAGGCATGAGGAACTTCCTGCAAGACATTCAGTGGGAGACAGAACTGACAGGAAAACCAGTACAAGAAATGATGGACTATGTGACAACAAAATGCAAGGAGGCAGTGGAGAGCTTTGTTCCCAAGGGAAACAGAAATAATAGGAAGAACAGAACGAGTCCTTGGTTCATCCAAAGGTGTAGGGAGGTAAAAACTAGGTGTACTAGAGAATGGAAAAGGTACAGAAGACAAAGAACTCAGGAAAATAAAGAGATTAGCCGAAGAGCCAGAAACGAATATGCACAGATAAGAAGGGAGGCTCAGCGAAAATATGAAAATGACATAGCATCGAAAGTCAAGTCTGACCCGAAGCTGTTGTATGCCACATCAGGAGGAAAACAACAGTCAAGGACCAGATAATCAGACTGAGGAAGGGTGATGGGGAGTTCACAAGAAACGACCAAGAGGTATGTGAGGAGCTTAACACGAGATTTAAAGAAGTATTTACAGTGGAAACCAGTAGGACTCCAGGAAATCAGAACAGGGAGGTACACCATCAAGTGCTGGATGAAGTACACATAACCAAGGAAGAGGTGAAGAAGCTGCTATGTGAACTTGACGCCTCAAAGGCGGTGGGACCAGACAACATCTCTCTGTGGGTCCTTAGAGAGGAAGCAGAGATGCTGTGTGTGCCATTAACAAAGATCTTCAACACATCAATTGAAACTGGGCAACTCCCTGAGGTATGGAAGATAGCAAATGTAGTCCCAATTTTTAAAAAGGGAGACAGACATGAGGCATTAAACTACAGACCTGTGTCACTAACGTGTATAGTATGCAAAGTCATGGAGAAGATCATCAGGAGGAGAGTGGTGGAGCACCTGGAAAGAAACAAGTGTATAATCGACAACCAGCACAGTTTCAGGGAAGGAAAATCTTGTGTCACAAACCTACTGGAGTTTTATGACAAGGTGACAGAAGTAAGACAAGAGAGAGAGAGGGGTGGATAGACTGCATTTTCTTGGACTGCAAGAAGGCCTTCGACACAGTTCCTCACAAGAGGTTACTGCTAAAGCTAGAGGATCAGGCACACATAACAGGAAAGGCACTGCAATGGATCAGAGAATACCTGACAGGGAGGCAACAACGAGCCATGGTACGTGACGAGGTGTCAGAGTGGGCGCCTGTGACAAGCGGGTTTCCACAGGGGTCAGTCCTAGGACCTGTGCTGTTTTTGGTATATGTGAACGACATAACGGAAGGGATAGACCCAGAAGTGTCCTTGTTTGCAGATGATGTGAAGTTCATGAGAAGAATCAAATCGGTCGAGGATCAGGCAGGCCTACAAAGAGACCTGGACAGGCTACAAGCCTAGTCCACAAAATGGTTCCTTGAGTTTAACCCTGCCAAATGCAAAGTCATGAAGATTGGGGAAGGGCAAAGAAGACCGCATTCACAGTATAGTCTAGGTGGCCAAAGACTGCAAACCTCACTCAAGGAAAAAGATCTTGGAGTGAGTATAACACTGAGCACATCTCCTGAGGCGCACATCAATCAGATAACTGCTGCAGCATACGGGAGTCTGGCAAACCTAAGGATAGCGTTCCGATACTTCAGTAAGGAATCGTTCAAGACTCTATACACCATTTACGTCAGGCCCATACTGGAGTATGCAACACCAGTTTGGAATCCACACCTGGTCAAGCACGTCAAGAAATTAGAGAAAGTGCAAAGATTTGCAGCAAGACTTGTCCCAGAGCTAAGGGGATTGTTCTACGAAGAAAGGTTAAAGGAAATCGGCCTGACGACACTGGAGGACAGGAGGGTCAGGGGAGACATGACTTAGTTATGGCAAACAATGAATCCCTTGTTAATAATTTAGAAATTTCAGAGGAACTGGGTGCTAGCGACCACAAATCAATTACATTTAGCATTGAATGGAAGTACGATAGTAGCGATAACTCAGTAACAGTCCCAGATTTTCGCTTAGCAGATTACGATGGGCTTAGAGAACACTTATCATCTGTTGACTGGGGTAACGAAGAGAGCTATCAATATGACAGTTTTCTGAACACTATACATGTTGCTCAAAGAGCGTTTATCCCATATAAAGAAATTAGATCAAATAGAAATGACCCAAAATGGATGAATAATAGGCTCAAATATCTACTAGGGCATAAGAAAGGAATTTATAGGCGTATAAAAAGAGGTGAGGGTCATCTTATGAATCAGTATATTGACATTAAGAGGGACATTAAAAAGGGGATAAGAAAAGCTAAAAGGGACTATGAAATTAAAGTTGCTAGGGATTCTAAAACTAACCCAAAAAGTTTTTTCCAGGTCTATAGAACAAAAGTTAGAGATAAGATAGGTCCCCTTAAAAGTAACTATGGGCACCTTACTGACAAAGAGAATGAAATGTGCTCGATTTTAAATAATTATTTTCTCTCAGTTTTTACACAGGAAGACACTAACAATATTCCAGTAATTAATTTTTACAGTGGGCTAGAAGAAGATAAATTATGTAACATCACAGTCACTAGTGAGATGGTTGTGAAGCAGATAGACAGACTGAAGCAAAATAAGTCGCCGGGTCCTGATGAGGTTTTTTCAAGGGTTCTTAAGGAATGCAAAATGGAACTCTGTGAACCATTAACTAATATTTTTAATTTATCTCTTCAAACAGGTGTAGTGTCTGATATGTGGAAGATGGCTAATGTAACTCCTATTTTTAAAACAGGGGACAAGTCGTTACCGTCAAATTACCGCCCAATAAGCCTGACCTCAATTGTAGGCAAATTACTAGAGTCAATTATAGCTGAGATTATAAGAAGCCATCTCGATAAGCATAGCTTGATTAATGATACTCAGCATGGATTCACAAGAGGCCGGTCTTGTCTAACTAATTTATTAACTTTCTTCAGTAAAGCTTTTGAGGCTGTTGACCACAATAAAGAATTTGATATTATTTACTTAGATTTTAGTAAGGCTTTTGATAGAGTTCCGCACCATAGACTGTTAAAGAAAGTGGCAGCTCATGGCATTGGGGGAAAAGTGCTCTCGTGGATCGAATAATGGCTCACTGACAGGAAGCAGAGAGTGTCCATAAATGGGGTTAAATCCGAGTGGGGATCTGTAACAAGTGGCGTTCCACAGGGATCAGTCTTGGGCCCGTTGTTGTTTATAATATATATCAATGATCTTGATGAGGGAATTACTAGTGATATGAGCAAATTCGCCGATGACACGAAGATAGGTAGGATAATTGATTCAAACGTAGATGTTATGGAACTTCAGGAGGATTTAAACAAACTCTATTCTTGGTCAGAAAAGGGGCAGATGCAATTCAATGTAGATAAATGCAAGGTTCTGAAGCTTGGGAGTGCCCATAACCCTAGTACTTATAAGTTAAATGATGTAGAACTTAGCCATACAGATTGCGAAAAGGACTTGGGGGTTATGGTGAGCAGCAACCTTAAACCAAGACAGCAATGCCTAAGCGTACGTAATAAGGCAAATAGATTACTGGGATTTATATCAAGAAGTGTAAGCAACAGAAGTCCAGAGGTCATACTGCAGCTTTATACATCATTAGTAAGGCCTCACCTAGATTATGCAGCTCAGTTCTGGTCTCCGTATTACAAAATGGACATAAATTCGTTAGAAAACATTCAGCGTAGGATGACTAAATTAATACATAGCATTAGAAATCTTCCTTATGAAGAAAGATTGAAGACTCTTAAGTTACATTCACTTGTTAGACGAAGAATGAGGGGAGACATGATCGAAGTGTATAAGTGGAAGATAGGTATTAATAAAGGGGATATTAATAAGGTCTTGAGGATGTCTCTCCAAGAGAGAACCCGCAGTAATGGATTTAAATTAGATAAGTTTAGATTTAAAAAGGACATAGGAAAGTATTGGTTTGGAAATAGGGTAGTTGATGAGTGGAACAGTCTACCTAGTTGGGTTATTGAGGCTGGGACTTTGGGTAGTTTCAAATCTAGGTTGGATAAGTACATGAGTGGGAGGGGTTGGATTTGAGTGGGACTTTCACATCAGAGCTTATTTCTTGGGTGGCATTGAAAACTGGGTTGGGCAAATGTTTGTTAGTGGGATGAATTGTAAAGGACCTGCCTAGTATGGGCCAGCAGGCCTCCTGCAGTGTTCCTCCTTTCTTATGTTCTTATGTTCTTAAAATACTTCGCGGAATAGACAAGATGGACAAAGACGGGATGTTCCAGAGATGGGACACAGAAACAAGAGGTCACAATTGGAAGTTGAAGACTCAGATGAATCAAAGGGATGTTAGGAAGTATTTCTTCAGTCATAGAGTAGTCAGGCAGTGGAATAGCCTAGAAAGTGAAGTAGTGGAGGCCGGAACCATACATAGTTTTAAGGCGAGGTATGATAAAGCTCATGGAGCAGGGAGAGAGATGACCTAGTAGCAATCAGTGAAGAGGCGGGGCCAGGAGCTATGACACGACCCCTGCAACCACAAAAAGGTGAGTGCAAATAGGTGAGTACACACACACACACACACACACACACACACACACACACACACACACACACACACACACACACACACACACACACACACACACACACACGCACGCACACACACACACACACACACATGACATGAGGCACTAAACTACAGACCTGTATCACTAACGTGTATAGTATGCAAGGTCATGGAGAAGATCATCAGGAGGAGAGTGGTGGGGCACCTGGAAAGAAACAAGTGTATAATTGACAACCAGCACGGTTTCAGGGAAGGAAAATCCTGTGTCACAAACCTACTAGAGTTTTATGACAAGGTGACAGAAGTAAGACAAGAGAGAGAGGGGTGGATCGACTGCCTATTTTTGGACTGCAAGAAGGCTTTCGACACAGTTCCTCACAAGAGGTTACTGCAAAAGCTATAGGACCAGGCACACATAACAGGAAAGGCACTGCAATGGATCAGAGAATATCTGACAGGGAGGCAACAACGAGTCATGGTACGCGACGAGGTGTCAGAGTGGGCGCCTGTGACAAGCGGGGTTCCACAGGGGTCAGTCCTAGGACCTGTGCTGTTCTTGATATACGTGAACGACATAACGGAAGGGATAGACTCAGAAGTGTCCTTGTTTGCAGATGATGTGAAGTTAATGAGAAGAATCGAATCGGACGAGGATCAGGCAGGACTACAAAGAGACCTGGACAGGCTACAAGCCTGGTCCAGCAACTGGCTCCTTGAATTTAACCCTGCCAAATGCAAAGTCATGAAGATCGGGGAAGGGCAAAGAAGACCGCAGACACAATATAGTTTAGATGGCCAAAGACTGCAAACCTCACTCAAGGAAAAAGATCTGGGGGTGAGTATAACACCGAGCATATCTCCTGAGGCGCACATCAATCAGATAACTGCTGCAGCATACGGGCGCCTGGCAAACCTACGGATAGCGTTCCGATACCTCAGTAAGGATTCGTTTAAGACTCTGTACACCATCTACGTCAGGCCCATACTGGAGTATGCAGCACCAGTTTGGAATCCACACCTAGTCAAGCACGTAAAGAAATTAGAGAAAGTGCAAAGGTTTGCAACAAGACTAGTCCCAGAGCTACGGGGATTGTCCTATGAAGAAAGGTTGAGGGAAATCGGCCTGACGACACTGGAGGCCAGGAGGGTCAGGGGAGACATGATAACGACATATAAAATAGTGCGCGGAATAGACGAGGTGGACAAAGACGGGATGTTCCAGAGATGGGACACAGACACAAGAGGTCACAATTGGAAGTTGAAGACTCAGATGAATCAAAGGGATGTTAGGAAGTATTTCTTCAGTCATAGAGTAGTCAGGCCATGGAATAGCCTAGAAAGTGATGTGGTGGAGGCAGGAACCATACATAGTTTTAAGGCGAGGTATGATAGAGCTCATGGGGCAGGGGGAGAGAGGACCTAGTAGCAATCAGCGAGGAGGCGGGGCCAGGAGCTGTGACTCGACCCCTGCAACCACAAATAGGTGAGTACACACACACACACACACACACACACACACACACACACACACACACACACACATACACACACACACACACACACACACACACATACACACACACACACACACACACACACACACACACATACACACACACACATACACACACACACACACACACACACACACACACACACACACACACACACACACACACACACACACACACACACACACACACACACACACACAATCCATTACACTCAGACAAAAGGCTGGTCGACACGCCTTTAATTCAATCTGTCTATCTGTCTGTCTTCCCCTCTTCCTTCTGTCCACGATTATCTTGACTGTTTGCCTGCGGGTACTCACCTATTTGTGGTTGCAGGGGTCGATTCTTAGCTCCTGGCCCCGCCTCTTCACCGGTTGTTACTGGGTCCTGTCTCTCCCTGCTCCATGAGCTTTATCATACCTCATCTTAAAACTATGTATGGTTCCCGCCTCCACTACGTCACTTTCTAGGCTATTTCACTGCCTGACTACTCTATGACTGAAGAAATATTTCCTAACATCCCTTTGATTCATCTGAGTCTTCAACTTCCAATTGTGACCTCTTGTTTCTGTGTCCCATCTCTGGAACATCCCGTCTTTGTCCATCTTGTCTATTCCGCGCAGTATTTTATATGTCGTTATCATGTCTCCCCTGACCCTTCTGTCCCCCCGTGTGTGTGTGTGTGTGTGTGTGTGTGTGTGTGTGTGTGTGTGTGTGTGTATGTGTGTACTCTTCCCTGGGGGATGGCGAGTCTTAGCTCCTGGCACAATCTCTCTACATTCTTCGTACGTCCCATTCCTCTTCTTCCCCTCATGTCCTTTTCATTTCTCCCCCCTTGCTGCTCTTTTCCCTCCCTTGCCCACCTCTCCCCTGCCCTCCCTACCCCACCTCTCCCCTCCCCTCCCTTCCCCACCTCTCCCCTGCCCTCCCTACCCCACCTCTCCCCTGCCCTCCCTACCCCACCTCTCCCCTGCCCTCCCTTCCCCATCTCTCCCCTCTCCTCCCTTCCCCACCTCTCCCCTGCCCTCCCTAGCCCACCTCTCCCCTGCCCTCCCTTCCCCACCTCTCCCCTGCCCTCCCTACCCCACCTCTCCCCTACCCTCCCTTCCCCACCTCTCCCCTGCCTCCCTTCCCTACCTCTCCCCTGCCTTCCCTTCCCCACTTCTCCCCTGCCCTCCCTTCCCCACTTCTCCCCTGCTTTCCCTTCCCTACCTCTACTGATGAGTAAACAGATGAATACACTGTTGAATACTCTGATGAGTACACTGATGAATGCACCCACAAATCCTCACTCAGTCAAGGCATTTTATTAATTTTAGTCATAAAAAAGGAGTTAAATCCCTTGGTGGTCACACACAGTTGAAATTTTGATGACTTAGCATGAATATTCTCAGTTTAATCAGGCTCCTGGGAGAGAGACAGACAGACAGACAGAGACAGAGAGACAGAGACAGGTGAGGGAGCTATTGTTGTTGCTATCGTTGCTTCTGTTGCTGCTACTGTTCCTTCTGTTGCTGTCGCTGTTGCTTCTGTTGCTGCTACTGTTGCTGCTACTTCTACTCCTGCTACTGAATTCAGTGTCCGTCACCACTATCCCACTCAAGGTAACACTACCCCTCACCCCTATCCTCCCAAAGATACACCTCACCCATACACCCCTCCCATACACACCCCTCCCACACACATTCCTTCCACACACCCCTCTCAAACACAGCCGGGCTGTGGTTCGGACATTGGTTTGCCTGCGGCCAGCAGTAACAGCCTGGTTCATCAGACCCTGGTCCACCATGAGGCCTGGTCTCAGACCGGGCCGGGGGGGACATGACCCCCCTCCCATAAACACTCCTCCTACACACACCCATCCCACAAACACCACTCCCACATACCCCTCCCACACACCCCTCCAACACACCCCTCTCTCACATACCCCTCCCACACACCCCCACACACCCCTCCCACACATCCCTCCCACACACCCCTTACACACACCCCCATACAAGCCTCCCAAACACCCTCCCACCCCCTCCCACACACCCCTCCCACACCCCCCCCACCCCTCCCACACATCCCACCCACACACCCCTCCCACATCCTTTCCAGAGACGCAAGTCTGGTGAAAGAGATAAATTAGCCCCTACATTCCATTATTCCAGGTTGTAAACACATAAAAACCTTTATAGTGAGCTTAGAGAAGCAACACTGTGTTGTGTATCTGAGTAACACTTTAAAGTAGCCAGGGAGGCACTGCTGGGAAGTAGCCAGGGAGGCACTGCTGGGAAGTAGCCAGGGAGGCACTGCTGGGAAGTAGCCAGGGAGGCACTGCTGGGAAGTAGCCAGGGAGGCACTGCTGGGAAGTAGCCAGGGAGGCACTGCTGGGAAGTAGCCAGGGAGGCACTGCTGGGAAGTAGCCAGGGAGGCACTGCTGGGAAGTAGCCAGGGAGGCACTGCTGGGAAGTAGTGCTGGGAAGTAGCCAGGGAGGCACTGCTGGGAAGTAGCCAGGGAGGCACTGCTGGCCAGGAAGGCACTGCTGGGAAGTAGCCAGGGAGGCACTGCTGGGAAGTAGCCAGGGAAGCACTGCTGGAAAGTAGCCAGGGAGGCACTGCTGGGAAGTAGCCAGGGAAGCACTGCTGGAAAGTAGCCAGGGAGGCACTGCTGGCAAGTAGCCAGGGAGGCACTGCTGGGAAGTAGCCAGGGATGCACTGCTGGGAAGTAGCCAGGGAAGCACTGCTGGAAAGTAGCCAGGGAGGCACTGCTGGGAAGTAGCCAGGGAGGCACTGCTGGGAAGTAGCCAGGGAGGCACTGCTGGGAAGTAGCCAGGGAAGCACTGCTGGGAAGTAGCCAGGGAAGCACTGCTGGAAAGTAGCCAGGGAGGCACTGCTGGGAAGTAGCCAGGGAGGCACTGCTGGGAAGTAGCCAGGGAGGCACTGCTGGGAAGTAGCCAGGGAGGCAGCTGGGAAATAGCCAGGGAGGGCTCTGCTGGGAAGTAGCCAGGGAGGCACTGCTGGGAAGTAGCCAGGGAGGCACTGCTGGGAAGTAGCCAGGGAGGCACTGCTGGGAAGTATCCAGCACTGCTGGGAAGTAGCCAGGGAGGCACTGCTGGGAAGTAGCCAGGGAGGCACTGCTGGGAAGTAGCCAGGGAGGCACTGCTGGGAAGTAGCCAGGGAGGCTCTGCTGGGAAGTAGCCAGGGAGGCACTGCTGGGAAGTAGCCAGGGAGTCTCTGCTGGGAAGTAGCCAGGGAGGCACTGCTGGGAAGTAGCCAGGGAGGCACTGCTGGAAGTAGCCAGGGAGGCACTGCTGGGAAGTAGCCAGGGAGGCACTGCTGGGAAGTATCCAGGGAGGCACTGCTGGGAAGTAGCCAGGGAGGCACTGCTGGGGAGTAGCCAGGAAGGCACTGCTGGGAAGTAGCCAGGGAGGCACTGCTGGGAAGTAGCCAGGGAGGCTCTGCTGGGAAGTAGCCAGGGAGGCACTGCTGGGAAGTAGCCAGGGAGGCACTGCTGGGAAGTAGCCAGGGAGACACTGCTGGGAAGTAGCCAGGGAGGCACTGCTGGGAAGTAGCCAGGGAAGCACTGCTGGGAAGTAGCCAGGGAGGCACTGCTGGGAAGTAGCCAGGGAGGCACTGCTGGGAAGTATCCAGGGAGGCACTGCTGGGAAGTAGCCAGGGAGGCACTGCTGGGGAGTAGCCAGGAAGGCACTGCTGGGAAGTAGCCAGGGAGGCACTGCTGGGAAGTAGCCAGGGAGGCTCTGCTGGGAAGTAGCCAGGGAGGCACTGCTGGGAAGTAGCCAGGGAGGCACTGCTGGGAAGTAGCCAGGGAGACACTGCTGGGAAGTAGCCAGGGAGGCACTGCTGGGAAGTAGCCAGGGAAGCACTGCTGGGAAGTAGCCAGGGAGGCACTGCTGGGAAGTAGCCAGGGAGGCACTGCTGGGAAGTAGCCAGGGAGGCACTGCTGGGAAGTAGCCAGGAAGGCACTGCTGGGAAGTAGCCAGGGAGGCACTGCTGGAAAGTAGCCAGGGAGGCACTGCTGGAAAGTAGCCAGGGAGGCACTGCTGGGAAGTAACCAGGGAGGCACTGCTGGAAAGTAGCCAGCCAGGGAGGCACTGCTGGGAAGTAACCAGGGAGGCACTGCTGGAAAGTAGCCAGGGAGGCACTGCTGGGAAGTAACCAGGGAGGCACTGCTGGAAAGTAGCCAGGGAGGCACTGCTGGGAAGTAACCAGGGAGGCAGGCAGGCACTGCCGGGAAGTAGCCAGGGTAGCAGGCAAGCAGACCCGAAACACCCTCCAGGAAGGTAGGTAGAGTGTGTACTGCTGCTAGACTGCTCAGGCCAGTAGCCAGGAGACCTGGTCCGGGACCGTTAAGTGGCTCCCAACCAAGACAGACAACAAGTCTAGCGGGAAGTAGCAAGTCAAACAAAAAAAAACAAAAAAAACTGGAAGCCAAGATGACTGACTTAGTCCGATCGGAAAGTAGCTAGAAATATAGCCAGTGAGCAAGTGACAGTCAAGCTCTGGACATGAAAGTATCAGACGGTTCGCCAGTGGCGACACAAGCTGTTGGTTGAACCGTAAGTCACCGACAGTGGCCGAGGAATGTGTCGGACACGCACACCGGGAGGTGACAAAGGTACCCAACTGGGCCTTAGAAATGTCAATGGGACCCCACACCAATTCAGGCGCCTATCAGAACCCTAGACCTGCCATGGCACCTAGTAAAATACCATGGTGCACTTTGGTAAAATACCATGGTACTCCCTAGAAAGCTACCATGGTGCACCCTGGTAAGATACCATGGTGTACCTAGTAAAATACCATGGTGCACTCTGGTAAGTTACCATGGTACACCCTAGTAAGATGCCATGGTGCACCTAGTAGGATACCATGGTGCACCCTTGTAAGGTACCATAGTGCACCCTCGTAAGATACCATGGTACACCCTCGTAAGATACCATGGTGCACCCTCGTAAGATACCATGGTGCACCCTCCTGGAGGTTACCTGGAGGTTATTCCGGGGATCAACGCCCCCGCGGCCCGGTCCACGACCAGGCCTCCCGATGGATCAGGGCCTGATCAACTAGGCTGTTACTGCTGGCCGCACGCAGTCCGACGTACGAGCCACAGCCCGGCTGATCCGGCACCGACTTTAGGTATCTGTCCAGCTCTCTTGAAGGCAGCCAGGGGTTTATTGGCAATTCCCCTAATGCTTGATGGGAGGCTGTTGAACAGTTTTGGGCCCCGGACACTTATGGTGTTTTCTCTTAGTGTACCAATGGTGCCCCTACTTTTTATTGGCGGCATTTTGCATCGCCTGCCCAGTCTTTTACTTTCGTAGGGAGTGATTTCTGTGTGCAGATTTGGGACCATTCCTTCCAAGATTTTCCAAGTGTAGATTATGATATATCTCTCCCTCCTGCGTTCCAACGAGTACACGTCAAGTGCTTCCAAGCGTTCCAAGCGTTCCCCTCGTAAGATACCACGGTACACCCTAGTAAGATACCATGGTGCACCTAGTAAGATACTATGGTGCACCCTGGTAAGATACCATGGTGCACCCTAGTAAGATACCATGGTGCATCTAGTAAGATACCATGATGTACCCTGGTAAGATACCATGGTGCACCTACCAGGATAAAATGGTGCACCTAGAGGCTAGAAATATGTTGAATGTTCGAAGATTACATTTAGATTAACCTTTTGCCTGTGCACACCATATCCATCCTGTGGATGGTAGTGCAAGAGCATATGGATACACGAGAGGCCTACGAACTCGGCGCCGAAGGGGTTGACAGGAGTACATCTGGGTTTATGTATACAATTATCTTATTTGTTGCAAATAAGTTTAGGATATTTTCTTAATATGTCTGGTATCTTAGTTTCATTAATAAGATATATTCATATCTTAGGTTATTATACTGTCTTTATATTCGTCAGTAAGTGGGCAATCAAGCATACAATGTTCAAGAAAGGGCCAGTAGGATTGACTACCCGAGGTCTGAGGTGGCCTTACTGTTATGTACACGGCCAGTGTTGTTCGGGTACGACACTCGGCTCCACTTCATGGCCAGTGAGAAGACAGCTTCTACACAACAAGACGGGCAGCAAACATTAACTTCACTTTGGTTGTACCCTTCTCAAGAGCATCACTTCGTCTACGAGATTTTGCCGCCGAAGTGGCTAGTTTATTGTGCACGAGGCCTGGTCTCAGACCGGGCCGCGGGGGCGGTGACCCCAGAGACCTTCTCCAGGTATACTCCAGGTATACCCCATATCCATCCTGTGGAGGTTAGCGCAAGAGCATGTGGATACACAATAGATCTAGTAACTAGGCCCCAAAAGGGATCTATATGTATTACATCTAAGTTCATTCATTCCTAGAATGATCCGAGTCTGGAACATGTTCATACAGAATAATGACGTTGATGAGTTAAAGTCAGTTGGCCAAGTGAAACTCCTGGCCCACAGATGGCTCCACCTTCATCCTGTTCTCTCTTTTTATGTCTCATAACAGTAAAAAGGCTTTCAAATGAGCTGATGTAACTAACAGCTCTTAGCTTGTAAATAAAGTCAGGAATTTTAACCTAACCTTGTAAAACCCTGTTTAAAGAGAGAGAGAGAGAGAGAGAGAGAGAGAAAGAGAGAGAGAGAGAGAGAGAGAGAGAGAGAGAGAGAGAGAGAGAGAGAGAGAGAGAATCACTTCCTGACAGTGGTGTCACCCACCTCGTAAATAAACCCATTGTGTAGACACGCTCTCAACAAAACTAGCACTCTGCCCCTACCCTCCTCCCATATCCTCTCCCTTTACCCTCCCTATATACCCATGTCCTAACACAGGGAGTAGAGACACCTCACGAGTCAACTTTAAAACGCCCATAAAATACTCAACGCAGCCCTGACCAGCGGCCTAATTGCTCCGAGAATGGTCAGCAGTCCTGAAAAAAAAAGGCTTTGAGAAGCCGTAAACAGCCCCAAATAACCTCTTCGAAAGTCTCCCCAGACCGCCTTTTATATCCTTAAGAAACTGACAAGATGTAGACCGTACAGAAATAAGCCAAGACGGTGCTGACCTAAGCCAAGAAGACGCAGGCCTACACATCTTATTCGAGAATGTGTACATCTAAGCCAGGATAGTATAGACCTAATCCAAGAAGGTGTACATCCAGCCAAAGACAGTACAGGGCTAATTCTAGGTGTGCATCTAAGCAAGACGGTATAACCCTAAGCCAAGCCATTACAAGATTACTGAAGATTTTACGGCGGGTGCCAAGAGGTCTGGTCTGGGACCGAGCCCCAGGAGCGGTGACCAGATACACTACATTTACACTAGAGGCATACAAGTACACTACAGGTACGGGTCAATATATTAGCACAAGTACACTCATCTTGTGAGTGTACATCCCATTCTCTCAGTGACAGTTGGAATTCAAACTGTTTGTAAACAGCAGGTATTCCAACTGCTCACACAAGAATATATACACCTCTTGGTGTATACTTCACAGAGTATACCTCACAGTGTATACCTCACAGTGTATACACACTGAGAGTTTACTTCAATCCCGATTTTGTAGATCAAAGTGTTCATGACGGTGGTGAACAGCTGACATGCAGCCTCAATGACCCTCGCGTAGCAGACTAGTTTTCGCCTGCAGCTCACATGGAGTCGTCTCCGGGGGTCATCGCCCCCCCTCCCGCGACGACCAGTCAACAAACCAACTACCCTCGTAATTTACGCCATTACGGCGTCTTTATCAGCAGATATCGCTGCCTGTACGATTATCCTCGCATAATTGCCACATTTACTGGAAATTTAACGAAATTTCGTTGTAACGTTGTCTTAGTGGCGTTAATAGTGTGATTAAAAGGCAAGTCTGTGCAGTTAGAGCCCTGGAATTGTCTGGAGAGCCTTGGACCTGTCTTTAGAGCCCTGGGCCAGTCGTGACAGTCCCGGACCTGTCTTGAGAGCCCTGGACTTGTCTTTAGAGCCCTGAACCTGTCTTGAGAGCCCTGGAGAGTTCTGGACATGTCTTCAGAGCCCTGGACCTGTCTTGAGAGTCCTGGACCTGCCCTGAGAGTCCTGGACCTGCCCTGAGAGTCCTGGACCTGCCCTGAGAGTCCTGGACCTGCCCTGAGAGTCCTGGACATGTCCTGAGAGCCCTACACCTACCCACACTAACAGCCATCAGCCGTAACACGAGTAACTGTGTCAGAAACGGTGGCGAGGCAGTGGCTAAGTGGTTGAGGGTGGCGAGGCAGTGGCTAAGTGGTTGAGGGTGGCGAGGCAGTGGCTAAGTGGTTGAGGGTGGCGAGGCAGTGGCTAAGTGGTTGAGGGTGGCGAGGCAGTGGCTAAGTGGTTGAGGGTGGCGAGGCAGTGGCTAAGTGGTTGAGGGTGGCGAGGCAATGGCTAAGTGGTTGAGGGTGGCGAGGCAGTGGCTAAGTGGTTGAGGGTGGCGAGACAGTGGCTAAGTGGTTGAGGGTGGCGAGGCCGTGGCTAAGTGGTTGAGGGTGGCGAGGCAGTGGCTAAGTGGTTGAGGGTGGCGAGGTCGTGGCTAAGTGGTTGAGGGTGGCGAGGCAGTGGCTAAGTGGTTGAGGGGTGAGGCGAGTGGTTGAGGGTGGCGAGTGGCTAAGTGTTGAAGGTGGCGAGGCAGTGGCTAAGTGGTTGAAGGTGGCGAGGCAGTGGCTAAGTGGTTGAGGGTGGCGAGGCAGTGGCTAAGTAGTTGAGGGTGGCGAGGCAGTGGCTAAGTGGTTGAAGGTGGCGAGGCAGTGGCTAAGTGGTTGAGGGTGGCGAGGCAGTGGCTAAGTGGTTGAGGGTGGCGAGGCAGTGGCTAAGTGGTTGAGGGTGGCGAGGCAGTGGCTAAGTGGTTGAGGGTGGCGAGGCAGTGGCTAAGTGGTTGAGGGTGGCGAGGCAGTGGCTAAGTGGTTGAGGGTGGCGAGGCAGTGGCTAAGTGGTTGAGGGTGGCGAGGCAGTGGCTAAGTGGTTGAGGGTGGCGAGGCAGTGGCTAAGTGGTTGAGGGTGGCGAGGCAGTGGCTAAGTGGTTGAGGGTGGCGAGGCAGTGGCTAAGTGGTTGAGGGTGGCGAGGCAGTGGCTAAGTGGTTGAGGGTGGCGAGGCAGTGGCTAAGTGGTTGAGGGTGGCGAGGCCGTGGCTAAGTGGTTGAGGGTGGCGAGGCAGTGGCTAAGTAGTTCAGGGAGGCGAGGCAGTGGTTAAGGTGGCGAGGCAGTAAGTGGATGAGGGTGGCGAGGCAGTGGCTAAGTGGTTGAGGGTGGCGAGGCAGTGGCTAAGTGGTTGAGGGTGGCGAGGCAGTGGCTAAGTGGTTGAGGGTGGCGAGGCAGTGGCTAAGTGGTTGAGGGTGGCGAGGCAGTGGCTAAGTGGTTGAGGGTGGCGAGGCAGTGGCTAAGTGGTTGAGGGTGGCAAGGCAGTGGCTAAGTGGATGAGGGTTGCGAGGCAGTGGCTAAGTGGTTGAGGGTGGCAAGGCAGTGGCTAAGTGGATGAGGGTGGCGAGGCAGTGGCTAAATGTTTGAGGGTGGAGAGGCAGTGGCTAAGTGGTTGAGGGTGGCAAGGCAGTGGCTAAGTGGATGAGGGTGGCGAGGCAGTGGCTAAGTGGCATCTTTAATTTTTATCATCTTGCTTCTTACCAGTCCTCTTCTTTCTTACTTTTTCTCACCTTATCCTCCTCTTACATTTCTTCCTCTTCCCTTATCATCCTCTTCTAACTCTTCTTTTTTGCCATCTATTCTTTTCTTTCTCGTCCTTTCCCTTTTCGCTTTTCATTATTAGAATTATTATTATCCTCAAGGAAAATGGAAGATAATCAGGTCGAATTAAGGAAGGGAAGGATGGCTCCCATGCCCTGAATCAAGAGCCTTTCACTAACATCAATATATCCTCTCTCTCTCTCAAGCATCCTTCTCTCAAACACACACACACACACACACACACACACAAACACACACACACACACACACACACACACACACACACACACACACACACACACACACACACACACACACACACACACACACACACAGAACATAAAGTAGTCATTGGAGTGATGTATAACCCACCACAGAACTGCAGGAGGCCAAGAGAGGAGTACGAAGAAAACAACAGGGTGATGGTGGACACACTGGCTGAGGTGGCAAGAAGAGCTCACTCGAGCAGAGCAAAGTTACTGGTAATGGGCGATTTCAACCACAGGGAGATCGACTGGGAAAACCTGGAGCCACATGGGGGTCCCGAAACATGGAGAGCAAAGATGATGGATGTGGTACTTGAAAACCTCATGCATCAACATGTCAGGGACACAACCAGAGAGAGAGGGGAGGATGAGCCAGCAAGACTGGATCTTGTGTTCACCCTGAGCAGTTCAGACATCGAGGACATCACTTACGAGAGGCCCCTTGGAGCTAGCGATCATGTGGTTCTGAGTTTTGACTATATAGTAGAGTTACAAGTGGAGAAGGTAACAGGAACTGAAGGGGACAGGCCAAACTATAAAAGGGGGGACTACACAGGTATGAGAAACTTCCTGCAGGAGGTTCAGTGGGACAGAGAAATGGTAGGAAAATCAGTAAACGAGATGATGGAATATGTGGCAACAAAGTGCAAGGAGGCAGAGGAAAGTTTTGTTCCCAAGGGAAACAGAAATAATAGGAAGACCAAGACGAGTCCTTGGTTTACCCGAAGGTGTAGGGAGGCAAAAGCTAAGTGCAACAGAGAATGGAAAAGGTACAGGAGGCATAGGACCCAGGAAAACAAGGAGATTAGTAGAAGAGCCAGAAACGAGTATGCGCAGATAAGGAGGGAGGCCCAGAGACAGTATGAAAACGACATAGCATCGAAAGTCAAATCTGACCCGAAACTGCTGTATAGCCACATTAGGAAGAAGACAACAGTCAAGGACCAGGTGATAAGGCTGAGGAAAGAAGGTGGGGAACTCACAAGAAACGATCAAGAGGTATGTGAGGAGCTCAACACGAGATTTAAGGAAGTATTTACAGTAGAGACAGGAAGGACTCTGGGGGGACAGACCAGATGGGGACACCAACAAGGAATACACCAACAAGTGTTGGACGACATACATACAGATGAGGAGGAGGTGAAGAAACTGCTAAGGGACATCGATACCTCAAAGGCAATGGGACCGGACAACATCTCTCCATGGGTCCTTAGAGAGGGAGCAGATATGTTGTGCGTACCACTTACCACAATCTTCAACACATCCCTGGAAACTGGGCAACTACCTGAGGTATGGAAGACAGCAAATGTAGTTCCCATTTTCAAAAAAGGAGACAGAAAAGAGGCACTAAACTATAGACCTGTGTCATTGACGTGTATAGTATGCAAAATTATGGAGAAGATTATCAGGAGGAGAGTGGTGGAGCACCTGGAACGGAACAGGAGTATAAATGCCAACCAGCACGGATTCACGGAAGGCAAATCCTGTGTCACAAACCTTCTGGAGTTTTATGATAAAATAACAGAAGTAAGACAAGAGAGAGAGGGGTGGGTTGATTGCATCTTCTTGGACTGCAAGAAGGCCTTTGACACAGTTCCTCACAAGAGATTAGTGCAGAAGCTAAAGCATCAGGCGCATATAACAGGAAGGGCACTGCAATGGATCAGAGAATACCTGACAGGGAGGCAACAACGAGTCATGGTACGTAATGATGTATCACAGTGGGCACCTGTGACGAGCGGGGTCCCACAGGGGTCGGTCCTAGGACCAGTGCTATTTTTGGTATATGTGAACGACATGACGGAAGGGTTAGACTCAGAAGTGTCCCTGTTTGCAGATGATGTGAAGTTAATGAGGAGAATTAAATCTGATGAGGACCAGGCAGGACTTCAAAGAGACCTGGACAGACTGGACACCTGGTCCAGCAAATGGCTTCTCGAATTTAATCCTGCCAAATGCAAAGTCATGAAGATAGGGGAAGGGCACAGAAGACCACAGACAGAGTATAGGCTAGGTGGCCAAAGACTGCAAACCTCACTCAAAGAGAAAGATCTTGGGGTGAGTATAACACCGAGCATGTCTCCGGAAGCACACATCAATCAGA
The DNA here is from genome assembly GCF_038502225.1 of Cherax quadricarinatus. Taxonomy (NCBI): domain Eukaryota; kingdom Metazoa; phylum Arthropoda; class Malacostraca; order Decapoda; family Parastacidae; genus Cherax; species Cherax quadricarinatus. The sequence continues at coordinate 37,607,506 of NC_091311.1, read as the reverse complement.
TAACTGCTGCAGCATATGGGGGCCTGGCAAACCTGAGAACAGCATTCCGACACCTTAGTAAGGAATCATTCAAGACACTGTACACCGTGTATGTCAGGCCCATACTGGAGTATACAGCACCTGTTTGGAACCCGCACTTGATAAAGCACGTCAAGAAACTAGAGAAAGTACAAAGGTTTGCGACAAGGTTAGTTCCAGAGCTAAGGGGAATGTCCTATGAAGAAAGATTAAGGGAAATCGGCCTGACGACACTGGAGGACAGGAGGGTCAGGGGAGACATGATAACGACATATAAAATACTGCGTGGAATAGACAAGGTGGACAAGGACAGGATGTTCCAGGGAGGGGACACAGAAACAATAGGCCACAATTGGAAGTTGAAGACACAAATGAGTCAGAGAGATAGTAGGAAGTATTTCTTCAGTCATAGAGTTGTAAGGCAGTGGAATAGCCTAGAAAATGACGTAGTGGAGGCAGGAACCATACACAGTTTTAAGACGAGGTTTGATAAAGCTCATGGAGCGGGGAGAGAGAGGGTCTAGTAGCAACCGGTGAAGAGGCGGGGCCAGGAGCTAGGACTCGACCCCTGCAACCACAAATAGGTGAGTACAAATAGGTGAGTACACACACACACACACACACACACACACATACACACACACACACACACACACACACACACACACACACACACACACACACACACACACACACACACACACACACACACACACACACACACTATGTGGCAACAAAATGCAAGGAGGCAGAGGAGAGGTTTGTTCCCAAGGGAAACAGAAATAATGGGAAGAACAGAACGAGTCCTTGGTTCACCCAAAGGTGTAGGGAGGCAAAAACTAGGTGTACTAGAGAATGGAAAAGGTACAGAAGACAGAGAACTCAGGAAAATAGAGAGATTAGCCGAAGAGCCAGAAACGAATATGCACAGATAAGAAGGGAGGCTCAGCGACAATATGAAAATGACATAGCATCGAAAGTCAAGTCTGACCCGAAGCTGTTGTACAGCCACATCAGGAGGAAAACAACAGTCGAGGACCAGGTAATCAGACTGAGGAGGTGTGATGGGGAATTCACAAGAAACGACCGAGAGGTATATCAGGAGCTCAACATGAGATTTAAAGAAGTATTTACAGTGGAAACCAGTAGGTCTCCAGGAAATCAGACCAGGGGTGTACACCAGCAAGTGCTGGATGAGGTACATATAACCAAGGAGGAGGTGAAGAAGCTGCTATGCGAACTTGACACCTCAAAGGCGGTGGAACCAGACAACATCTCTCCATGGGTCCTTAGAGAGGGAGCAGAGATACTGTGTGTGCCATTAACAAAGATCTTCAACACATCAATTGAAACTGGGCAACTCCCTGAGGTATGGAAGATGGCAAATGTAGTCCCAATTTTTAAAAAGGGAGACAGACATGAGGCACTAAACTACAGACCTGTATCACTAACGTGTATAGTATGCAAGGTCATGGAGAAGATCATCAGGAGGAGAGTGGTGGAGCACCTGGAAAGAAACAAGTGTATAATTGACAACCAGCACGGTTTCAGGGAAGGAAAATCCTGTGTCACAAACCTACTAGAGTTTTATGACAAGGTGACAGAAGTAAGACAAGTGTTGCAACCCCTGAATGGGTTACAATGATTATTATGTATATATATAATGTATATTATCATTTCATATAATTTTATATTGCTTATATTTGCGATAATAGCTAAATCGCAAATGTATTGCCTTATATTGTTATTTGACGTAGCTTATGTTGTTAGGATGTACATAATATTTGCTCAGTTCAAGTCTTGATTGTCAAACTACTGTAATTATCGCTTGTCGCTCGTTATACTGCTGGCTTCTGAGCTGTGCTGTCCACAGGGCTATCACGTGAGCGAGGGGGGGGGTGTCCTCACCTCTCGTGAAGTACTCAGTCTGCTCTAGACTCGATGGTTGGACAGATTGTCTGTCTCATTATTCTTGTTAGTTCTGTAGAACTCTGTTCACAGAACATTGTATAGACTTAGTGATTTTCGACGTTGTACTGAGGTTGTGTGTCACATAGACACTCTGAGTATCTCAGGTCCTGACTTAACTTGTACTGGTTGCTGTGTATTGTCACAGTCAGGGTTTTTCCTATGCTGAACTTAGATTCAGAAGTATGGGAGTTTTGTAACTTTTGTGGAGGATCTGCTGATGGTCCCTACTTAGTGTCGTTATATTATCTCCTTGATCCTGATTGTGTCGCAGTCGCTTGTTATATGGCTATTGAGCTTAGCATTCTTTTCATTGTTCAAGCAGACTGTTCTGGTTGCCAGTCGGTCAAGAAGTTAGTTTATGTGAGGACTTTGTCAGTCACTTGTTTAAGTCTAGTCGAGTCGTGAGACATAACGAACTACTTAGAGCACTTACACACATACACACTTACTTGTACATATTTGTAATATCTTATTAAATGTTAATGTACCAGACGGTACTTAAGAATTATAAATGTGATATGTGCTTTCAGCACAATAATATTGAACTCGAGAGATTGATTTTATTTTGATTGCTGTGATTAATTTAATTTAATTTAATTTGATAATATACCTCTAGACTTAATAAATTTATTAAATTTTAATTTCTCTAGTTAGTAGCCTACCAGTTGTAATCCTGAAGCACTATTGAATAATACTGAATTTTAATGGATAATTGGACAAGGATACTGACTACTTGTTACGAAAACCCAGTAACAGGCTGGATGCTAGAAGGGCAGTCCTTAATAGTATTCACTGGAGATCTCTAAGCTTTTAGAATCGCGTTTTTTGTAACAACAAGAGAGAGAGGGGTGGATCGACTGCATTTTTTTGGACTGCAAGAAGGCCTTCAACACAGTTCCTCACAAGAGGTTGCTGCAAAAGCTAGAGGATCAGGCACACATAACAGGAAAGGCACTGCAATGGATCAGAGAATACCTGACAGGGAGGCAACAACGAGTCATGGTACGTGACGAGATGTCAGAGTGGGCGCCTGTGACAAGCGGGGTTCCACAGGGGTCAGTCCTAGGACCTGTGCTGTTCTTGGTATATGTGAACGACATAACGGAAGGGATAGACTCAGAAGTGTCCTTGTTTGCAGATGATGTGAAGTTAATGAGAAGAATCAAATCGGATGAGGATCAGACAGGACTACAAAGAGACCTGGACAGGCTACAAGCCTGGTCCAGCAACTGGCTCCTTGAGTTTAACCCTGCCAAATGCAAAGTCATGAAGATTGGGGAAGGGCAAAGAAGACCGCAGACACAACATAGTTTAGATAGCCAAAGACTGCAAACCTCACTCAAGGAAAAAGATCTGGGGGTGAGTATAACACCATGCATATCTCCTGAGGCGCACATAAATCAGATAACTGCTGCAGCATACGGGCGCCTGGCAAACCTACGGATAGCGTTCCGATACCTCAGTAAGGATTCGTTCAAGACTCTGTATACCATTTACGTCAGGCCCATACTGGAGTATGCAGCACCAGTTTGGAATCCACACCTAGTCAAGCACGTCAAGAAATTAGAGAAAGTGCAAAGGTTTGTAACAAGACTAGTCCCAGAGCTACGGGGATTGTCCTACGAAGAAAGGTTGAGGGAAATCGGCCTGACGACACTGGAGGACAGGAGGGTCAGGGGAGACATGATAATGACATACAAAATACTGCGCGGAATAGACAAGGTGGACAAAGACGGGATGTTCCAGAGAAGGAACACAGACACAAGAGGTCACAATTGGAAGTTGAAGACTCAGATGAATCAAAGGGATGTTAGGAAGTATTTCTTCAGTCACAGAGTAGTCAGGTCGTGGAATAGCCTAGAAAGTGGCGTAGTGGAGGCGGGAACCATACATAGTTTTAAGGCGAGGTATGATAAAGCTCATGGTGCAGGGAGAGAGATGACCTAGTAGCAATCAGAGAAGAGGCGGGGCCAGGAGCTATGAATCGACCCCTGCAACCACAAATAGGTGAGTACACACACACACACACACACACACACACACACACACACACACACACACACACACACACACACACACACACACACACCACGCACGCGCACCTCAAATGCCCACGTGTACTAAACAATTTAAACAATCTTAAGAACCCAATTGGGCCGTTAAAGGAAACCTCAGTGGGCGAGAGACAGGGAGTGGGAGCACCTGGTGGGAGGTTGTGGTGCGGGGACAGGAGGGAGAAGACGGCTCTTTAGTTGTTTGGTTTACTAAGAACATAAGAACATAAGAACATAAGAACGAAGGAACACTGCAGAAGGCCTACTGGCCCATGCGAGGCAGGTCCAAGTCCCTACCGGCTTAAGCCAATGCACCCAACCTAGTCAGGTCAGGTCACATTGACTTAAGGGAGGAACACGGCAACCGACCTGTTAGCACAAGCTATCAGGTCCAACTCACACCCACCCACATCTACTCATGTATTTATCCAACCTATTTTTAAAGCTACACAACGTTCTGGCCTCTATAACGGTACTTGGGAGTTTGTTCCACTCATCCACAACTCTATTACCAAACCAGTACTTTCCTATATCCCTCCTGAATCTGAATTTTTCCAACTTAAAACCATTGCTGCGAGTCCTGTCTAGGCTAGATATTTTCAGCACACTATTTACATCCCCTTTATTTATTCCTGTCTTCCACTTATAAACCTCAATCATATCCCCCCTAATTCTACGTCTTTCTAGAGAGTGCAGTTTCAGGGCCCTTAGTCTATCCTCATAGGGAAGGTTTCTGATACATGGGATCATCTTTGTCATCCTCCTTTGTACATTTTCCAGAGAATTTATATCCATTCTGTAATACGGTGACCAAAACTGTGCAGCATAATCTAAATGAGGCCTAACCAAGGATGTATAGAGTTGAAGAACAACCTGAGGACTCCTATTATTTATGCTTCTTGATATGAAGCCAAGGATTCTATTAGCTTTATTGCGAACACTTATGCACTGTTGTCTTGGTTTCAGATTACTGCTAACCAGAACTCCTAAATCTTTTTCGCAATCCGTAATATTAAGATCTACATTATTTAGTTTATATGTGGCATGGTTATTGTCCTGTCCAACATTTAGAACTTTGCATTTGTCTGTATTAAACTGCATCTGCCACTTCTCCGACCACTGCATCAGTCTATTCAAATCTTCCTGGAGTGCTCGAATGTCCTCGTCAGAATGAATTCGACGGCCTATTTTGGTGTCATCGGCAAACTTGCCGATGTCGCTCTTTATGCCCTCATCTATGTCGTTTATGTAGATTGTGAACAGCAGGGGGCCCAACACTGACCCCTGTGGAACACCGCTCGTGACGCTTCCCCACTCTGATTTCTCCCCATTTATGCAAACTCTCTGCTGCCTATTTGTCAACCATGCCTCTATCCAGGAAAAAATTTCTCCTCCTATTCCATGTGCTTTAATTTTCCTCAATAGTCTCTGATGTGGGACCCTGTCAAAAGCCTTACTGAAGTCCATATACACAATATCATATTCATTACCATGATCTACCTCCTCAAATACCTTAGTGAAAAAAGTTAATAAATTCGTAAGGCAGGAACGCCCCTTTGTAAAACCATGCTGAGATTCGTTGATTAATTTATGCTTTTCAAGGTGGCTACGAACTGCCTCGGCAATTATTGATTCCATAAATTTTCCCACTATGGAGGTTAGGCTTATTGGTCTATAGTTCGAAGCTAAGGACCTGTCACCTGTTTTGAAAATAGGTATCACATTTGCCATTTTCCACTTATCTGGCACCATGCCAGTTTGTAGTGATATGTTGAAAAGATTAGCCAAAGGTGTGCTAAGCTCCTCTTTACATTCCTTTAGAACCCTTGCATACAGTTCATCAGGGCCTGGGGATTTGTTAGGTTTTAATTTATCTATTTGCCTAAGGACCATGTCACTTGTGACCCTAATAGTGCACAGTTTATTATCGTCCTGTTCTACATAATTTATCATTACTGGAATATCGCTGGTATCCTCCTGTGTAAAAACTGAGAGGAAGTATGTGTTAAAAATTCTACACATTTCCTTATCACTGTCAGTGAGCTGACCCGAGGAACTTTTGAGTGGGCCTATCTTGTCCCTGATCTTACTTCTGTATACCTGAAAGAATCCTTTTGGGTTAGTCTTCGATTCTCTTGCAACTTTAACCTCATAATCTCTATTTGCTTTTCTAATTCCCTTTTTTATTTCTCTCTTTAACTGAATATATCGATTTCTTAATTGCCCCTCTCCTCTTTTGATTTGCCTATATATGCCTCTCTTTTGACCAATCAGATATTTTAATCTATTGTTCATCCATTTAGGATCATTTTTGTTTGATCTGATTTCCCTATTTGGAACATAATTTGACTGAGCAGCTAGAACTATGCCCTGGAAAGCATCATATCGGCAACCATCACCACCTACCTGACCCCTAGTCAGGTCATTCCAGTTCAGCCCACCTAAGTAATTTTTCAGTCCTATGAAATCAGCCAAGCGAAAGTCAGGGACGGAGACTTGATTGCCATTATTAGGGGAATTCCATGATATGTTAAAACTGAGTGATTTGTGATCACTCTCCCCAAGCTCATCATTAACCTCAAGATTATTAATTAGTGTTTCCCTACTGGCAAGAACCAAGTCAAGGAGGTTATTTCCCCTAGTTGGCTCTGTCACAAACTGTTTTAAAAAACAATCCTGGATCGTATCAAGAAAGTCACCCGACTCTAAATTTCCTGTCAAATTGCTCCAGTCAATCTGTCTATAGTTGAAATCTCCCATTAGCACAACATTTTCGTATGTAGATGCCTTACGAATTTCGTCCCATAGAAGTTTACTGCACTCCCTATCAAGATTTGGGGCCCTGTAAATCACACCCAAAATTAGTTTTTCTCGGCCCTCGAGAAGCTGTAACCAAACAGATTCAGTGGCTGACGCTTCTAATTTAATATCTTGTCTAACACAACAATTTAAATTGTCTCTGACATACATCGCTACTCCACCACCTTTCCTGTTGACCCTGTCAGTGTGGAATAATTTATAGCCTTGTATGTGACATTCAGAGGGCATCTCTCTATCTTTCAGATTGAGCCAGGTCTCTGTTATAGCAATAATATCTATGTTTCCTGCACTTGCAATTAATCTTAGCTCATCTATCTTATTTCTAACACTCCTGCTATTAGTATAGTAAACCTTAAGGGAGCTAGTCCCTTGCTGCCCTCTGCTGTCCCCCTTTGTTTGCTGACCTGTTCTATTGTCTTTATTTATAACTTCATGCTGAATGCCTTTTATACATTTACTGTTTCCAACCCTAGTGTTGCAACCTGCTTGTTTCCCACACACACCCATACCTCTATCTTCCATCAGTTTAAAATCATAGGCATTTCACCAATGGCCTTCTCAATCGAGTCTGCAAGTGCTACCACCCCTGCCCCAGAGAGATGAACCCCATCCCTTGCATACATATCATGTTTGCCATAAAAGTTGTTCCAGTTGTCAATGAATGGGATTGCAAGTTCCTTGCAGTATCTGTCTAGCCAGCAATTTACACCAATTGCCCTAGACAACCATTCATTTCCTACTCCCCTTCTAGGCAAGATGCTACATATGATTGGGATCCCTCCCTTAGACTTAATGAAATCTATAGCTGACCTGTACTTATCTAGCAGCTCTTCTCTCCTACCCTTCCCAATATCATTTCCACCAGCACTGAGACAGATAATGGGCTTGTTCCCATTACCTGACATGATATTATCCAGTCTGTTGACAATGTCCCCAACACCAGCTCCAGGGAAGCACACTCTATCTCTCATCTTCTTATTCCTATTACAAAAAGCACGATCAACATATCTTACCTGAGAGTCACCAACCACAAGAATGCGCTTACCTTCATTAGCAGGGGCAGTAGTACCCTTACCTTCACTGGCCACTGAAGTACATTCATCCTGGAGAACAGAGAAGCGATTTCCTACCTTCAGATCTGCACTCTTAACTTTCCTTACTCTGATGCGCCTCCCATTACTGTGAACAACTCGCCACTTGTAGCAGGTGCTGGGCTGCACCTCACTGCTGGTAGCCGTTGCTACCACCCCACCTACAGCCTCCTCACAGTGAGAGACAGACTGCACCTCACTGCTAGAAGCCTCATTCCCCACATCTCCAACCACCTCACACTCTCTCCCAGGCCCATTGAGGTGGACCTTCAGCCTCCTAATCTCCTCCTGGAGAAGCAAGACCTCCTCCTTCAACTCTCCAACCTCAGCTTTTAAAACACTGTAGAAGCAAGCCATGCTTTGTAACCGTCCACGCTAATCCCCAAGCAGCTCAGGGTCTGTGACCTCACGTGACGACTGACCACTGAACACTGAGACGACTGACCACTGAACACTGACGACTGACCACTGAACACTCCTGACGACTGACCACTGAACACTGACTAAGTGCTGAATTGTTTGCCATTCTAATGGTGCTAAAGTTAACTTACGACACTGAACTTGATTCTCTCATCAGTACTGATTCTATGTCATCACTGACGAATCTTGACTCACATGACTCTGACAACATAGTGGTACGTAATTGGACAAGCCAGCTATATATACTCAAAAAAGCCTCTTATGGGATATTCCGCAGCATCTGCTGAAGAGGATCCCAGAAGAGGATCGAAATATACAGATCAATTAATCTTCCGAGTTTTTGTCTCCCCGTAGGGTATTACTGAGCACTGGATTACTTCTTCATAATAAAGTTGATACGTTAGCCAGAGAAAGTAACCTGAAGAATAATCTACGTAGAATATAACTTTGGTAAATCTGTGTCTAGCATTAGGAATATTAGGAGAGAAGTAAATAATTAAAGTGAATTTTGTACGAATGCACTTAGAAGACTGAGTAGATCTATAACCCACTATGATAACA
>NC_091311.1:37588571-37593571 GCF_038502225.1 Cherax quadricarinatus | reverse complement strand
CGATAATTGGAAACTTATAATTTATAACCGATAATCGATAACTGATAATTGATAACCAATAATCGATAACTGATAATTGATAACTGATAATTATTAAGTGTTTATATAATTCTTTCACAAGAAAACTGTATACGTGTGTTAATTCCGGGTCACGCGAGAGTGAATGTGTTTACGTATGTTAATTCCAGGTCACGCAGGAGTGCATGTGTTTACGCTTGTTAATTCCGGGTCACGCAAGAGCAAATTATTGCACGTCAAACACCTGGGTTGGTGTCTAAGGAGAGATAATTCACTCGGAATTATTGATAACTGATAATTACCGAGACGGTGGTGATCTTATCCTTGCAAGGCAGTGGAGTTCGGGAGGAGGAGAGAGGGGATAAGGGAGGGGAGAGGGGATAAGGGAGGGGAGAGGGGATAAGGGAGGGGAGAGGGGATATGGGAGGGGAAGGGGGTTGAGGAAGAGGGGTTAAGTGAGATTTTTTTTGAGTGAGGGGGGCAAAGGAGGACCTGAGTGATGGTGGAATTTTGTATGTGAAGGAAATTGGTAGGGTAGTGGAGGTAGGTTGTGGGGGAGGGGAAGATGGCAAGGAGGGAGATTAAGATTCATGAGAGAGCTGGGGTTGTGGGATACAGGGATACCTTCCTAGGATCATTGAGGCTTGAGACAGCTGTGGTTATGAGATACAAGAATACTTTCCTGAGATCGATTAGCACCGTAACACGTCTATTTTTTTCCTAACTCAAGAAAAGTCATCAAAATCATAAATACCAATGACTACTTATAATATGCAGTAATAATAATAATAATAATAATAATAATAATAATAATAATAATAATAATAATAATAATAATTATAATAATTATAATAAAACTAACAATAATAATAATAAAATAAAAGTAATAATAAAAAACTAATAATAATACGAATAATAATACCAATAATAAAAATAACAGTAATAATATCAAAACTAAATAATAATAATAATAATAATAATAATAATAATAATAATAATAATAATAATAATAATAATAATTATAATAAAAGTAATAATAATAATAATAATAATAATAATAATAATAATAATAATAATAATAATAATAATAATAAAATAAAAGTAATAATAATAATAATAATAAAACACTAATAATAATACCAATAATAAAAATAAGTGATAATATCAAAACTAAATAATAATAATAATAATAATAATAATAATAATAATAATAATAATAACAATAATAATAATAACAATAATAATAATAATAACAATAATAATAACAATAATAATAATAATAATAACAATAATAATAATAATAACAATAATAATAATAACAATAATAATAATAATAACAATAATAATAACAATAATAATAATAATAATAATAATAATAATAACAATAATAATAACAATAATAATAATAATAATAACAATAATAATAATAATAACAATAATAATAATAACAATAATAATAATAATAACAATAATAATAATAATAATAATAATAATAATAATAATAATAATAACAATAATAATAACAATAATAATAATAATAATATCCTTCGCAAGTTAAGAAAAAAAAGATAAATTAATATTTTAATGAGTAGAGATGATGATATCGATGATGATATAGATGATATAGATGATGATATAGATGATGATATAGATGATGATATAGATGATGATATAGATGATGATATAGATGATGATATAGATGATGATATAGATGATGATATAGATGATGATATAGATGATGATATAGATGATGATATAGATGATGATATAGATGATGATATAGATGGTGATATAGATGATATAGATGATGATATAGATTATCATATGGATTATTCAACAGATTAGGCTGTAATTCCATTATAAATATTAAAAATTACCAGGTATTCTGGGGGACTATTAAGGGATTATACGTAATCCGGTTATTCGGGGATCCGATTAAGAGAAAATAATGTGGTTAGTGGGACTGCTAGTTACCGGGAAACCGGATTTTCTATCCATGGGGAAAAAATCCGGTTGAAGGGTCTATAAGAACGGATTATGAACAGAGAATGGATTACCTGGGCGGCCGGTTAAAAGGAGAGGGAGGGGAAGGGGGGGGGGGAAGAACGCCTAGGGTACGGATGCTGAATATTCCGATACGTGAGGTGAATAGACGGAGGATGGTGGAAAATAGTGCCGGCCGGATGACTGGTGTATGCACTTATTTGTACTCACCGATTTGTGGTTGCAGGGGTCGATTCATAGTTCCTGGCCCCGCCTCTTCACTGATCGCTCTCAAGCTTGACAAAGCTCCTTGAGAGCGAAACGTTGCCACAATAAAATGTCACATTACCTAACATATTGTCGGTAATTCTACCAATATTAACACAACCTTCTCCGTGACTTTACATGCTACACAAATCAGCGACACTGGTTTGTATTTTAGTTCCTCGTGTCTCTCCTTTCTTAAAAATTTTGACTACATTTGCCATCTTTCATACCTTAGGTAGTTGCCCAGTTTCAATGGACGTGTTAAAGACTGCTGTTATTGGTGCACACACAGCATCTCTGCTCCCTCTCTAAGGACCCACGGAGAGACGTTGTTCGGTCTCACCGCCTTTGAGGTATCAAGTTCACAGAGTAGTTTCTTCACCTCCTTCTTGGTTGTATTTCATTCAACGCTTATTGGTGTATCCCTTGTTGGTGTACCTCTCTATTCTGACTTCCTGGAGTCCTTCCTGTTTCCACGGCAAATACTTTTTTATTTATTTATTTCCAATTTGAGCACACATACAGAGGTACAAAAAAAATACAGATAAGAGCAGTATGCCAAAGCCACTTATACTATGCATAGCATTACGGGCTGGCTTAAAATTAACTTAAGATTAACTAAGCAATGATGAAATCAGTGATAAAACATTAATGTAAACAGATTACTATAAAGCACAAGTGAGTATTACAAAGACAGGTCATATGGTTGCATTCAGTTAGGTAGTGATTCTGTTAGGTAGTGTATTTAAAAAATAATAAAGTTAGATTCGGTTTTAGGTTTAACATTTATGTGATATAATTGTGAGAAACATTTAAGATATACAATTTATAAGGTTCAGTTATTCAGTATTTATTTGGTTTTGGGTGAGTAAGTGATCTTTGAGAAGAGACTTGAATTTATAAACAGGTAGTGTTTCTTTTATATTTACAGGTAATGAATTCCAGATTTTAGGGCCTTTTATGTGCATTGAGTTTTTGCATAGTGTGAGATGGACACGAGGAACATCAAAGAGTGATCTGTGCCTTGTGTTATGGTCATGTGTTCTGTTGAGGTTGGCAAGGAGATGTTTGAGGGGAGGGTTAATATCAGAGTTAAGTGTTCTATGTATGTAATAGGTGCAGTAATAAGTATGGATGTTTTGTATGGTGAGTAGGTTTAGTGTATTGAATATTTGTGGAGTGTGTTGCCTGTAGTGAGAATTTGTTATCATTCTAACTGCAGCCTTTTGTTGAGTAATTAGTGGTCTGAGATGGTTAATTGTTGTTGAGCCCCATGCACAAATTCCATAGGTGAGATAGGGGTAAATAAGAGAGTGATATAGGGCCAGGAGGGCTGACTGTGGAACAGAGTACCGTATCTTCGATAGTATGCCTACAGTCTTGGAAATTTTCTTAGAAATTTGTTGTATATGTGTATGAAATTTGAGTCTATTATCAAGGTGGATTCCTAAGAATTTTCCCTCTGTTAGTTTTGTGATAGGTGATCCGTTTATCATTATGTTAAGAGGGACATCTGTAGCTTTGTTACCAAACTGAATGAAGTAGGTTTTGTCAATGTTTAGTGTAAGTTTGTTAGTCCTCATCCAGGTAGATATTTTCTGTAATTCGGTATTTACAGTATTGGCTAGCGTGACTGGGCTCGGGTGAGAGAAGACGTATGTAGTGTCATCTGCAAATAGTGTGGGTTTGAGTAATTGCGAAGCATTTGGAAGGTCATTTATGTATAGGAGAAAGAGAAGAGGGCCAAGGACACTTCCCTCATGTTGAGCTCCTCACATACTTATTGATCGTTTCTTGTGAACTCCCCAACTTCCTTCCTCAGCCTGATTACCTGGTCCTTGACTGTTGTTTTCCTCCTGGTGTGGCTATACAACAGCTTCGGGTCAGACTTAACTTTCGATGCTATGTCACTTTCGAATTGTCGCTGAGCCTCCCTTCTTATCTGTGCATAATCGTTTGTCTCTTCTCTAGTGCACTTAGTTTTTGCCTCCCTACACATCTTCTCATTATTTCTGTTACCCTTGGGAATAAACCTCTCCTCTGCCACCTTGCATTTTGTCCATCATTTCTTTTACTGATTTTCCTGCCAATTCTCTTTCCCATTGAACGTCTTGCAGGAAGTTCTTCATGCCTGTGTAGTCATCCCTTTTGTAGTTTAGCTTCTCCTGTGTGTGTGTGTGTGTGTGTGTGTGTGTGTGTGTGTGTGTGTGTGTGTGTGTGTGTGTGTGTGTGTGTGTGTGTGTGTGTGTGTGTGTGTGTGTGTGTGTGTGTGTGTTCACCTATATGTAATCACCACCTTGTGGTTGCAGAGGTCGATTCATAGCTCCTGGCCCCGCCTCTTCACTGATTGCTAATAGGTCCTCTTTCTCCCTGCTCCATGAGCTTTGTCAAACCTCGTCTTAAAATTAGGTATGGATACTGCCTCCACTACTTAACTAGCCAGACTATTCCACTTCCTGACAACTCTATGACTAAAGAAATACTTCCTAACATCTCTTTGACTCATCTGAGGCTTCAACTTCCAATTGTGATCCCCTTGTTTCTGTGTGTGTCTGTGTGTGTGTGTGTGTGTACTCACCTAGTTGTGGTTGCAGGGGTCGAGTCACAGCTCCTGGCCCCGCCTCTTCAACTGGCCGCTACCCGGTCACTCTTCCCGCTCCCTGAGCTTTATCATACCTCTTCTTAAAGCTATGTGTGGATCCTGCCTCCACTACATCATTACCCAGGCAATT
>NC_091311.1:37581071-37583571 GCF_038502225.1 Cherax quadricarinatus | reverse complement strand
TTTCACTTCCTGCTGCTCTTCTTCCTTGTTATTTATATCTTCCTTGCTCTCTGCTGTTGCTTCTTCCTCTTTCTTTTCATTTGTTATCTTAAATTACCTGTAGTCTCAACTCAGCTATCTTTTTTTTTCAGCTCAGCTGTTGCCTTACCCCAGGTCACCTCAGCACAGCTGTTATCCAACCTCAGCACAGTTATCCACCTTCTGCACAGCTGTTTTCGTACCTCAGCACAGCTGTTATCCTACCTCAGCACAGCTGTTATCCTACTTCATCACAGCTGTTTAGTTATCTTTCCCTCGTCTGAATTTCCTATCCACTCCCCTTTATCTGTATTCATTCTATCTATTTCTGAACTGATTTGCCTCTTTATACTGTCATTATCGGCCACTGAATTATCCTTATTTTAATCCTCTTAATTTCAAATCATTATAATTCTCATCTAAATTTCCTTAAATCATATATATATATATATATATATATATATATATATATATATATATATATATATATATATATATATATATATATATATATTGTATATATTAATATTGGCGAGGAAAGAAACACTTTCACCATCATTCTCTCCAAAGCTGTTTTTTGAGAAATGCTGACACCCTAAGAGTGCAGACACTCTACTTCCCACCATCCATCTCACAGAGTGCAGGCACTCTACTTCCCACCATCCATCTCACAGAGTGCAGGCACTCTACTTCCCGCCATCCATCTCACAGAGTGCAGGCACTCTACTTCCCGCCATCCATCTCACAGAGTGCAGGCACTCTACTTCCCACCATCCATCCATCTCACAGAGTGCAGGCACTCTACTTCCCACCATCCATCCATCTCACAGAGTGCAGGCACTCTACTTCCCGCCATCCATCTCACAGAGTGCAGGCACTCTACTTCCCACCATCCATCCATCTCACAGAGTGCAGGCACTCTACTTTCCACCTCAGAAATTCAAGCTCTGCTAACCGGTTTGCCTAAATCTCTTCATAAATGCTACCCTGCTTACACTCTAACAGCACGTCAACCCCCCCACCCCTTTCACCCACCAAAAAAAAAAAAAAACTATCTCCACTTATTCCGATCTAAACACGCTCATACAAGCCTTTTGGAGGTACAAACCATCCATAATCTGCCTCACACACAGTATACAACCTATAAGCATAACCTACACAGGATGTATACATCGAGAGGTGTAAGTCTTGTAGTGTATATACACACTGGGTTAAGTATTCCTAGCTGGTGGTAAACAGGTGGCATGCAGCCTCTTGTAACAGATAAGATTTAAATCCAATTAACCCAACTAACCTACCTTCACACCCTCATATATATAAACTATAAGCATTGTCTCACTCTGACTATCCATACAGAGAAAAAATAGTCAATGTTAGCAATTCTGTTGGGGAAAAAATGCGATAATTTCCCTGGCAACACTAGATGCCGCTCTTTAGTTCTTACCCCAGGACGGACGGGAAAGTAATCTGATCTGACCATCTCGGAGTTATTTTAGTGGTTTTTACCGGAGTATAGACACCGACGTGGTCCGGTAAGCTGAGCTCCGTGTACCGGTGAGTTGAGCTCCGTGCACCAGTCAGTTGAGCTCCGTGCTTTGGTGAGTTGAACTCCGTGCTCCGGTAAGTTGAGCTCCGGTGAGTTAAGTTCCGTGCACCAGTCAGTTGAGCTCCGTGCTCCGGTGAGTTGAGCTCCGTGCTCCGGTGAGTTAAGTTCCGTGCACCAGTCATTTGAGTTCCATGCACCAGTGAATTGAGCTCCATGCACCGGTCAGTTGAGCTCCGTGCTCTGTTCAGTTGAGCTCCGTACTCCGGTCAGTTAAACTCCGTGCACTGGTCAGTTGAGATCTGAGCACCGACCAGTTGAGCTCCGTGTTCCAGTAACATGAGTTCCTTGCTCTGGTCAATTGAGCTCCGCGCACAGGTCAGTTGAGCTCCGTGCTCCGGTCTCCGCTGGTGTCCAGCTAATGTTACTGAGGTAAATTGGAGGGCGGAGGGAGGTTTATGAGCCAGGGAGGGAGGGAGGGAGGGAGGGATGGAGGAAGGGAGGGAGAAAGGGAGATGCAATAGATAGGGTGTGAAGCAACGGAGTGAAGAAAGAGATGGAAGAATGTTGAGTGCAGGAATGAAGAGGATAAAAGACTGGAGAGAGAGAGAGAGAGAGAGAGAGAGAGAGAGAGAGAGAGAGAGAGAGAGAGAGAGAGAGAGAGAGAGAGAGAGAGAGAGAGAGAGAGAGAGAGAGAGAGAGAGAGGGAGAGAGTGTTTTGACTACCACTCACTACTTTGTGACCGTCAATATGGTTTCAGGAAATGTTGGATCTGTTGTTAAACCTCTCCACTAAGTTGCACCAGTCACTTGATGAATCCAAAGTCAGCTGTGTGGTAGCACTGGACATTGCTGGTGCTTTCGACTGGGTGTGGCACCAGGGCCTCTTAGCAAAACTGTAAGCGCTGGGAATTGGGCTCTACGCTATGTCTCCTCAGT
>NC_091311.1:37568571-37571071 GCF_038502225.1 Cherax quadricarinatus | reverse complement strand
CTGGGCATCAGGTATAACCCCGGTATACTCCCCAGTGATGGGGCACCCTGATAGGTTCTCCGGGTCCAGACCTGCAACATAGGGTAAGGAAGATGGGGTAAGAAGATAGGGAAGGGAGAGGGGTTATTTTGGGGTGTTTTGAGGTGGTGGGGAAAAATTGGAGGAAGAATTGTACCGTGACCGGTACAATATGCAAATAACCCTCATCGTCACATTAGTTTGACATTGTAAATGGTTCAAGTCGAACCGAAACGTCGTCGTAAGCTCCTCTCTATGTGCCTGCTATTTGTGTGTGCTATCTCTTCGTTTGACATAGATAATTGGTGATGCTGGAGAATAAGAATCACAACACCGCGACTATAACAATTCATAACTACTCCACAAGTTGCCAATGAAAACTAAATGACGTTATCATCACCATTGTAGACGTGATGATTGTTCCAGCAAGGATCGAAAAGTCGTCTAGTTTCCATTTCCAACTTGTGGGTTAGCTGTGTACATCCAGTGTTCTTGGAATTACTCGTTCTTTAAATGGTTTACACACTTGCCTCAATGAATGTGAAAGAATTCTCTTTCTGAGAGTTATTGTAAAATACAACAAGAGAAACTTGGCACTTTCTTTTATCTTCCACTGTCTTCTGTGTGCTTTTCTAGTCTTCATATTTTGTCCATATAATTGCACATGTGTCAAGATCATCATCTGGCTGGAACTGAATACCACTGATACACAGCTAAGTGTTGTCATTCAGCAGTCGCACTTATTCCCTGGGTAGTATTGAATATTGTTTGAAAAAGCTAGCTCTTTCTTGGCTTCTAAAATATAACAAGAGGAAATTTTGCCCTTTCTTTGACTTGTACTATAAAACAAGAAGGAATTTTGCCCTTTCTGTGACTTAATCTACAAGACAAGAAGCAGGTGTACTCACGTCCTTGCGTTGACCACTCTTGTCCACGGAACATATCGTCGGAGCACACCCTGGAGGCGTTGTACTGAGCGCTGGGGTAGGCTGCTGTGGAAGGTAACCCAACAAAGAGGGTAGAGGTTAGAATCGTCTGCCTGGCTCCTCGTCGTGGCAACTCACTGGCCATACTTATTGACCCACGGACATAATTCAGCACGAAATGGAGGCTTGATCCTCCGTCAGGCCTCTGATTAGTCAAGCTGTTAGTGATCCCTCAGGTAATCATTGAGGACAGGTCGCATGATACAGGGTCACCATATTTTAATTGATCACTATGTAAAGTAAAAGGACACAAGTGCAACATATTGTCGGTATTTCTACCAACATATATACAATTGATCACTAATACAACTAGTGATAATAGAAGCCTTACGCAAACCAATGAAAATTATTAGATAATAGACACAGAGAGATCCTTTATTGACAACGTTTCGCTCACGCAGTGAGCTTTTTCAGGTCACTGTTTTCGACTGCCATTGATTTTATAATGACTTTGTTTAATACCATTTCTCTCCAAACAAATAAACATAGATTAGAACAGTGCATGGGTGGGAGAGGTTGAATTTAAATGAAACCTTCCTAGGATAGGCCAGTAGGCCTACTGCAGTAATTCTCTCTTATACCGAGAGAGGGAACATACAGTAGAGGCATCACTGTGCTCCCCGAGGTTCCTAACAACATGATAATAACAAACTTCTTTTCTAGTGAAAGTCAACTTTAACTTTACTTATCTCTGCTAAGAAGTCTCAGGAGGTACGTTCATCAGACTTAGTGTGCAGTTCTGGCATGCTATTCCGGAGACGTTTCGCCCACCTCGAACTTCATCGTTTCAGATAAAGTCGCTGGTGGACGAAATGACTTAGAAATACCATAAATCTCACATTTGTGTATTATTCACATACTTGTATTTATATTCTAACATGAGACTTACACGTCTTCAGGTGAGTATTTCAGAAAAAAAAATTATTGGCATTATACGTGTAAGTCATTCCCAGGAACAAGATGGAAGGCCCTTGCCTCAGTGATGACATACACTGCTAACAAGGTGACGAACCAGACGCATGTGCAACACCAAGACCCAGCCACTGGCCATCTCAAAACTGCTTCTACCACTGCCTCCAGTGTTATTCTTCGTCTCTATTCTGGCGAAGGTTACGGCAATAAAGATACCCAAGTGTTGCACCTGCGTCTTATTCTCCATCAGAGTAAGAGCTGAACACTTACCCATCTGGTACTCAATGACGTTGACAGCTCTCTTCTTGATCCAGATGCAGCTGAACTCCTCGTCCCCACTGTGGGAGACAAAACATAACTCTCAGGCACCGCAGAATAGGGACGCAGGTTGACGTCTTCACATATTGCACGACAGTGCATTCAGGAAGAAGGGGGGAAAAAAGTGTACTGACGATGTGGATTTAATATAAGGAATGCAAAGAAGGAAGGAAAGTGACAGACTACACGTGTGGTCAAACACGAGGCCCAACCATAATTACAAGATCATACAAATCGGAGAGTACACAGAGTACAGAGCGTGCAAG
>NC_091311.1:37563571-37566071 GCF_038502225.1 Cherax quadricarinatus | reverse complement strand
GTGTGTGTGTGTGTGTGTGTGTGTGTGTGTGTGTGTGTGTGCATGTGCATGTGCATGTGCGTGTGTGTGTGTGTGTGCGTGTGTGTGTGTGTGTGTGTGTGTGTGTGTGTACTCACCTAGTTGTACTCACCTAGTTGAGGTTGCGGGGGTCGAGTCCGAGCTCCTGGCCCCGCCTCTTCACTGATCGCTACTAGGTCACTCTCCCTGAGCCGTGAGCTTTATCGTACCTCTGCTTAAAGCTATGTATGGATCCTGCCTCCACTACATCGCTTCCCAAACTATTCCACTTACTGACTACTCTGTGGCTGAAGAAATACTTCCTAACATCCCTGTGATTCATCTGTGTCTTTAGCTTCCAACTGTGTCCCCTTGTTACTGTGTCCAATCTCTGGAACATCCTGTTTTTGTCCACCTTGTCAATTCCTCTCAGTATTTTGTATGTCGTTATCATGTCCCCCCTATCTCTCCTGTCCTCCAGTGTCGTCAGGTTGATTTCCCTTAACCTCTCCTCGTAGGACATACCTCTTAGCTCTGGGACTAGTCTTGTTGCAAACCTTTGCACTTTCTCTAGTTTCTTTACGTGCTTGGCTAGGTGTGGGTTCCAAACTGGTGCCGCATACTCCAATATGGGCCTAACGTATACGGTGTACAGGGTCCTGAACGATTCCTTATTAAGATGTCGGAATGCTGTTCTGAGGTTTGCTAGGCGCCCATATGCTGCAGCAGTTATTTGGTTGATGTGCGCTTCAGGAGATGTGCCTGGTGTTATACTCACCCCAAGATCTTTTTCCTTGAGTGAGGTTTGTAGTCTCTGACCCCCTAGACTGTACTCCGTCTGCGGCCTTCTTTGCCCTTCCCCAATCTTCATGACTTTGCACTTGGTGGGATTGAACTCCAGGAGCCAATTGCTGGACCAGTTCTGCAGCCTGTCCAGATCCCTTTGTAGTTCTGCCTGGTCTTCGATCGAGTGTATTCTTCTCATCAACTTCACGTCATCTGCAAACAGGGACACCTCAGAGTCTATTCCTTCCGTCATGTCGTTCACAAATACCAGAAACAGCACTGGTCCTAGGACTGACCCCTGCGGGACCCCGCTGGTCACAGGTGCCCACTCTGACACCTCGCCACGTACCATGACTCGCTGCTGTCTTCCTGACAAGTATTCCCTGATCCATTGTAGTGCCTTCCCTGTTATCCCTGCTTGGTCCTCCAGTTTTTGCACCAATCTCTTGTGTGGAACTGTGTCAAACGCCTTCTTGCAGTCCAAGAAAATGCAATCCACCCACCCCTCTCTCTCTTGTCTTACTGCTGTCACCATGTCATAGAACTCCAGTAGGTTTGTGACACAGGATTTCCCGTCCCTGAAACCATGCTGGCTGCTGTTGATGAGATCATTCCTTTCTAGGTGTTCCACCACTCTTCTCCTGATAATCTTCTCCATGATTTTGCATACTATACATGTCAGTGACACTGGTCTGTAGTTTAATGCTTCATGTCTGTCTCCTTTTTTAAAGATTGGGACTACATTTGCTGTCTTCCATGCCTCAGGCAATCTCCCGGTTTCGATAGATGTATTGAATATTGTTGTTAGGGGTACACATAGCGCCTCTGCTCCCTCTCTCAATACCCATGGGGAGATGTTATCTGGCCCCATTGCCTTTGAGGTATCTAGCTCACTCAGAAGCCTCTTCACTTCTTCCTCGGTTGTGTGCACTGTGTCCAGCACTTGGTGGTGTGCCCCACCTCTCCGTCTTTCTGGAGTCCCTTCTGTCTCCTCTGTGAACACTTCTTTGAATCTCTTGTTGAGTTCTTCACATACTTCCCGGTCATTTCCTGTTGTCTCTCCTCCTTCCTTCCTTAGCCTGATTACCTGGTCCTTGACTGTTGTTTTCCTCCTGATGTGGCTGTACAACAGTTTCGGGTCAGATTTGGCTTTCGCTGCTATGTCATTTTCATATTGTCTTTGGGCCTCCCTTCTTATCTGTGCATATTCATTTCTGGCTCTACGACTGTTCTCCTTATTCTCCTGGGTCCTTTGCCTTCTATATTTCTTCCATTCCCTAGCACACTTGGTTTTTGCCTCCCTGCACCTTTGGGTAAACCATGGGCTCATCCTGGCTTTTTCATTACTCCTGTTACCCTTGGGTACAAACCTCTCCTCAGCCTCCTTGCATTTTATTGCTACATATTCCATCATCTCATTAACTGGTTTCCCTGCCAGTTCTCTGTCCCACTGAACCCCGTTCAGGTAGTTCCTCATTCCTGTGTAGTCCCCTTTCTTGTAGTTTGGCTTCATTCGTCCTGGCCTTCCTGCTTCTCCCTCCACTTGTAGCTCTACTGTGTATTCGAAGCTTACAACCACATGGTCACTGGCCCCAAGGGGTCTTTCATATGTGATGTCCTCGATATCTGCACTACTGAAGGTGAATACTAAGTCCAGCCTTGCTGGTTCATCCTCTCCTCTCTCTCTTGTAGTGTCCCTTACGTGTTGGTACATGAA
>NC_091311.1:37546071-37558571 GCF_038502225.1 Cherax quadricarinatus | reverse complement strand
GTGTGTGTGTGTGTGTGCGTGTGTGTGTGTGTGTGTGTGTGTGTGTGTGTGTGTGTGTGTGCATGTGCATGTGCATGTGTGCGTGTGTGTGTGTGTGTGTGTGTGTGTGTGTGTGTGTGTGTGTGCGTGTGTGTGTGTGTGTGTGTGTGTGTGTGTGTGTGTGTGTGTGTGCATGTGCATGTGCATGTGTGCGTGTGTGTGTGTGTGTGTGTGTGCGTGTGTGTGTGTGTGTGTGCTTGTGTGTGTGTGTGTGTGTGTGAGTGTGTGTGTGTGTGTGTGTGTGTGTGTGTGTGTGTGTGTGTGTGTGTATGTGTGTGTGTGTGTGTGTGTGTGTGTGTGTGTGTGTGTGTGTGTGTGTGTGTGTGTGTGTGTGTGTGTGTGTGTGTGTGTCTGTGTGTGTGTGTCTGTGTCTGTACTTACAGCACAGCGGTAGCGTGGTTGAGTGTCAGTAGTGACAGCTGGGTCCCACAGTGCCAGGTACTTGTGGCCCTCGTGGCCCTCCCAGTCTCCCAGGCACCGCAGTCCCATGTTCAGCTCCCCGAAGGAACACCGACGAAACCTGTCGAGGGAAACCAGTAAGACGCAAAACGTTAATTAAAAACGTTTGATGAAACAAGCAAAACGTCAGAAAAAAAACGTTAAATAAAACTCTGCATTAAAAGTCACATAAAACATTCCCTTAAATGACACATTAAACGTCATATAAAACTTTACATGAAACGTTACATAAAAGTCTCTTAAAACGCCAGTTCCTCCACAGTTCCTCCACACTCTACTAAACAGGAGGTGGAGCCTCCGGTGGAGGTTAGGTGGCAAGGTGGAGGAGGGACTGTCGTACCTGCAGGCTGAGTCGCAACTGTTCACTTGCGACACCCACAGTCAAGCCTGGTCTGGGGCTTGTTTTGGGACATGGTCTGGGACCTGGTCTGTGACCTGCCCTGGGACTTGGTCTGGGACCTGGTCTGGGATCTGCCATGGGCTTGCCCTGGTACCTGGTCTGGGACCTGTTCTGGGACCCGGCAGCCGGGGCGATGACCTCAGGATTTAGTTAACAATTACATTATTAACTCTATAACTAGAATTAACGAGGAGATATAATTAACGAGGAGATAGAATTAACGAGGAGGTAGGTCTGACCTAAGCTGGAGTTCAGAGCCCCTGGGGCAGTTGGAGAGCTCGGAGGTGGCTTCCGGGCACTCGACGGAGCTCTCCGTGCCATCGTTGACGTCGTAAGTGAAGCGAAATCGTCCGTTGATGGGGCAGAAGACGCGGTCGATCAGACCGTCTTGCGTGAAGCTGCGTGACTCTGACGGGAAGACACGTGTTTGGTAAGACGCGCAGGGAAGACAACACACACACACACACACACACACACACACACACACACACACGCACACACACACACAAGCACACACACACACACACACACACACACACACACACACACACACACACACACACACACACACACACACACACATACACACACACACATAACCTGCACCTGGTGTTACTAACATCACATTCCGCTGCTACCACTTTCAGACACATTCCACTGTTACTAATGTCACTCTGTCACATTCCACTGATACTTACGTCACTTTCACATTGCACCGCTATTTACGTAACTTTCAGTTACATTCCACTGCTATTTACGTCACGTTGTCACATTCCACTGATACGTCACTCTGTCACATTCCACTGATACGTCACTCTGTCACATTCCACTGATACTTACGTCACTCTGTCACATTCCACTGATACTTACGTCACTCTGTCACATTCCACTGATACTTACGTCACTCTGTCACATTCCACTGATACTTACGTCACTCTGTCACATTCCACTGATACTTACGTCACTCTGTCACATTCCACTGATACTTACGTCACTCTGTCACATTCCACTGCTACTTACGTCACTCTGTCACATTCCACTGATACTTACGTCACTCTGTCACATTCCACTGATACTTACGTCACTCTGTCACATTCCACTGCTACTTACGTCACTTTGTCACGTTCCATTGTTACTTACGTCACAATTATTCACTCAATAATTCCTAACATATTTACCAAAGAATTTTTTTAGGGATAAATAATTAACTTTTTATTAATTAATTAACAATAAAGTGAACGAAAATTTCAACTAATTAAAAAAATATTTTATTAAAAAAATAGAGAAAAATAGAAAAATACGCACAAAAAAATGGAAAAAATATAATAAAAATACGAAAAAAAGATGAAGATAATAAAGATAACAAAGATAAAGATAAACAAAATGAAATATATATATATATATATATATATATATATATATATATATATATATATATATATATATATATATATATATATATATATATAATCGTAATAATTAATAAAAAAATCGTAAAACACAATAAAAAATAAATTACAAAAAATTAATTAAACACACAAAGATATTTTTAAAAAATGGCAAAAATTAAAAAATAATCAAGAAATCATAAAAAATAAATAAATCATAACATTAAACAAAATTGGAGAAAAATCACAAAAAAAATAAAAATTAAAAAAACATGAATAAGAAACAAAAAAAAAATCAGTATATGAATAAAATTCTGACATCTGTTAAACCTGGAGTTTACCTGGAGATAGTTCCGGGGGGTCAACGCCCCCGCTGCCCGGTCTATTTTCTAGATCAGCAATTTCACCTGCCTTGGAAGATGCTGTTAGTGTGCAGCAATATTCCAGCCTAGATAAAACAAGCTTGGCCTCCCTAGTTTTGAAGGTTCCCATTATCCATCCTGCCATTTTTCTAGCAGTTGCAACTGATACAATGTTGTGATCTTTGACATTATCACTCCCAGGTCTTTTACATTAATTTTTCGCTCTATTGTGTGGATGGAATTTGTTTTATACTCCGATATAGTTTTAATTTTCTCACGTTTTCCATATCGGAGTAACTGAAATTTCTTATCGAACTTCATATTGTTAAGTAAAAGGACACAAGTGCAACTAATGTGACATTTTATTGTGACAACGTTTCGCTCTCCAGGAGCTTTATCAAGCTTGACAAAGCTCCTGGAGAGTGAAACGTTGCCACAATAAAATGTCACATTAGTTGCATTTGTGTCCTTTTACTTAACATATTATCGGTAATTCTACCAATATTAATACGAACTTCGTATTGTTTACTGTGGCCCACTTAAAGATTTGGTTGATGTCCGTCTGGAGTCTTGCAGTGTCTGTAATGGGGGACACTGTCATGCAAATTCGGGTGTCATTTTCAAAGGAAAACACGGTACTGTGGCTTACATCCCTGTCTATTTCAGATATGAGGAGGAGGAACAGGATGGGA
Source organism: Cherax quadricarinatus (assembly GCF_038502225.1). Taxonomy (NCBI): domain Eukaryota; kingdom Metazoa; phylum Arthropoda; class Malacostraca; order Decapoda; family Parastacidae; genus Cherax; species Cherax quadricarinatus. Next base: position 37,555,231 of record NC_091311.1, on the reverse strand, counting down.
GCGAGTACTGTGCCTTGTGGAACAGAGCTTAAGACAGAAGCCGCCTCAGAGTTTACTCTGTTTAGTACTACTCTTTGTGTTCTATTTATTAGGAAATTATAGATCCATCTACCAGCTTTTCCTGTTATTCCTTTATCACGCATTTTGTGCGCTGTTACACCATGGTCACACTTGTCAAAAGCTTTTGCAAAGTCTATGTATACTACATCTGCGTTTTGTCTTCTATAACATCCAGGACCTTGTCATAGTGGTCCAGTAGTTGGGACAGACAGGAGCGACCTGCTCTAAACCCATGTTGCTCTGGATTGTGTAACTGATGGGTATCTAGATGAGTGGCGATCTTGCTTCTTAGAACCCTCTCAAAGATTTTTATGATATGGGAAGTGAGCGCTATTGGTCTGTAGTTCTTTGCTATTACTTTTCTGCCCCCTTTGTAAAGTGGGGCTAAGTATAGAGTACAGAGTATAATTCTGACACCTGCTATAGAGTATAATTCAGGCACCTATAGAGCATAATTCTGACACCTACTATAGAGCATAATTCTCACACCTATTACAGAGTAATTCTAACACCTACTATAGAGCATAATTTCGCTGGCTCTCTTGGTCTTAACGGAGTGTAGAGTCGGGCAGGTCTGGTGGGCAGCCAGCTCTGTAGAATAGCACTTGTTGAGACCCTCTGTATAGATCTGTAGGAGACCAGGGAGGTAAAATTAGTACCTGGGAGGGAGAGTACGTGTGTGTGTGTGTGAGAGAGAGAGAGAAAGTGGGTGTAGGTGAAAGTACATGGGTGTATGAGTGTATGTGAAGATACATAAGTGTATGTGAGAGTATATGGGGGTATGTGAGATCATGTGAATGTATGTGAGAATACGTGTGTGTGAAAGTATGTGTGTGGGTGTGAGAGTACATGGGTGTCCATGGAAGAGAAAAGCGGTAAATGACTAATAATGGAGACACAGATAGTTGAGAGAGAGGAGAAGAAGGAAAGAATTTTTATGTAAATTTACTCTTCTGGGAAATGATGTCGCGACAGGAAAAGAGAGAAAAAAATTGATATTTCTCAAGTAACTAAACTCTCTCTCTCTCTCTCTCTCTCTCTCTCTCTCTCTCTCTCTCTCTCTCTCTCTCTCTCTCTCTCTCTCTCACTTTTTAGGATATATATTGAAGTGCTATCGCTTCTATGACAAGTCAGTCACCACATTTATGATTCATATCTCTCTCTCTCTCTCTCTCTCTCTCTCTCTCTCTCTCTCTCTCTCTGTTTCTATCTATCTATCTCACCTGTATAACGTTGCGAGAATGTAGTGAGATCTGGAAGCATCTGAAGCAGTCGTCTCCTGCTGTAGGGTCCCGCAGGATGACGTTATTGTTGAACTTCTTGTGACATACTCCCCACACAGGGATGGCGTCCGGTAGGATGGTCACCTTCACCAGACATCCTCAGTTTAGTCAGTGTGTGGGATGGATGTGGGGGGGATGGATGTGGGGGGGATGGATGTGGGAGGGGGGGATGGAAGGCCGAGGCAAGGATGACCCGGAGAAACAAAAAATACATTCACCATCACTCATTCAATCGCTGTCTTGCCAAAATCGTGCTAATATCAGAGCTGGGATGTCCCTCCGAGCTGCAGCCACTGTGATTCTAAACTCCAGGACTCATGTCCGTCTAACCGGTTTCAAAGAGTCTCCATAACTGTTACCTTGCTCACACTCTTACAGCACGTAAAGTCATAAAAACCATTTGTCCCCTCTCACTCCTATCTAATGCGCTCACATAAGCCTACTGGGTATTCAAACCCCTAGCATTCAAAACCTCTTCCCTCCAAAATTTCCTAGGACGACCCCTACTGTTCCCCCTCACCATAAATTATACACCTTCCAAGTCATCCAGTTTTGCTCCATCCTACCTAAATGTTCAAATCACCTCAACCCCTCCTCTGCCCTTTGAATAATGGTGTTGGTAATGCCACACCTTATCTTCAAGCTCCGTTTTCTATGCATATTTACACCACCAACAGCCCTCAAACACGATATCTATAATGCCTCCAGCCTCCTCCTCACTGTTACATTTAAAACACGTGCGAAGCATGAGTTTTAAATGTAACCGTGAGGAGGAGGCTGGAGGCATTATATAGTACCACTATACATAATATAGTACCACTATACATAATATAGTACCACTATACATAATATAGTACCACTATACATAATATAGTACCACTATACTCTGGAACACTCACCTTTTTGCCTTCATAGATAAAGTTCTTTGTCTCCACAGATGCCTCAGTGACCTACCAACCTTTTATTCTTCGTCATTCCCAAGTATCTGAAACATTTACTTCTTCCATATTTCCCTCCCACCAATTTTATTCATAATTTTTCGTTGTCTAGATTTTTTGCTACTCTCATCACCTTTGTTCATTTCTATGTTCAATTTTAATTTCCTTCTTTTACTTGTTCTCCAAAATTCGTCTACCAACCTTTGAAACCTTCCTTTATAAACTCCGAAAAGAACCGCGTCATCGGCAAAAAGCAACTATGACAACTCCCACTTTGTATCAAATTTGTTATCTTTTAATCCCACAACTCTCCCCACTCACTTCCTTTATTTTTATAAATATGTTAAACAACCATGGTGACATCACAATTTTCTGTCTAAGGTTTACTTTTTCATGAAAATAATCTCCCCCTCTTTTATAAACCTGAACCTTACTATCCACATAAAAACTCTTCAATGTTTTTTTCTAAATTCATAAATACAACAAAAATGTTCCTTACTATTATATATATATATATATATATATATATATATATATATATATATATATATATATATATATATATATATATATAATGTATATATATATATATATATATATAAAATATATATATATATAATTATACATATATATATTATATATATATATATATATATATATATATATATATATATATATCTATATATATATATATATATATATATATATATATATATATATATATTGTTCACTTATATACTTCAGTGTAAACACTTGGCCTACATTTCCCTACTCTTCCAGAAATCTCCTCTCCTAACTCTACCAGACATTTTAGCCGGTATAATGAATAGACTTATTCCTTTATAATTCTTACTCTTTTAGCCTCTTTTTTCACTGTAAAACGTCTCATATGCTTACTTTTCTCCCTTATTACTTTCTTCACCTCATCATTCCTACAGTTGTTCTTCCCTCCAGCACCCGCCCTCCTTTACTGCACAGTAACACTGCATTCTTACATCTTCCCCCATCACTCTTCTACCCTCCTTCTATTACCTTAATTATCTTTTGCCCATTTATCCCCTCCCCCCGTAGTTGTTTATATTTTACCCTATCTCATTTAACTGATTTGTAATCTTTCACTTCTCTCTTATCCACTGATGACATTTTTCCGTGTGCCCCATCTACTTCTTAGTCTCACTGTAGCTACAACTAAATTATGATCCGATATATCTGTCGCCCCTTCGTAAACATGCATATCCAGAAGTCTATCCATCAACCTTCTATCTACTAATACGCAGTGCAATAAGCTGTTGTCATTACGCCTTTTATCATATTTCTTGTACTTATCCTCTTTTTCTTAAAAAAAAAAGTGTTACATATTACTGAGCCTCTTTCCATAAATAGTTTAATTAAAGGCCCCCTTATCATTTACCCCAGACACCCAAACTTACCAGTTACGCCCTCTACACCAGTTTCTCCTAGTTTAGCATTTAGATCCTTTACAATATTTATTTTCTCAATTGATTCAAAACTCCCTAAAAATTCGCTTAACACATCCCAAAATCTCTCTCTCTCTCTCTCTCTCTCTCTCTCTCTCTCTCTCTCTCTCTCTCTCTCTCTCTCGCTCTTCCATCTCCGCACACGTCTCCTCTTCAGGTCCACAATTACTATAACCCACTTCTCACATCCCATCCTCATTCTAATCCACATAATTCTTGAATGTAAACATCTTGCAACTACTACCACCACTACCCAATCCATAACACAATCCATAACCCCATATACTCCTACCCACTGAAATTCTCCCTCACCCTCTACCTGTATTTCTCTCAGAGCAAGGATATCCAGCTGCTCCTCATTCACACACTCACAATCAGTTATTTCTCCTCCTCAGTACCACACACACACACAAACATACCAACAATAAAATTTCCGGCAATTTTTTTTATGGAAATGTATTCAGAAGGGGTTTCTGGCCCCCCATGATCCTGGCCTTCTTATTCGCCTTTTAAGACTCTCAATGGTATTATTATTATTATTATTATTATTATTATTATTATTATTATTATTATTATTATTATTATTATTATTATAATTATTATTGTTGTTGTTGTTGATATTATTATTATTCTTATTATTATTATTATAACAGAGGGGAGTAAGTACCTGTGAGTACTGATGTAGAGATCCCTCGGAGATAGTGGAGATACTGGACTGAGTAGCGAAAATGCCTTGATACTCCACCGGGAAGTAGCACACGCCAGCCACTGTCAAGGAGAATACAATAACTGTCAAGAAGCATACAATAACACTGTCAAGAAGCATACAATAGCACTGTCAAGAAGCATACAATAACACTGTCAAGAAGCATACAATAACACTGTCAAGAAGCATACAATAACACTGACACGGAGAATACAATAACACTGTCAAGAAGATACAATAACACTGTCAAGGAGCATACAATAACACTGTCAAGAAGCATACAATAACACTGTCAAGAAGCATACAATAACACTGTCAAGGAGCATACAATAACACTGTCAAGAAGCATACAATAACACTGTCAAGGAGCATACAATAACACTGTCAAGGAGCATACAATAACACTGTCAAGAAGCATACAATAACACTGTCAAGAAGCATACAATAACACTGTCAAGGAGCATACAATAACACTGTCAAGGAGCATACAATAACACTGTCAAGGAGCATACAATAACACTGTCAAGGAGCATACAATAACACTGTCAAGAAGCATGCAATAACACTGCCAAGGAGCATACAATAACACTGTCAAGGAGCATACAATAACACTGTCAAGGAGCATACAATAACACTGTCAAGGAGCATACAATAACACTGTCAAGGAGCATACAATAACACTGTCAAGAAGCATACAATAACACTGTCAAGAAGCATACAATAACACTGTCAAGAAGCATACAATAACACTGTCAAGAAGCATACAATAACACTGTCAAGAAGCATACAATAACACTGTCAAGAAGCATACAATAACACTGTCAAGGAGCATACAATAACACTGTCAAGAAGCATACAATAACACTGTCAAGAAGCATACAATAACACTGTCAAGAAGCATACAATAACACTGTCAAGGAGCATACAATAACACTGTCAAGAAGCATACAATAACACTGTCAAGGAGCATACAATAACACTGTCAAGAAGCATACAATAACACTGTCAAGGAGCATACACTGCGTGCGGCCATAACACTGTCAGTTAAGCATCCATCGGGACACTGGTCATGGACAAGCCGCGGCATACATAACCTGTCAATAACAATAACACTGTCAGGGAGCATACAATAACACTGTCAAGGATCATACAATAACACTGTCAAGAAGCATGCAATAACACTGTCAAGGAGCATACAATAACACTGTCAGGGAGAATACAATAACACTGTCAAGAAGCATACAATAACACTGTCAAGGAGCATACAATAACACTGTCAAGGAGCATACGATAACACTGTCAAGAAGTATATAATAACACTGTCAAGAAGCATGCAATAACACTGCCAAGGAGCATACAATAACACTGTCAAGAAGCATACAATAACACTGTCAAGGAGCATACAATAACACTGTTAAGAAGCATACAATAACACTGTCAAGGAGCATACAATAACACTGTTAAGAAGCATACAATAACACTGTCAAGGAGCATACAATAACACTGTTAAGAAGCATACAATAACACTGTCAAGAAGCATACAATAACACTGTCAAGGAGCATACAATAACACTGTCAAGGAGCATACAATAACACTGTCAAGAAGCATACAATAACACTGTCAAGGAGCATACAATAACACTGTCAAGAAGCATACAATAACACTGTCAAGAAGCATACAATAACACTGTCAAGAAGCATACAATAACACTGTCAAGGAGCATACAATAACACTGTCAAGAAGCATACAATAACACTGTCAATCGCATACAATAACACTGTAAAGGAGCATACAATAACACTGTCAAGGAGCATACAATAACACTGTCAAGGAGCATACAATAACACTGTCAAGAAGCATACAATAACACTGTCAGGGAGCATACAATAACACTGTCAAGGAGCATACAATAACACTGTCAAGGAGCATACAATAACACTGTCAAGAAGCATACAATAACACTGTTAAGAAGCATACAATAACACTGTCAAGGAGCATACAATGTCAAAGCATACTAACACTTTCAAGTACAATAACACTGTCAAGAAGCATACAATAACACTGTCAAGAAGCATGCAATACACTGTCAAGAACCATAACACTGTCAATGAGCATACAATAACACTGTCAAGGAGCATGCAATAACACTGTCAAGGAGCATACAATAACACTGTCAAGGAACATACAATAACACTGTCAAGAAGCATACAATAACACTGTCAGGGAGAATACAATAACACTGTCAAGAAGATACAATAACACTGTCAAGGAGCATACAAAAACACTGTCAAGAAGCATACAATAACACTTTCAAGGAGCATACAATAACACTGTCAAGAAGCATACAATAACACTGTCAAGAAGCATGCAATAACACTGTCAAGAACCATACAATAACACTGTCAATGAGCATACAATAACACTGTCAAGGAGCATACAATAACACTGTCAAGGAGCATACAATAACACTGTCAAGGAACATACAATAACACTGTCAAGAAGCATACAATAACACTGTCAAGGAGCATACAATAACACTGTCAAGAAGCATGCAATAACACTGTCAAGGAGCATACAATAACACTGTCAAGAAGCATACAATTACACTGTCAAGAAGCATACAATAACACTGTCAAGAAGCATACAATAACACTGTCAAGAAGCATACAATAACACTGTCAAGGAGCATACAATAACACTGTCAGGGAGAATACAATAACACTGTCAAGAAGCATACAATAACACTGTCAAGCAATATACAATAACACTGTCAGGGAGAATACAATAACACTGTCAAGAAGCATACAATAACACTGTCAAGGAGCATACAATAACACTGTCAAGAAGCATACAATAACACTGTCAAGAAGCATGCAATAACACTGTCAAGGAGCATACAATAACACTGTCAAGGAACATACAATAACACTGTCAAGGAGCATACAATAACACTGTCAAGGAGCATACAATAACACTGTCAGGGAGAATACAATAACACTGTCAAGAAGATACAATAGCACTGTCAAGGAGCATACAATAACACTGTCAAGAAGCATACAATAACACTGTCAAGAAGCATACAATAACACTGTCAAGAAGCATACAATAACACTGTCAAGGAGCATACAATAACACTGTCAAGAAGCATACAATAACACTGTCAAGGAGCATACAATAACACTGTCAGGGAGAATACAATAACACTGTCAAGAAGCATACAATAACACTATCAAGAAGCATACAATAACACTGTCAAGAACCATACAATAACACTGTCAGGGAGAATACAATAACACTGTCTGGAAGCATACAATAACACTGTCAAGAAGCATACAGTAACACTGTCAAGGAGCATACAATAACACTGTCAAGAAGCATACAATAACACTGTCAGGGAGAATACAATAACACTGTCAAGGAGCATACAATAACACTGTCAAGAAGCATACAATAACACTGTCAGGGAGAATACAATAACACTGTCAAGAAGCATACAATAACATTGTCAAGAACCATACAATAACACTGTCAGGGAGAATACAATAACACTGTCAAGAAGCATACAATAGCACTGTCAAGAAGCATACAATAACACTGTCAGGAAGATACAATAACACTGTCAAGAAGATACAATAACACTGTCAAGAAGATACAATAACACTGTCAAGAAGATACAATAATACTGTCAAGAAGATACAATAACACTGTCAAGGAGCATACAATAACACTGTCAAGAAGCATACAATAAAACTGTCAAGAAGATACAATAACACTGTCAAGGAGCATACAATAACACTGTCAAGGAGCATACAATAACACTGTCAAGGAGCATACAATAACACTATCAAGGAGCATACAACAACACTGTTAAGGAGCATACAATAACACTGTCAAGGAGCATACAATAACACTGTCAAGGAGCATACAATAACACTGTCAAGGAGCATACAATAACACTGTCAAGAAGCATAGAATAACACTGTCAAGAAGCATACAATAACACTGTCAAGGAGCATACAATAACACTGTCAAGTAGCATACAATAACACTGTCAATGAGCATACAATAACACTGTCAAAGAGCTTACAATAACATTGTCAAGGAGCATGCAACAACATTGTCAAGTAGCATACAATAACACTATCAAGGAGCATACAATAACACTGTCAAGGAGCATACAATAACACTGTCAAGGAGCATACAATAACACTGTCAAGAAGCATACAATAACACTGTCAAGGAGCATACAATAACACTGTCAAGGAGCATACAATAACACTGTCAATGAGCATACAATAACATTGTCAAGGAGCATACAATAACACTGTCAAGAAGCATACAATAACATTGTCAAGGAGCATACAATAACATTGTCAAGGAGCATACAATAACACTGTCAAGGAGCATACAATAACACTGTCAAGGAGCATACAATAACATTGTCAAGGAGCATACAATAACACTGTCAAGGAGCATACAATAACATTGTCAAGGAGCATACAATAACACTGTCAAGAAGCATACAATAACACTGTCAAGGAGCATACAATAACACTGTCAAGGAGCGTACAATAACATTGTCAAGGAGCATACAATAACACTGTCAAGAAGCATACAATAACACTGTCAAGGAGCATACAATAACATTGTCAAGGAGCATACAATAACACTGTCAAGAAGCATACAATAACACT
>NC_091311.1:37531071-37543571 GCF_038502225.1 Cherax quadricarinatus | reverse complement strand
GTGTTATCAGCACGCACGAGGTGCGCCGCTTGTGATTTGTGTTATCGGCCGCTGATAATACGAGGTGGTGGCGGGGAGGGAGTGGGGTAGTTAGCAGGGAAGGGAAGGGCCTAACAGCACCCCTCCCTCATTTCCCCTACCTTCACAAATAACGGTTTAACGGCCGATAACGCTGACCTGTTATCGGTATGCCAACACAGTCTCGTGGTAGGGAAGAGGGGGGTGATGGAGAGGGTGATGTGGTGGGGGTTATTGACAGCCTACCTTCCCCTCCTTTCCCTTCTCTCCCCCCACACAAGGCGGCTCGTGGAAGACAGGTCAAAGCGGACTAGTGTAGTGTGAGCACTCACCTCTACGTGGCTGCAGGGATTGAGTCTCAGCTCCTGGCCCTGTGTGTGTACTCATCTATTTATGGTTGCAGGGGTCGATTCTCAGCTCCTGGCCCTGCCTCTTCGCTAGTCGCTACAAGGTCCACTCTCTCCCTGTTCCATGAGCGTAATCACATATCTTCTTAAAGCTATGTATGGTCCTGCCTCCACTACATCACTCTCCAGACTATTCGACTTCCTGACAACTCTGTGACTGAAGAAAAAAAATCATAACATCCATATGACTCTTCTAAGTGTTCATTTTCCACTTCTGACTCTTATTGTTGTTTTCCATCTCCGAAACATTCTGTTCTTATCCACTTTATCAGTTCCTCTAAGTATTTTATATATCGTTATCATGTCTTCCCCTCTTATCCGTCCTGGTCTCCAGTGTCATCAAGTCGATTTCTCTCAACCTCTCCTCGTAGGATATACCCCTCAGCTCCGGGACTAGTCTTGTTGCAAACCTTTGCACTTTCATTATTTATTGACATGTTTGACCAAGTGTTGGTTCCATACTGGTGCTGCTTATTCCAGTATGGGCCTGACGTACAGTTTGTACAGAGTCTTGAACGCTTCCTTACTAAGGTGTCGAAAGGCTATATTCTTAGGTTTGCCAGGCGCCCGTATGCTGCAGCAGTTATTTGGTTGATGTGCGCCTCACGAGATGTGCTTGGTATTATACACACTCTCAGATCCTTTTCCTGGAGTGAAGTCTGCGGTCTCCTCTGACCTTCCCCAATCTTCATGGCTTTGCACTTGGTAGGGTTAAACTCCAGGAGCCAGTTATTGCACCAGGCTTGCAGCCTATCCAGATTCCTTTGTAGTCCTGCCTGATCCTCATCTGTTTAAATTCTTCGCATTAGCTTCACAGTCTGCAAATAGGGACACCTCTGAATCTATCCCTTCCGTGTGTTAGTTACCATTTTGTCCTAGGCACATGTCGATTAGACACTAGGCCTGTTGTATATGAGTACGTGTGTGTGTGTGTGTGTGTGTGTACTCACCTATTTGTGGTTGCAGGGGTCGAGTCCGAGCTCCTGGCCCCGCCTCTTCACTGATCGCTACTAGGTCACTCTCCCTGAGCCATGAGCTCTATCATACCTCTGCTTAAAGCTATGTATGGATTCCCTCCATTACATCGCCTCCACTACATTGCTTCCCAAACTATTCCACTTACTGACTACTCTGTGGCTGAAGAAATACTTCCTAACATCCCTGTGATTCATCTGTGTCTTCAGCTTCCAACTGTGTCCCCTTGTTACTGTGTCCAATCTCTGGAACATCCTGTCTTTGTCCACCTTGTCAATTCCTCTCAGTATTTTGTATGTCGTTATCATGTCCCCCCTATCTTTCCTATCCTCCAGTGTCGTCAGGTTGATTTCCCTTAACCTCTCCTCGTAGGACATACCTCTTAGCTCTGGGACTAGTCTTGTTGCAAACCTTTGCACTTTCTCTAGTTTCTTCACGTGCTTGGCTAGGTGTGGGTTCCAAACTGGTGCCGCATACTCCAATATGGGCCTAACGTACACGGTGTACAGGGTCCTGAATGATTCCTTATTAAGATGTCGGAATGCTGTTCTGAGGTTTGCTAGGCGCCCATATGCTGCAGCAGTTATTTGGTTGATGTGCGCTTCAGGAGATGTGCCTGGTGTTATACTCACCCCAAGATCTTTTTCCTTGAGTGAGGTTTGTAGTCTCTGACCCCCTAGACTGTACTCCGTCTGCGGCCTTCTTTGCCCTTCCCCAATCTTCATGACTTTGCACTTGGTGGGATTGAACTCCAGGAGCCAATTTCTGGACCAGGTCTGCAGCCTGTCCAGATCCCTTTGTAGTTCTGCCTGGTCTTCGATCGAGTGAATTCTTCTCATCAACTTCACGTCATCTGCAAACAGGGACACCTCAGAGTCTATTCCTTCCGTCATGTCGTTCACAAATACCAGAAACAGCACTGGTCCTAGGACTGACCCCTGCGGGACCCCGCTGGTCACAGGTGCCCACTCCGACACCTCGCCACGTACCATGACTCGCTGCTGTCTTCCTGACAAGTATTCCCTGATCCATTGTAGTGCCTTCCCTGTTATTCCTGCTTGGTCCTCCAGTTTTTGCACCAATCTCTTGTGTGGAACTGTGTCAAACGCCTTCTTGCAGTCCAAGAAAATGCAATCCACCCACCCCTCTCTCTCTTGTCTTACTGCTGTCACCATGTCATAGAACTCCAGTAGGTTTGTGACACAGGATTTCCCGTCCCTGAAGCCATGTTGGCTGCTGTTGATGAGATCGTTCCTTTCTAGGTGTTCCACCACTCTTCTCCTGATAATCTTCTCCATGATTTTGCATACTATACATGTCAGTGACACTGGTCTGTAGTTTAATGCTTCATGTCTGTCTCCTTTTTTAAAGCTTGGGACTACATTTGCTGTCTTCCATGCCTCAGGCAATCTCCCTGTTTCGATAGATGTATTGAATATTGTTGTTAGGGGTGCACATAGCGCCTCTGCTCCCTCTCTCAATACCCATGGGGAGATGTTATCTGGCCCCATTGCCTTTGAGGTATCTAGCTCACTCAGAAGCCTCTTCACTTCTTCCTCGGTTGTGTGCACTGTGTCCAGCACTTGGTGGTGTGCCCCACCTCTCCGTGTGTGTGTGTGTGTGTGTGTGTGTGTGTGTGTGTGTGTGTGTGTGTGTGTGTGTGTGTGTGTGTGTGTGTGTGTGTGTGTTTTCAGTCATTATTTCAGAAAGAGAGAGAGAGGGGGGCGGAAGGAGAGAGATTATATTTAGATTTTTGCCGCCGAAGTGGCTAGTTTTTGTGCACCTCACATCTATTCTGTGGACGATAAAGCAAGAGCATATGGATACACAAAAGGACTGGGAATTAGGCCCCAAAATGGTTATCATAAATACATCTGAATATATATATATATATATATATATATATATATATATATATATATATATATATATATATATATATATATATATATATATATTCAACAAGTCGGCCGTCTCCCACCTTGGCAGGGTGACCCAAAAAAAAAAAAAGAAAATCCCCAAAAAGAAAATACTTTCATCATCATTCAACACTTTCACCACACTCACACATTATCACTGTTTTTGCAGAGGTGCTCAGAATACAACAGTTTAGAAGCATACACATATAAAGATACACAACATATCCCTCCAAACTGCCAATATCCCAAACCCCTCCTTTAAAGTGCAGGCATTGTACTTCCCATTTCCAGGACTCAAGTCCGACTATATGAAAATAACCGGTTTCCCTGAATCCCTTCACTAAATATTACCCTGCTCACACTCCAACAGATCGTCAGGTCCCAAGTACCATTCGTCTCCATTCACTCCTATCTAACATATGGGATCACGCCTCGACCCTAAGACCCTCCGTATTGCAGTGGCTGTCCGCCTTGCTGCCCCAGTTCACACGGAATATACGTGTATTTGCGGCAATGCGGCGCAAGCCGACCAATATGGTCCACATGGTCGTAACTGTTCCAAAACCAAAACCAAGGGCTGCCATGCAAGACACAATGAAGTCAACGACATCATAAAGAGAAGCCTTGCTACAGCTGGATGCCCAGCCGAGAGCCCCGATCACTAGCAGCCAACAATACCCACAACCCAGCAACACCCCCATCCCGACGGGATCACCATCTATGGGACTATACCTGTGTGTCCACACTGGTTGACACCTATATCCATCACAGTGTCGGGCGTAAGGAAGAAGCTGCTGACCACAGGGAGGAGTACAAGATCAGCAAGTACAGGGACATAAGCCAACAGTATCAATTTGTCCCAGTGGGATCAGAGACCTTGGGATCATGGGGAAAACATGCCACACGTTTCCTTAAAGAACTCATCGACACCATCGACTCATCGACACCACCAGGGACCCAAGAGCAGCCACTTTCATGTTCCAGCGCCTCAGCATGGGCATCCAGAAGGGAATTGCATGCTGCATACTGGGCTCGCGTCCAGCTTCGGAGGAGCTGGAGGAGATTCATAACCTTTGATATATTGTTAGGTAAGACACATATGCAACAGTTAGGTATCTTTATTATGAAACGTTTCGCCTACACAGTAGGCTTCTTCAGTCGAGTACAGAAAAGTTGATAGAAGCAGAAGATACTTGAAGACGATGTAATCAGTCCATCACCCTTAAAGTTTTGAGGTGGTCAGTCCCTCAGTCTGGAGAAGAGCATTGTTCCATAGCATGAAACAATACCTAACTGTTGCATATGTGTCTTACCTAACAACCTGTCGGTATTTTATACCATTTTAATGTTCAATCTTTGACATATTGTAACAATGTATTCATGTTTGTGTTTTCTGTCAATGTATTCTGTCTATTAATAAAGCTCATATAGAATGTAGAATATAGGGGTGGTGGGAGAAAAAATATTCAAACAGCTCCGGGGAGAACCTTGAGTTTTCCCTGAGGTGCGTTTAATGTCTTCTCTGAGGATGAGGCTCCCCAGTAAAGTTTTAGAGGTGGTACCTCCCTATATTTAAATATATACATGTATATACATTTTACTTATCTGTTGCAAACAAATTTGGGAAATTTGTTTAATATGTCTGGTATCTTATTTTCATTAATAAGATATCTTGACATATCATTTATGTTATTAAACGATCTCTATATTACTCAATAAGTGGACAATTAAGCACATAGTGTTCAAGATAGTGACCGAAGGCCTGGCCACATACTTTACATTTGGTTTAATCATTATTTGTATGCCTACCAAACTGCCAGAAGTACTTGTAACTAAGCCTAAGCCTGGCCACTACAACATCAGTCAGTCTGTTTACATTGTAAGTCGCTCCATAAACGTACTTATCTACGTTCATGTTATCACAGTGGGTTATAGATCTACTCTGGCTTCTAATTGCATTCCTATAACATTCAATTTCATTATTTATTTCTCTCCTAATATTATTCCTAATGCTAAACACAGACACATCAAATTTATATTCTACATTTTCCTTCAGGGTACTTTATCATGAAGGAGTAATCCAATGTGTCATAGAATCCATAACAATTATACATTAATTACCTTTTTTTCCGGATTTTTGAGTACCTATATCCGGCTTCTGCAATGAGCATGTTGTTAAAGTCATTAAATGAGTGAAGAGCTTCAGTGATGACACAGAATCAGTAATAATCAAGCTCAGTGTCGTAAGTTAACTTCAGTACAATTAGGATGGTAAACAATTCAGTTAGCAGTACAGACGCCCAGTTGTTAATTCTTATGACTAACTCAACACGGATGCTAGTAGGGAGGTGGCAACAAGAGCAGATGTAGCCCTGCCTGTAGACCCCTGTTTAGATCCATCAGTGTACATAACCTGTGATAAATTATTACTACCAGCTAGGTGAGAAATTTCTTCTTGATTATTATTATAATCAAAAAGAAGTGCTAAGCCACAAGGGCTATACATCTTGAGCAGTACTTTTACAAGTGATTTAAGAAAGGTATTACTTGTAATGAGCTTCTTGGGAGGGACTTGCAGGTATGTGATATTAAATGAACACATCTTCCATGGAGGGTGAAATGCTCTTGTTGTCTACAGTGATCCAGTCCGTGCAAGTTATAACACTTAATATAATTGAATGTTTTCACAACTCATTTAGAAATACGTGTATTTACTTCCAGACATTTAGTAAGATTTATGGTGACAGTGTCTGGTTCATTTCTTAACATTCTAATACCAAGTACAGTGTTAATCTCAATAATCCTATCACTGATACTAGAGATACAAAGCTAGAGAGAGAGAGAGAGAGAGAGAGAGAGAGAGAGAGAGAGAGAGAGAGAGAGAGAGAGAGACAGAGACAGAGAATAACAAAGGTTATGACTGGTAAGGCAGTATAACAGGTGTTTGGGAGCACCACTGGGGCAGGAACCACGACACACCACACAGACAACACCAACAAAGGAAATCCTACTCCAATCTGCGTTAATTTCTTTCACCTGGCCTAATGAACTCGTGCTCACGCGCACACGCACACTGACGGGACTGATTCGAAATGGCTGTTGAAGTTCAACCCAGGTACCTGCAAGGTGATGACGATCGGATAAAGCGAAGGAAGATCAGACCATGGCCGCCACTGCCTCTGTCGCAGCTGTCGCATCTGTTCCCCCCCTCTCCCGCAGTTGCCGCAGCCGCAGTGCCTACGACACTAACCTCCTAGGTAAGGCGTTAAACGATATTTCATTCAATTTTACTGTTGTTATGGTGGTCGATCGACTTAATGTGTTGGTGGGCAACGGCAGACCAAGAGTGTCGACGGGAGGTCCAACAGCAGTTTTGGGAGGACCAACAGTAGAAACAAGAGGCCCAACAGTACCAACGAGGGGGCCAGTGGTAACAAGGCAGGTTAACAGTAACAACAGGTGGGCTAACAGTAGAAACGGACGGACCAGAATTATTATTATTACCGCTGTTATTTATTGTTCCTGGCATGTAATTACCGTTTATTGGCATTCTGACATCTATTATTGTCTGTTTACTGTTGTTCGTCCTTCATCCTGAGGCTGTTGGACATTTCCACGCATTATGTAAATTCACGAGAAGCGCTAAATGCGAAAGGGGAAAAGAGAGTTTGATTTAATTTGATCGAAGATAAAGAGAAGGGCAAATCCCTTTGAGAGGTTAGAGGTTAATAAATTCGTCCTCACCCTCCCTCCCCCTTCCCCCTCCCCCCTTAGATTAAAGTCATGTGCACAGGATACGGATGCGGCCGCTGTAACAGGGATATGGCACCACACCCGAGTCCGCGTTCGAATGCCTTACCTGGCACCAACTTAGGCTTCAATTTATTCCCTCGCTGGAATAAAGGAGAAGGAATACGCCTTTCTTTGATGCTTTGTTTGAAGAGTGATTGCTTTATTGGTGAAAATATTCAGTGAAATTTGAGCGTGTTAGAGAAAGATGTGTATAAGAATCCCTGCAAGGAAGGTTAGATGGTAGGTGTTGAGAGACGGTGGCTAGGCTGCCAGCACTAATAACAGGACAGGCAGGTGCGTGTGTGTGTGTGTGTGTGTGTGTGTGTGTGTGTGTGTGTGTGTGTGTGTGTGTGTGTGTGTGCGCCTGACTCCCTTTTCAATCTCCGATAATTTTGTATGCTGTTATTATGTCTCCCCTGGTTCTTGTCAGGTTCAGTTCTTTTAGCCTCTTCTCACAGCTCATGACTCTCAGTTCTGGAAGAAATCTCGATGCAAACCTCTGCACTGTCTCTAATTTCTTAACATAATGTATCAGGTGTGGGTTCCATGCTGGTGGTGCATACTCAAAAATGGGCTTGACATGTGTACAAAATACCATGAATGACTGTTGAGATTCCTGAGAGCTATACTTAGATTTTTCCGAACGTTCATTGGCCGCAGATGTCAGTGGGTTGATGTGACTCTGACGACATGACTTCCTGATGTGATTCGCCGGCAGTGTTTCGGCCCGGGTCTTGTCCACTTGGTGACCCGGGATACGACGACATGCCAGATAATTATGCTCACCCATAGGTCTCCTTCCTTGAATGAGGTTTACAGCTTCTGCCTCCTTGAATCTTTACTAAGTTTCCATTTTTTCCCCTTCCCCAATTTTCATAACCTTACATTTGCTGGGGTTGAGTTCGAGTAGCCAGTTATCTGACCATTCGTGCAGTTTATCCAGATCCATCTGTAGGCTTTCCCTAGCCACATCGGCTTTTATTCTTCTCATTAGCTTTGGATTATCTACAACTAGGGATACATCCCTCTATCCCTACTGGAATGTGGTTCACATATACCAGAAACAGTACTGGTCTTAGTGTCGATCCCTGAGAAACCCCGCACCTTACTCCTTTCCCCATCCGACATCTATAATAGGAAGGCAACTGACTGCCGACAACTTGAGGGAGATGGGCAAGAATACTTTCACTAAGGACACCTTAAGTGAAGACATTGATACCTGGATCACTTTAAATACATGAGGAGTGTGACAGGAAACAGGCTATATATAAGGGTAGGAAAATGTAAATTTAGTGGTGATAGTATAATTAATATTAATTGGTAGCAGTATTAGTTATGCTAACCTTGGTGGTGGTAGTAGTAGTAGTATCAGTAGGAATAGTAGGTAATGAATGGAAGAAGTAAAGGACTTTTCTTATATCTGTGTCAGGGGATCAATAGCTCGATCACTAGCTCATTCAGCTCACACACTGAGTCCGGGGATCGATTCCCCGGTACGTTTGGAAAATATTAGAACGTGTTTCCATAAGACACCTGTTGTCCCTGTTCACCCATCAGTAAAATGGGTACCTGGGTGTTATTCAACTGGTGTGGGTCCAATCCTGGGACAAAATTGACCTAATTTGCCAGAAATGCCACTGTTTCGAGTCCTGTCTAGGCTAGATATTTTTAGCATGCTATTTACATCCCTTTATTTATTCCTGTTTTCCATTTATGATTGAGGTGTATAAATGGAAAACAGGAATAAATAAAGGGGATGTAAATAGCGTGCTAAAAAATATCTAGCCTAGACAGGACTCGCAGCAATGGCTTTAAGTTGGAAAAATTCAGATTCAGGAAGGATATAGGAAAGCACTGGTTTGGTAATAGAGTTGTGGATGAGTGGAACAAACTCCCGAGTACAGTTAAAGAGGCTAAAACGTTGTGTAGTTTTAAAAATAGGTTAGATAAATACATGAGTGGGTGTGGGTGGGTGTGAGTTGGACCTGACTAGCTTGTGCTACTAGGTCAGATGCCGTGCTCCTTCCTTAAGTGAATGTAACCTGACCTGACTAGGTTAGGGCGTTGGCTTACGCCGGTAGGAGAATGAGACCTGGCTCGCATGGGCCAGTAGGCTTGCTGCAGTGTTCCTTCTTTCTTATGTTCTTTCTTTCTTAGTAGTATGTCACTGATGTTAGCTAGGCCTGCATACCTTGTACATGTTCTTGTAGAAATAAAGATTTATTATTATTATTATTATTATTATTATTATTATTATTATTATTATTATTAATTATTATTATTATGCGGAAGTCTTGTTGGAATACATTCTAATGTTATATCAGCTAAATTAGTTGGAATATTATTGCTGCCAGGTTTTGCAACGATAAGTGTTGGAGGTGATGAATGAGAAGCTTCAAGGCAACATCTTATTAAATCTCCTCAGTACATGAGTCTATCAGTGTGTGTGTGAGAGAGAGAGAGAGAGAGAGAGACAGAGAGAGAGAGACAGAGAGAGACAGAGAGAGACAGAGAGAGAGAGAGAGAGAGAGAGAGAGAGAGAGAGAGAGAGAGAGAGAGAGAGAGAGAGAGAGACCACAGACCTACATCCCTGCAGCTGCCTCAGTACCCTACCTCTCTCAAGGGCAGGCACCTTACATTCCCTACACACCCACCACCTCAAGCTGACCACTTCATCATGAGGAGCCAGTCTATCAGCATCCTGTCGGCCAACATTAGAGGTTTCATTACTAATGTTGGAGAGCTCACACATAGCTTTGTGAACACTCGACGTCCCGACATGATAGCTGTTGTTGAAACATTTTTGGATGACAGGACTCCAGAAAATTTTGCAAGAATTGCTGGCTACACCTCATGGATGAGAAGAGACAGGCAAGGGCAAGGAGGTGGTGTTGCTGTGTGCTTCTCTAAAAGTGTTCATGCCCAGCACATAGATGTTGCCACCCCTACACATCTTGAAATGATGTTCTTCAAGCTCTGTATAAACACTAGTACCTCTGTACTAGCATGTGCAATGTACAGACCTCAGTGGCAACATGCAGACCCTATCAACTTCCTAATGGAAAATATTGACTCCCTTCTGCTACAACACAACTGTCAACATATTATAATTGTTGGTGACCTCAACCAGCACCTTATACAGAGGGACTTTGATGACCTTCTTGCAGTGTTTGACATGAGAAACTTTGTTGATTTCCCTACTCATATCTCTGGCTCCTCCCTTGACCCAGTAGTGAGTGATCTGGCAGAAGGCATAGTCACTTGTCAACCCCTCGGGTACGTTGGATTGTCTGACCACAAGGCTGTTTTTACCACACTTAAGATCCCAACAGAACGAGGTGAGGAGTCCACACGCACAACCTGGCTATGGGAAAGAGGTAATTGGCCAGCCCTTTGCTCTGAGCTCGCCACCACCGACTGGAATGCTCTTCTCCAGGGGGATGTTGACAACCAAGTGAAAGCCTTCACTGGACACATCCTTAATCTGCAACAAGAACACATTCCTCACCGGCAATATGTGACAAAGCCTACAGATCAGCCTTGGTTTGGCTTTCGTTGTAGAGAGGCTGCTACTGCTAAGTACAAAGCATGGCGAAGGTATAAGAGACATCCTACCACCTATAACAGGAACTTGCACATGCAAGCCTGTAGGCATATGGGTGATGTTCAAAAGTGGGCCATTGCTAAATGGGAGTTGGACACTAAAAGAAAGTTAGCATCAGGTAGGGTAGGCTCCAAAACCTGGTGGTCCCTGGTCAAGGACAGACAAGGTTATCTGCCTGATGAACTTATTCCACCTCTAAATCGACAGGATGGGACCACCTCTACTAGTAGTCAAGAGAAAGCGGACCTCTTTGCTGAACACTTTGCTACCAAAATGCAAGTTCCTGATCCAGCAAGGGACCCTCCTTGGCTAGCTGCAAGAACTGTATCAAAACTGTCAGGGGTGACAATAAGGCAGGAGGAGGTGCATTTCCTTCTTAAATCACTTGACCAAGAAAAGGCTGTGGGCCCAGACAAGTTGAGCCCAAGATTGTTGAGAAGATGTGCAGACCAGCTAGCAGCACCTCTAACTCGCATCTTTCAGCACTGCCTAGTACAGTGCAAATGGCCCTCTCCATGGAAAGAGGCAAATGTAGTCCCTGTTCACAAAAAGAAGAGCAGAGCAGAAATCAGCAACTACAGACCAGTGTCACTCCTGTCAATCACTGGTAAGATCCTTGAGACAATAATCTCAAGACAAATGACAGATTTTTTTGACTACCACTCACTACTTTGTGATCGTCAATATGGCTTCAGGAAAGGTTACTCTGCTGCTGATCTGTTGTTAAACCTCTCCACTAAGTGGCACCAGTCACTGGATGAATCCAAAGTCAGCTGTGTGGTAGCACTGGACATTGCTGGCGCTTTCGACCGGGTGTGGCACCAGGGCCTCTTAGCAAAACTTCAAGCACTGGGAATTGCAGGCTCTACGCTATGTCTCCTCAGTGATTACCTTCATGGTAGATCTCTAAGTGTAGTCCTCAATGGAACGGAATCAGCAAGACATCCTATTGGGGCAAGCGTTCCACAAGGAAGTGTGCTGGGTCCACTGTTATGGAATGTCTACTTCAACGACCTTTTTCATCTCATCCCAGAATCACATGCATATGCAGACGACTGTACACTGACATTCACTTATCCAAGAGAAGAAATGCCAGCTGCTCTAAGCTACATCAATCACCAGCTGAGAGCTATATCAGCTTGGGGAAATAGATGGCAAGTAACATTTGCACCTGAGAAAACGCAAATGATGATCGTCTCTAGGCACCATGATGGTAATGCTGGTGCAGTAGTAAGGATGAATGGGAGGACGTTGGCACCTGGAGAAGAAGTTGATATCCTTGGGGTGAAATTTGACTCCAAACTAACCATGAAGAACCATGTTGTAAATCTTGCAAACAAGGCAGCCAGGAAGCTTACAGCACTTCGCCGTATCTCGCATCTGCTTGACAGTAGGGGCTTGCAAGATACTGTACGAGGCACAAGTACGCTCACATCCTTGAGTATGCTCCACTTTCTTGGTTTGCCTGTCCCCCTCTCATCTGCGACTGCTTGACAGAGTAGAGAACAGAGCAAGGCGTCTCATCTCTCGCCTGGACCCATCCTGGATGGATCTGTCATTTCAGCAGAGCCTTCAACATAGGAGGGATGTGGGTGGCCTTACTGTTATGTACAAGGCCAATATTGTCAAAATACCACACTTGGATCCACTTCGAGGACAGCGCGAAACAAGCTTTTATGCCACAAGACGGGCAGAAAGCAGCAACTTCACTCTGGCTGTACCCTTCCTCCAGAACATCACTCCATCTGAGATCATACATACCCAGGATGACTCGAGTATGGAACA
>NC_091311.1:37508571-37526071 GCF_038502225.1 Cherax quadricarinatus | reverse complement strand
GCATCAAGCACACAAGCATCTCTGAATGCACAATACGTCGAACCTTCAAGTGGATGGGTATTAGATCACACTGGGTTCCACTTCTATCAGCTAAGAACAGTAAACTGAAACTACAGTGGGCACAGACTTACCGAAACTGTCTAGTTAAATAATGGTCTGACAAATCGCGATTTCTTCGACATGTAGATGGGAGGGTCAGAATTTGGAGTAAACCTTTGGGATGTGGTGGAACGGAAGAGTCGCAGCATGAATATGAAGCCGAAGAATGTGCAGCAACTGCGTGATGTTATGTAAATATGAACTAGAATCTCCATGGAATGTGTGTGTGTGTGTGTGTGTGTGTGTGTGTGTGTGTGTATATATACTCACCTAATTGTGGTTGCAGGGGTCGAGACTCAGCTCCTGGCCCCGCCTCTTCATAAGTGATCCATTTTGTACACTTACTCATCAACTTGCTTCCTCTACCTCTCCTCCCTCCAGCAGTGTAATTGTCAACATTTTACACACTCATTGCAACCTCACCTTTGACCTCCAGCCGAGAGTGCCTTCTCCCCCTCCCACGTACACGTGTACACGCGTACACGGGTGAGTACATACGGGTGAGTACATACGGGTGAGTACATACGGGTGAGTACGTACAGGTAAGTACACACACCTTTAGCAGCCCTAGGCTAGGCTTGTCTAGTGCATTTGCCTGGTCTACCAGGCTGCAGGTCGGTGTTCGGAGAGCAGCTCCGCGGGGCGGTGTTCGGAGAGCAGCCCCGCGGGGCGGTGTTCGGAGAGCAGCTCCGCGGGGCGGTGTTCGGAGAGCAGCCCCGCGGGGCGGTGTTCGGAGAGCAGCTCCGCGGGGCGGTGTTCGGAGAGCAGCCCCGCGGGGCGGTGTTCGGAAAGCAGCCCCGTGGGGCGGTGTTCGGAAAGCAGCCCCGCGGGGCGGTGTTCGGAGAGCAGCCCCGCGGGGCGGTGTTCGGAGAGCAGCCCCGCGGGGCGGTGTTCGGAGAGCAGCCCCGCGGGGCGGTGTTCGGAGAGCAGCCCCGCGGGGCGGTGTTCGGAGAGCAGCCCCGCGGGGCGGGGTTCGGAGGGCAGCCCCGCGGGGCGGTGTTCGGAAAGCAGCCCCGCGGGGCGGTGTTCGGAGAGCAGCCCCGCGGGGCAGTGTTCGGAGAGCAGCCCCGCGGGGCGGTGTTCGGAAAGCAGCCCCGCGGGGCGGTGTTCGGAGAGCAGCCCCGCGGGGCGGTGTTCGGAGAGCAGCCCCGCGGGGCGGTGTTCGGAGAGCAGCCCCGCGGGGCGGTGTTCGGAGAGCAGCCCCGCGGGGCGGTGTCTGCCAGATAAAAGACTTAAGATAATCTTCCTCGTGACTCTCAGATTTTTTTTGTGGTATCCCACGGGCGGGTTGGCTGACTGGCTGTGTGGCTGACTGGCTGTGTGGCTGACTGGCTGTCTGGCTGACTGGCTGTCTGGCTGGCTGACTGTGTTGCTGGCTGACTGTGTGGCTGGCTGACTGCCTATCTGTCTTGTCTGGCTGACTGTCCGTCTAATTGGCTGGCTGTGTGGCTGACTGTCTCTGGCTGGCTGGCTGTGTGGCTGACTGGCTGTGTGGCTGGCTGACTGTGTGGCTGGCTGGCAGTCTGGCTGGCTGACTGTGTTGCTGGCTGACTGTGTGGCTGGCTGACTGCCTCTCTGTCTTGTCTGGCTGACTGTCCGTCTAATTGGCTGGCTGTGTGGCTGACTGTCTCTGGCTGGCTGGCTGTGTGGCTGACTGTCTCTGGCTGGCTGGCTGTGTGGCTGACTGTCTCTGGCTGGCTGGCTGTGTGGCTGACTGTCTCTGGCTGGCTGGCTGTGTGGCTGGCTGACTGTCTCTCTGTCTTGTCTGGCTGACTGTCCGTCTAACTGGCTAGCTGTGTGGCTGACTGTCTCTCTGGCTGGCTGGGGTGAGGCTTGTCTGGTGTGCGCCTGGTCAACCAGGCTGGTACTGCTGAAGGCTCGCTGACCCACATATTCATCACAGCCTGGTTGATCCGACACTTGGTGGAGGTACTTACCCTGACTCCTCTTGAAAACTTCTACACTTCTTCCAGCAGTGTTCTTAATATTTCCTGGTAAAAAAGTTTATGCTATTCTTTATTCATTATACTATTTTAACATATTAATCTCAACCCACGGATGTTGATACAACGTTCTCTTATTGTGCCTACGGCGCCCCTGCTGCTCACTGGGTTATTTTACACTTCTTCCCATATCTCTCATTCCAGTATGTTGTTATGGTAGTATGTAGGTTTCAGATTAGACCCTCCAGTATGTTACACACACATACACACACACACACACACACACACACATACACACACACACACACACACACACACACACACACATATACACACACACACACACACACACACACACACACACATACACACACAAACACATACGCAGACACATACACACACATACACACACACGTACATACACACACACGTACATACACACACTCACACACACATACACACACTCACACACACACATACACACACACACACACACACACACACATACACACACACATACACACACCCCAAAGAAAAATGCTTAAAAAAGTGGGAGTCATCTCATGGAACAATTCCTCAGTGTAACTTGTGTTACGCTGAGGAAGGAGGAGGATGAAGATGAGGATGAGGAGGAGGAGGAGGAGGAGGAGGAGGAGGAGGAGGAGGGCGACGAGGGCGACGACGATGACGAAGAGGAAGAGGAGGAGGAGGAGGTGCAGTATGACGGTGTAAAGGAAGAGGATTACCTGAGGAACTAGCAATTACCTGGCGAAGGTGAGTGAGGTCCTCCCTCCCTCCCTCCCTTTCTCTGATGTCCGTCGGTGCGTACGTTGGCACCCGTCACCTCCTCACCCGTCCGTACCTCCGCTCGTAATTCCGTCCGTACGTTGGCACCCATAACCCACCTCCCCTCCGTCCGTACCTCCGTCAGAACTCTGCTGATATATCCAACACTATGTTTGCCAGATAAAGCCGATTCTTCCTCCTCTTCTCACATTCTCCACGTTCTCCATATTCTCCACGTTCTCCATATTCTCCACGTTCTCAACATTCTCCACGTTCTCCACATTCTTCACGTTCTCCACATTCTCTCCATGTACTCCACATTTTTCACGTTCTCCACATTCTCCATGTTCTCCGTATTCTCCACAGAGCCGCCAGGAACACCACAAACTTACGAAGATCAGCCTATGACAGTTCCCCATAAAAGACAATCTGTCAACTTTACAACAGACGAGAACTAACAGGCAAATTGTTGCACTGAACGAGAGACTTTTCGTCCTACAGAAAAATGAGAACAGTTCGCATGAAGGAGAAAAAAATGTCCTGGAGGGGCGTTGTGACGAGTGGGGTGCCACAAGGGTCTGTACTTGCCCCAGCCATGTTTTAATGCGTATGATTTAAGAGAAGGAAGAAAAAAACTCGACGAGCATGACCGTTGATGATGCGAAAATCTTGCGTAAAATAAACAATAAAAATAAATGTAAATATCTGCGTGATGATTTTGGAGAGATTGAACAAATGGAGTGATAGATGATTAATGGAATTTTAAGGAGATGAGTACTGTGTAATGGAAATGGAAGAATGTGAATAAAATATTGAAGAATATGATAAAATATTGAAAGTATGAGAGAGAGAGAGAGAGAGAGAGAGAGAGAGAGAGAGAGAGAGAGAGAGAGAGAGAGAGAGAGAGAGAGAGAGAGAGAGACAGAGAGAGAGAGAGAGAGACAGACAGACAGACAGACAGAGACCCAAGAGTAATCATCAATAACAAAATACTGGAAGCTTTCGAACATCTACCTGGAGAGTGTTCCGGGGGTCAGCGCCCCCGCGGACCGGTCCATCAACAGGCCAAGCATATGAATACAGAAATGATAAAAAAATAGCCGTTTACAATATATATTCTGACAACACAGTAACATGCAGCAGCAGTATGGTGCCCATACCTAGAAAAAAAATACTTATGGATTTGCTAGAATAGGTTACAAAAAAAGAGGACCAATATGGCTGCCGGAGTAAAAAAAAAAGATGCGAGACTAAGAGCAGAAAGATGTCTAGATGACTGATAACAGGAGAAGAATTATGATACCCACTTGTAAGGTCGTGAAAGAGACGTGATACCCACTTGTAAGGTCGTAAATGAGACGTGATACCCACTTGTAAGGTCGTAAATGAGACGTGATACCCACTTGTAAGGTCGTAAATGAGACGTGATACCCACTTGTAAGGTCGTAAATGAGACGTGATACCCACTTGTAAGGTCGTAAATGAGACGTGATACCCACTTGTAAGGCCGTGAAAGAGACGTGATAACCACTTGTAAAGTCATAAAAGAGACGTGATAACCACTTGTAAGGTCGTGAAAGAAACGTGATGCCCACTTGTAAGGTCGTGAAAGAGACGTGATACCCACTTGTAAGGTCGTGAAAGAGACGTGATACCCACTTGTAAGGTCGTGAAAGAAACGTGATGCCCACTTGCAAGGTCGTAAAAGAGACGTGATACCCACATGTAAGGTCGTAAATGAGACGTGATACCCACTTGTAAGGTCGTGAAAGAGACGTGATAACCACTTGTAAAGTCGTAAAAGAGACGTGATAACCACTTGTAAGGTCGTGAAAGAGACGTGATAACCACTTGTAAAGTCGTAAAAGAGACGTGATAACCACTTGTAAGGTCGTGAAAGAAACGTGATGCCCACTTGCAAGGTCGTAAAAGAGACGTGATACCCACATGTAAGGTCGTAAATGAGACGTGATACCCACTTGTAAGGTCGTGAAAGAGACGTGATAACCACTTGTAAAGTCGTAAAAGAGACGTGATAACCACTTGTAAGGTCGTGAAAGAGACGTGATAACCACTTGTAAAGTCGTAAAAGAGACGTGATAACCACTTGTAAAGTCGTAAAAGAGACGTGATAACCACATGTAAGGTCGTAAATGAGACGTGATACCCACTTGTAAGGTCGTGAAAGAGACGTGATAACCACTTGTAAAGTCGTAAAAGAGACGTGATAACCACTTGTAAAGTCGTAAAAGAGACGTGATAACCACTTGTAAAGTCGTAAAAGAGACGTGATAACCACTTGTAAAGTCGTAAAAGAGACGTGATAACCACTTGTAAAGTCGTAAAAGAGACGTGATAACCACTTGTAAAGTCGTAAAAGAGACGTGATAACCACTTGTAAAGTCGTAAAAGAGACGTGATAACCACTTGTAAAGTCGTAAAAGAGACGTGATAACCACTTGTAAAGTCGTAAAAGAGACGTGATAACCACTTGTAAAGTCGTAAAAGAGACGTGATAACCACTTGTAAAGTCGTAAAAGAGACGTGATAACCACTTGTAAAGTCGTAAAAGAGACGTGATAACCACTTGTAAAGTCGTAAAAGAGACGTGATAACCACTTGTAAAGTCGTAAAAGAGACGCGATAACCACTTGTAAAGTCGTAAAAGACACGTGATAACCACTTGTAAAGTCGTAAAAGAGACGTGATAACCACTTGTAAAGTCGTAAAAGAGACGTGATAACCACTTGTAAAGTCGTAAAAGAGACGTGATAACCACTTGTAAAGTCGTAAAAGAGACGTGATAACCACTTGTAAAGTTGTACAACAGGAGACACGATAACCATGTGCAAGGTTATAAAAGGACATAAAAAACAAATATAAAGACTTCTTGTTATCTCTGCAGGAGAGATAACAAGAAGCCGCAGGTGTGATCCCAGGATAAAAAACTGCAGCCGAGGGGATGCATATATATATATATATATATATATATATATATATATATATATATATATATATATATATATATATATATATATATAAACAACTCAGGGGCTAAGGGACTGATTACCTCATCTTTCGTATATAGTTCTATTGTCTTCCAATTATGTTCTTGAATTTGTACTGATAAAGCCACTGGAAGGCGAAACGTTGCAATAAAGATGCCCAGATGTTTCAAAGGTGTCTAACATTCATGTAAGAACATTTTGTTCTCAGACAAAGTGGTTGAACAACGAGATGTTCTAGAGAGGGCAGCTGCCAGGTGCTGCAACCACTGCACCTGTTGAGAACAATAACCGTTATTATTATGATCAAAGAAAGCGATAAACCGACAAGAAAGCAACCAGAATGAAGAAACTAACGAGGATGCGCAGCCAAGTGATTGCGAACTGGCAATTACAACCAGGAACGCGACGAGCATTTTGACTGTCTACTGTTAAGTTAGAGAAGCTTGCGAGGTGACTCGGAGTACAACGAAATGAACGAAAAAGATTACATAGACATGTACATGGATATGTATTGATATATATACGCATACGCGTGGATACCAATGGGTATGGATACGTATTTTGTTGACAGATTCGTAAGTTTGTATCCGGCGTGCAAGACGGGTTTAATGGAGGGGTGAGGGAGGGGGAATGATGGTTGGGGAGGGGCTGGGGACGCGGGGGAAGGGAAGGGTTTTTAGAAGGAAGGGTCGAAAAGGTCAAGTCGAGAGGTCAGAGAGCCGCGGGCGTGACCTGCTCACTGCGCACCCCGGGAGGTGATGGTGATGATTTCATGACCTTTCCCCCTTCCCTCCCTCACCCACACCTCTCTCGTCACCCAAACTTCCCCCATCACCCACACCTCCCCCGTCATCCCACACCTCTCACCCACCACCCACACTTGAGAACTGCTATAATACTTACATTTCTTCCATTCCACTCTCGCTCTACACACTATATATATGTCGTGCCGAATAGGTAAAACTGGTCAATTAGCAAGAACTCGTTTAAAAATTAAGTCCTTTCTAAAATTTTCTCTTATACGTTTAAAGATATATTTTCTACCAAAAGAACCTTAGAAAATTTACTTAACCTTATTATAACAAGTGCATTTTAGTTTAGCCTAATCCAATTAAATATATTTTTGATAAGTTTATAATAATTTAAAAATAAACACAAAAAAATATTTTTTTTTCGTTAGGTTTAGAATGATTTTTGCGAAATTACTGCATACAGATATTTTCGCTTGCCTTATTCGGCAAGATGAGTATTGCTATTTAAGCCAAAATCGCAAGTATTACCTATTCGGAACTATATATATATATATATATATATATATATATATATATATATATATATATATATATATATATATATATATATATATATATGTATGTATGTATATATACATATACACACACTATCATACACGTCTAGGTATAATCTATCTGGTGATATACCTAAGAATCCTTACGGTGCCACAAACTAGGAAGTATTAAATCATACTTGTTAACTTCCTGATGGTGGCTTCCCTCAGACACTGCCATGTTAGGCAGCACCACCACACACCACAACAACTTAGCCAGCTAGCGTGGACAAACCAACGCTCTGAGAGACAACCACAACTTCGAGGCGATGTATAACCGCTCGCCACTCCTGCCGAAACGTTTCCTTTAATAAATGTCCTGAACTGTACACAAATGTCTTTTTTTCCACATCTTGTCGGTATCACCAGAACATTTTTCACTCATAACACATTATATTTTCTGGTGGATGTTCGTTATACGTAAATATGTTGATAAGAGTAATGTTGATATGATAACACACACTAACATACTCCACCCCAGGTTCTAGCTCCTATAACTCCATATTTATCAAGAATTACAAGAAAGCTTTATCAAATGCCTTAAATTTTCAACTGAGGATGAGTCCGGACACGAGTCATCCCACAGTCATTAAACAACACTGACATAGTTCCACTCCACAAAGGTGGCAATGAAGTAATTGCCCAAAAACCATAGACAGTTAACTTTGCACATTACCAAGATATTTGGAAAGGTTTTAAGAAGATTATCAATCACATGGAATCGCAGCAATTATATAATCCGTGTCAACATCTTACTGCTTGGTGATTTCAACCTAAGGCATACAAAATGGAAGAATGTAGCAAATAATGTTATAGCTGAAACAATCCCCGGAGGTAGCGCAGATGAAAGGTCACACACACATGAGCTACTAAGTCTCTGCGAAAAACACACCTTAAGCCAGCAGATAGTGGAGCCAACAAGACTAGAAAACACACTTGACCTTATCTTCACAAATAATGAGGACCTGATAAGAGACATAAGAATATAAAAAACAACTAATTCCGATCACAATCTAATCGAAGTCCAGACGTACATGCATAGGGGTCCTGAACAGCAGAATGCATATACCTGTGAAGGTGTCTTCACAAAATACAATTTCAACAACAAGAACATCAACTGGGACCAGGTAAACCATGTCCTAAACGAAACATGTTGGGAAGATGTCTTAAATGACATGGATCCAAACCAGTGCCTTGAAAGGATCAACTTCCTGGTAGCCGAAGCATGTTCTAGGCATATTCCCCTAAGAAAGAAGAAGAGCAGGAGTAAACTGAAGAGAAAAAGACGCTCCCTCTACAGAAGACGACGAAGAGTCACTGAGCTCCTCAGGAGTGCTAGAATATCTCATACACGAAGGGAGGCGCTGACCAGGGAAGTGGAAACTATCGAACTTAAGCTAAATGACTCTTACAGGAACCAGGAGAGGCAGGAGGAGCTTAAAGCTATTAGTGAAATTGAAAGAAATTCAAAATATTTCTTTTCATATGCCAAAAACAAGGCAAATACCACATCTAGTATCGGGCCCTTACTCAGACAGGATGGGACTTACACAGACGACAACAAGGAAATGAGTGAAATATTGAAATCCCAGTACGACTCTGTGTTTAGTGAACCACTAATCGGTCTGAGGATCGACGACCCAAATGATTTCTTCATGAATGAGCCTCAAAACTCCATAAATGTATGCCAGATTTCCGACATTACCCTAACTCCGATAGATTTCGAAAAAGCCATTGACAACATGCCTATGCACTCAGCCCCGGGCCCAGACTCGTGGAACTCTGTTTTCATTAAGAACTGCAAGAAACCCCTCTCGTGTGCCCTAAGTACACTATGGAGGAGGAGCTTGGACATGGGTGAAATTCCACAGTCACTTAAAACAACGGATATAGCCCCACTCCATAAAGGTGGCAGGAAAGCATTAGCTAAGAACTATAGACCAATAGCTCTGACATCCCACATCATAAAAATCTTTGAAAGAGTGCTAAGAAGCAGGATTGCAAATCACCTAGATTCCCAAAATCTACACAATCCAGGGCAACATGGGTTCAGGGCAGGTCGCTCCTGCCTCTCACAACTACTGGATCACTATGACATGGCCTTGGATGCACTGGAAGAAAATCAGAATGCAGATGTAATATACACAGACTTTGCAAAAGCATTTGACAAATGCGATCATGGCGTAATAGCCCATAAAATACGTGCTAAAGGAATAACTGGGAAAGTGGGGAGATGGATCTTCAACTTCCTAACAAATCGAACACAAAGAGTAGTGGTCAACAGAGTTAAATCGGAGGCTGCCATAGTGAAGAGCTCTGTTCCACAAGGCACAGTACTCGCCCCCATCTTATTCCTTATCCTCATATCAGACATAAACAGAGATATACACCACAGCACCGTATCATCCTTTGCGGATGATAGTAGGATCTGCATGAGGCGGTCATCTGCTGAGGACGCGGTTAACCTCCAAGAAGATATAAACAAAGTTTTCCAGTGGGCAACGGTAAACAATATGATGTTCAATGAGGACAAATTCCAACTACTCCGTTGTGGAAAACTGGAGGAGATAATAACTAGAACAGAGTATACTACTGACTCCGGCCATACAATAGAGCGGAAAAATAATGTAAGGGACCTGGGAGTAGTAATGTCTGAGGATCTCACTTTCAAGGATCACAACAGTGCCACGATCGCACGTGCAAAGAAAATGATAGGATGGATAATGAGAACTTTCAAAACGAGAGATGCAAAGCCCATGATGATCCTTTTCAAATCACTTGTTCTCTCTAGGCTGGAATACTGCTGTACATTAACATCTCCATACAAAGCAGGTGAAATCGCAGATCTAGAGAGTGTACAGAGATCCTTTACTGCACGTATAAGTTCTGTCAAGCACCTTAACTACTGGGAACGCTTGGAAGCACTTGACTTGTACTTGTTGGAACGCAGGAGGGAGAGATATATCATAATCTACACTTGGAAAATCTTGGAAGGAATGGTCCCAAATCTGCACACAGAAATCACTCCCTACGAAAGTAAAAGACTGGGCAGGCGATGCAAAATGCCGCCAATAAAAAGTAGGGGCGCCATTGGTACACTAAGAGAAAACACCATAAGTGTCCGGGGCCCAAAACTGTTCAACAGCCTCCCATCAAGCATTAGGGGAATTGCCAATAAACCCCTGGCTGCCTTCAAGAGAGAGCTGGACAGATACCTAAAGTCGGTGCCGGATCAGCCGGGCTGTGGCTCGTACGTCGGACTGCGTGCGGCCAGCAGTAACAGCCTAGTTGATCAGGCCCTGATCCATCGGGAGGCCTGGTCATGGACCGGGCCGCGGGGGCGTTGATCCCCGGAATAACCTCCAGGTAACCTCCAGGTAACCTCCAGGTAACCAAGGGTACAGAACAGGTCGCTCCTGCATGTCGCAATTATTGGACGATATGACATGGTCTGGGAGGCACAGGAAGACAAGCCAAGTACAGATGTACTGTAGTGTGTGTGCATCGACTTTGCAAAAAGCCTGTAACAAGTTTGACTATGGGGTAAATGGGCACAAAATGCTTGCAAATGGAATAACTGGAAGAGAGGGCAGATGGATATTTAGCTTCCTAACAAAGAGTCCAGAGAACAGTAGTCAACAGTGTAAAATCAGGGACCGTAACAGTGAAAAGTTCTATTCTCCAAGCCACAGTACTCGCCCCCACTTCTGTTTTTCGTATCTGACATAGACGGACATTACCATACCACTGTAACATCCTTTGGAGGCGATAATAGAATCTGAATGAGAGTGGCATCTATAGAAGACACAGCGAGTCTTCCAG
Source organism: Cherax quadricarinatus (assembly GCF_038502225.1). Lineage (NCBI taxonomy): Eukaryota > Metazoa > Arthropoda > Malacostraca > Decapoda > Parastacidae > Cherax > Cherax quadricarinatus. Next base: position 37,515,068 of record NC_091311.1, on the reverse strand, counting down.
TGGGTCAACGATAACAATATGATATGCAGTGACGACAAATTTCAATGACTTTATGGAAGAATGGAGGAAATAAAAACATGACTAGAGGACAAAACAAACTCAAATTACTCAACAAAGCGCAAGTCTAATGTGAGAGACCTGGAAGTGATAATGTCAGAAGATCTCACGTTCAAAGAGCACAGCAACGTTGTTATCGCAACTGCAAAGAAAATAATAGACTGAATAACTAGAACCTTCAAAACAAGGGATGTCAGCCAAAGCTGACAATCCAGCCACTCATTTTATCTAGGCTGGAGTACTGCTGTGTGCTAACTATCGCCTTCACGACAAACAAAACTATAGATCTGGAAAATGTACAAAGAACTTTCACAGCTCGTGTAAACTCAGTCAAGTACCTAAATTACTGAGAGAACTTGAAGTCCCTAGAGCTGCACTTAATAGAACTTAGTCGAGAAACATACGTGATAATCTAAACTTGGAAGATTCTAGAGGAAGTGGTTCTATATATGCGCACGGAAATAATTACATATGAACAGAAAAGCGTTAGCAGACGGCGCCAGACAAGCATGGGAGCGACGAGAACATGTATAAGGGAGATTACCACCAACCCCCCAGTTGTCTTCCAGAGGGAACTCGATCAGCAGGGCTGTGGTGCATATGCCAAACTGCAAGCGGAAAGTACAAACAGCTTGATCGTTCAGGCCAGCAACTAAAAGGCCTGGTCTGGGACCAGGGTGCGGGGGCAGTGACCTCCGGAAGTGACCTAACCTAACGTTCAGTGTGTGTCTGTCGTGCCGAATAGGTAAAACTGGTCAGTTAGCAAGAACTCATTTAAAATTAAGTCCTTTCTAAAATTTTCTCTTATACGTTTAAAGATATATTTTTTTCATTTATATTAATGTAAAAATAAATAACTTTGTTCCAAAGGAACCTTAGAAAACTTACCTAAGCTTAATTTAGCCTAATTCAATTAAATATATTTTAGATAAGTTTACAATAATTTAATAATAAACAAACACAATTAAATATATTTTTTTCGTTAAGTTCAGAATGATTTTTGCGAAATTATTGTCTTCAAGAGGGAGCTGGACAGATACCTGAAGACAGTGCCGGATCAGCCAGGCTGTGGTTCGTACGTTGGACTGCGTGCGGCCAGCAGTAATAGCCTCGTTGATCAGGCCCTGATCCACCGGGAGACCTGGTCGTGGACCGGGCCTCGGGGGCGTTGATCCTCAAGGAATGCCCTCCAGGTAGCCTCCAGGTATACAATTTTTCGCTTGCCTTATTCGGCAAGAAGAGCGTTGCTATTTAAGCCAAAATCGCAAGCTTTACCTATTCGACACGACATCACTACTCTTTTTGGTATGATAACATGGGAACACCCATAGTGTGCTGTTACCCATTTCTATATGATAGTTACCTAGTGGGAACACATGGTAGCCATCTGATATTTCCTGTGTTATTCCATCACACAGGATGAGGGTTGCATACCTGGAGGTTACCTGGAGGTTATTCCGGGGATCAACGCCCCCGCGGCCCGGTCCATGACCAGGCCTCCCGATGGATCAGGGCCTGATCAACTAGGCTTTTACTGCATACCTCAGTCTGTGCTGGGATACTTCAGCAGGGTGATGAGGTGAGTCTTCAAGCATCCCACTGTGGGTTGAACACTGCTGTCGGTAACTACAGTGTCATGTGGGTTTTCGATACGTGGATGGGGTAAGAATACTCACGTAGGCTGGTAGTACGTATAATATATAACGGGAAGTATGGAAAGCGCCAACAGCCGACCTGCCTCTCTCTGCTCCCTATCTTGACTGACTCACAGTGCCTATGGGTGAGGGGGTGTTTGAAATCCTGCTATGGTCAGCAGCAATGAAAAGTCAGTGATTCACGCAGAGACGGTTGGTAGTGAGTCATCTACTGGTACACTGGTTACTGGTAACTGGTTACTAGGAACTGGTACTACTACTGAGAACAGAACCTTGAAAGGTTTCATCTCAGCAAAGCTGAAGTTATTGTATCGTGGGAGTTAGCAATCTCACGTATCATTTTCACTTTTTTCAAGCATTTCTTGGATATTGAAACAAATTTCACTCACAGATTGTGATATGGGAGAGAACACAGAGACGAAGAACAGATGAACGTTGAAGATGAGAGTGAAGGTTGCAAACAAACCATACCACGGGCGGGGCTTGAACCCGCGGTCAGAGTCTCAAAACTCCAGACTCTCTGACCGCGGGTTCAAATCCCGCCATGGTATGTTTCTTTATGACAATGAAGCAAAGAGAGACGTTGCAAAACAGGCTTAGATTCTGACAACGTTTCACTCTGCGTAGAACTTTTTATCAAGTACTAAAGTTCTAAACAGAGCGAAACGTTTAGCATTATTGTGTGTCTCATCTTGGTGGTGGGATACTGACAATGTTACATCAGTCACGTGGATGTCAAGAAGTTCTTCCTTGGGTTGTGGTTCGGTCGTTGTAGTGCGTGCAGCCGGCAGTAATAGCCTCATTGATCAGGTCCTGATCCACCACCATGTCAGGTCTAGGACAGGGTCGCGGGGGCGTTGATCCCCGGAAGTATCCCTCAGGTATTTATCCCTCAGGTATCTATTTCTGAGGTATGTATCCCTCAGGTATCTATTTCTGAGGTATCTATTCCCCAGGAATCTATCTCTCAGGTAACTGAGGATGGTTAAGGAGTAGACTCTTGTTACCTTTATTATTACCACTACCTACTACTACTACTTAATACTACTACCTACTACTAGTAATACCACTACTAATACTACTACTACACCACACTACTACTACCATTACCATACTACCATTCACTACTACACACTACTACCTACCACCACCACCACCATACACCACCATTACCATTACCATACCACCACCACACCACCACTCCACCACCATTACACCACCACACTCATGCTGCAAGCCACACCACACCACACCACACCAATGCCGCCGCGCATTACACTACCACTCCACCTATACCTACCTACCACCACACACTACACTACCATTAGGCACCATACCACCACACCACCACTACCACCACACTACTACCACCACCACCACCACCACTACCTACCACTACCATTACCACCACCACCACCATTACCACCACCACCACCACCACCACATCCACCACCACCTACCACCACCACCACCACCATCACCACCACCACCACCACCACCACCACCACCACACCACCACCACCACCACCACCACCACCACCACCACCACCACCACCACCACCACCACTCACCACCACCACCACCACCACCACCACCACCACCATCACCACCACCACCATCCATCCACCTCACTCCACCACCACAATACCACCACCTACCACCTACTCCACTCCACCACTCCACCACACCACCACCACCTATCCACCACCACCACTACCACCTACTACCACTATCACTACCACCACCACTACACCACTCACCACCACTACCACAACCATTACACCTCACATACCACCACTACCACACACCACCACACCACCTACCACCTACCACCACCACCTCACCACCACCACCACCACCACCACCACCACCACCTCACCACCACCACCACCACCACCACCTACCACCACCACCACCACCTCCACCATTCCACCACATACCACCACCACCACCACCACCACCATTACCACCACCTACCACCACTCCACCATCCACTACCACCACCTACCTACTACACCACTATCACTACCACCATTACACCACCTTACCTACCACTACTCAATATTACCACACCACCACCACTACCACACACCACTACATACCACCTACCACCATCACCACCACTCACCACCACCACCACCACCACCATACCACCACCACCTACCACCATCCACCACTACCTACCACCACCACCATCCCACCACCACCACATACCACCGCCACCATTCTACCAGCACCACTCACCACCACCACCACCACCACATACCACCGCCACCACCACCACTACCACACCACCACCATTACTCACCACCATTACCACCTACCATTACACCACCATCACTATTACCACACCACTACCACCTCCACCATACTACCACCACCACCACCACCACTCCACCACCATTACCACTACCACCACCACACACCACCACCACACCACCACTCACCTACCTACCACCACCATTACTATTCACACCACTACTCACCACCACACACCACCACCACCACCACACCACCTACTATTCACCACCACATTACCACTACTACCACCACCACACCACCTACCACCACACCTACTCCACACTACCATCACCTCCATCACCACCACCTACCACCACCACCACCACCACTTCACTGCCACCACACTACTCATACACCTACCACCTACCACACTATTCACGCACCTATTACCACTACCACCTACCTACCATTACCTACTACCTACTATTACGCACATTACTACTACACCTACCTACTACTACTATTACTACTATTACTACTATTACTACTACTACTACTACTACTACTACTACTTCTACTACTACTATTACTACTCTCGACTTGTCATCTCTGCATTTTCTCATTCATTTGTGAATTTACAACTGAGTAGTCGAGAGGCGGGGCAGGGAGCCACGCCTCGAACCCCCGCGATCACCAGTAAGTGAGTACAGCAAATATAAGATTGTTCAATAACCCCCCCCCACCTTACTTTCACTACCACTACCATCATAACCCCTCCTCCGTCTATAACCCCCCATACCTTACTACCACTACCATCATAACCCCCTCCAATACCACCATCCTAACAATCCCCTCCCTTCCCTCACATCTTCCCTCTCCCATCAATATCCCTCCCACGATCGTAACCCACCTCCCCCTCCCTCCATCAATACCCCTCCCCTGATCATAACACCCTCCCTCCCCTCCCCATCAATACCCCCCACCGATCATAACACCCTCCCCTGCCCCCTCCTCCCGGTCCACCCCAGATAATGTGTCTTACATTAAGCATCGCATGTTAGCAGTAAGTGAAGAAGGTGAAGCACTGGCACGCCTCCCCCCTCCCTCATGGGCACTCCAACCCCTCCCTCCCACAACCTACACCTACCCATGAACCCGCTGCTGCTACAGGCATATAATGTTTCGTAATGAATTATGAAATACTAAAGAATTTGTCGGTGTTAATAATGACGTGTGTGTGTGTGTGTGTGTGTGTGTGTGTGTGTGTGTGTGTGTGTGTGTGTGTGTGTGTGTGTGTGTGTGTGTGTGTGTGTACTCACCTGCTTGGGGTTGTAGGGGTCGATTCACGGCACCTGGCATTGCCTCTTACCTAGGCACGTGTTCGGTTCAACTCCCCTTTTGCATAGTGGGCGCTGTCGTACCTGTTTTTGAAACTGTATGCGAAGGCTACTTCCATTAACATCGTCCTGGTCATTCCACTTCTTGACCACCCTGAGGCTGAAGAAATATTTCGTGACATCATTGTGACTCATCCGTCTTTCACTTCCACCTGTGCCCTCGTGTACTAGTTGTCCGCCTCTCATCTTCACACTTAGCGTCGTCTGGACTCGTGACGTTTCAGTATTACACTGTCTAAGATGAGTAATGCGTATGCTCGAAACGTTGTTTTTAATGCGTGTGTAGTGTGTACCTTCGTTATTTGTACATATAGAAAGAATGCAGTAGGTCTACTGGCCCATGGTAGGCAGGTCTAAGTCACACCTCCCCACAGCGTTTAAAAGACTCTGCTGGAAGGCAAGAAGCAGCTTTACCAGAGTGCTTCAACAAGTGTAATACCAGTGTCATTTACCTCCTGCGAAAAGCCCAACAGTGAGACGACCTCCAGTAAGGTGAGACAGGTAGGTACCTCCCTGACCTCTAACTTCCGCTTCCCACAGTAACTACACAACTCCTCCAACTCCTACTCTCCCTACTCCTTCTATTCTTCCTACTCCTCCTCCTTCTACTACTCCTCTTTCGTCTTCTCTTCCTCCCCCCCATTAATTCTAATGATTATAATCATAATTGTAATTTTTAAAGAGGTTTACGGGTACGCCAGTGGAAGGTCTCGGTCAGATGACCAAAAGCTCCCGTGGCGGGTCATCATATGACTAAGACCAGCGTCAAGAAACACTTGTCCTATTTCCTGACAAACCTCACCGAACCTCCTCCTCGCTATTCCATACATCACTCAGGCAGTTTGGGAAATGAGTAAAAAGAGCTGCAAAGATTGTACTAACGGCAAGACACAAAGAAAGAGAGAGAGAGAGAGAGAGAGAGAGAGAGAGAGAGAGAGAGAGAGAGAGAGAGAGAGAGAGAGAGAGAGAGAGAGAGAGAGAGAGAGAGAGAGCTATGATCAAATCGTAGATGATACTTAGAAGGGACAGTGACGAGATCTGAACAGACAGCTGACTTGTAAAGTCAGATCAGTAGAGAAGAGGAGCATGTTAAAGAACTACACTGTAGAAACTATAACAATACACAGCTTCAAGAAAAAGTACGATA
>NC_091311.1:37488571-37503571 GCF_038502225.1 Cherax quadricarinatus | reverse complement strand
ACACTTACTGTGTACTAATGGCGCCCCTACTTTCATTGGGCGTATGTTGCACCGTCTGCCCAGTCTTTTGCTTTCGTAGGGAGTAATATGTGTGTGCAGATTTGGGACCAGTCCCTTTAAGATTTTCCAGGTGTAGATTATGATGTATCTCTCTCTCCTGTGCTCCAGTGAGTACAGGTCAAGTGACTCCAGACGTTCCCAGTAATTAAGGTGTTTGATGGAACTAACATGTGTAGTAAAGGTTCTCTGTACATTCTCTACATCTAATGGTCCAGTGGTTTTGAAAGGCAGGAGCGACCAGCTCTGAACCAATATATCCCTGGATTGTGCAATGGTTGGCTATCCAAATGATTAACGATCTTGCTTCTTAGAACCTTTCAAAGATTTTTATGACTTGGAACGTTAAGTGTTAACGGTGTATAATTTTTTGCTATTGTTTTATTGTCATCTTTGTAGAGTGGAGCTGTATCTCTAGTTTGTAGTAACTGTGTATTTTTTTAGTTTCATTTATTACTTTAAATTCTTCTGTCCCTCCTAGATCCTGTATGATTAACTTAAGTTCAATAATTTGTTTTTCTCTAGCCAATACCCCTTTGAAAACCTCTATGATTCTTCGCCTTTGCCTGTACAAGGAGCATCTCTCTCTTTCTAGTTCACATCTTCTCTTCTTTTTTCTCAGGGAAATGTTTTGACAATACCTCAAGTGCCACATAGTTGAGTCCTTCTAGGCACTGGTTCGTATCCGTATTGTTTGATATCTTCCCACTATGTTTCGTTAACGACATAGTTAATCTGATCCTATTAGATGTTCTTGTTGTTATAGTTGAGTTTGGTGAAGATTCTCTCGTAACTGTTCACGTTTTGCTGGTCAGAAGTCCTGTGCATGAAACGTCTGGTCTTCGATTAAGTTGTGATCCGAATTAATTGGCTTTGATAATGTTATGAGGCCAAATAAGGTCAAATATATTTTCCAGTCGTATCAACTCAACTATTTCAGGTTTAAGGTGAATTTGTTGCAGAGATTCAGTAGCTCAGGTGTGTGAGAATGTGCATCTGAGCTGCCTCCTGGTGTTATCTCAGCTAAAACATTATTTGCCACATTCCTCCTTTTTAAATGTCTTAAATCACCCAGGAACAAGATATTAGTGCTGAGGTTGGTAGATTCTCCAGACAGTAACAAATTTTCAATAACTGTTCCTTGAATTGTTGAGAGATTGCATCTGGCGGCTTATATACAACCACAATGACTAGGTTTTGGTTCTCAATCTTTACTGCCAAAACTTCAACTACATCGTTTGCGGTGTTTAGTAATTTTGAGCAAATGAGCCACTCTGTGACATACAGGCCAACCTCGCTTGTTGCCTGTTCTTTCTGGCGCATCTAAATAAGTTGTATCCTGGTATCTTTATTTCACTGTCGGAGCGATCTTGTGTGTGGGATCTGTGTGAAAGCCGCAAACAATGCACAGACTAAAGGTTTTCCCTGCCACCACCTGAACGATAACATTGTAACATTCAATCGTTGTCGTTTAAAATGTTTACAATATCTGTTGTACTTCCACGTTACGCGCGCCTCTCCAGGTTGGCAGTGGGTGGGGGAAGCAAGGTGTGTGGGAGGCCCGAGCCAGGTTGGCAGTGGGTGGGGAAAGCAAGGTGTGTGGGAGGCCGGAGCCAGGTTGGTTGTGGGTGGGGGAAGCAAGGTGTGTGGGAGGCCGGGGCCAGGCTGGCAGTGGGTGGGGGAAGCAAGGTGCGTGGGAGGCCGGAGCCAGGCTGGCAGTGGGTGGGGGAAGCAAGGTGTGTGGGAGGCCGGAGCCAGGCTGGCAGTGGGTGGGGGAAGCAAGGTGTGTGGGAGGCCGGAGCCAGGTTGGTAGTGGGTGGGGGAAGCAAGGTGTGTGGGAGGCCGGAGCCAGGTTGGTAGTGGGTGGGGGAAGCAACGTGTGTGGGAGGCCGGAGCCAGGCTGGCAGTGGGTGGGGGAAGCAAGGTGTGTGGGAGGCCGGAGCCAGGTTGGCAGTGGGTGGGGGAAGCAAGGTGTGTGGGAGGCCGGAGCCAGGTTGGCAGTGGGTGAGGGAAGCAAGGTGTGTGGGAGGCCGGAGCCAGGTTGGCAGTGGGTGGGGGAAGCAAGGTGTGGGAGGCCGGAGCCAGGCTGGCAGTGGGTGGGGGAAGCAAGGTGTGTGGGAGGCCGGAGCCAGGCTGGCATTGGGTGGGGGAAGCAAGGTGTGTGGGAGGCCGGAGCCAGGCTGGCAGTGGGTGGGGGAAGCAAGGTGTGTGGGAGGCCGGAGCCAGGCTGGCAGTGGGTGGGGGAAGCAAGGTGTGTGGGAGGCCGGAGCCAGGCTGGCAGCAGGAAAAACAGCAGAAATTAACAATGTTCTGGGGTTACAAACAGAAGCTACTCAGTTACAGTAACAATAAAGACCTCAAGAGTGTCATGTAGGGGGTATTGGTTAGCGGAATATGGGGGTAAGAGGAGGGAGTCAGTAGTCAGGGGACAGGCGAGGCAGCAGGAGGGATGAGTGTGGAGGTTGGTAGGTAATGTGGGGTCACTGGTGACTACAACTTCACCTCTCATTACTCTACCCACCACTCCACACTACTCACCCTCTCACTACTTTAACTTAACATAAATAAATGGAAATAAGAATAAATAACGGGGACAGTGAATATTACTATTCTACTCAAACACAGTTTATTATTAAGTCCTTGTACAATAATATATTTGGGAACAGGAGTACATCATTGGGGTTTAGATAAATGGGGTGGTACACATAAGCAGTGAGACAGGGAACACAATCAACTTACAATATAGTACAGAGGACAGTTCACTGCAGGAACTAAGCCACAGGTCCCAAGACCTACACAGCATGAGTACTGCTCCAAGCCATTACTCTGCCCAATGTCTCCAACAGTCTCTCCTCCCGAGACTCTCCAGCTCAGCTCTGCTCACAGGCCAGAGCTCCACTCGAATCTCCTCTGCTCAGCTGTTCCTTGGGTTTATATGGTGGTCCAATCACACCCCACAACCACGTGTACGACCTGACGCCTAGGTCTGACGCCGTCAAGAACAAAAGACCTCAGACGTGGGCGTGGCTGACAGACGTTTGCCAAGGCAAGGTGTGACCATATAATTGGTTAAATTAGGTCTCCCCAGAGACCTCACAAGCCCAGCTGAACTACATCACAAGAGGAACACTGTACAAAACACAGGAGGGCAGACCTGGGTGCAATAATGCCAACTTAATTGTCTTTCAAAGAACACGCTAAGGCAAATATCATGAAAGCCAGGAAAATGACAGGGTGGATAATAAGAACTTTCAAAACAAGGAACAATTCGTATCACTTGTGCTCCCTCACATAAAGTATTGTTCAGTGTTAACGGTTCCATTCAAGGCAGGAGAGATATCAGAGCTGTAACAGATACAACGATCATCTATTGGCTGCACAGACCCAAGAAACTATTTAAACTACTAGGAACGCCTCAAAGTTTCGATACATACTTTCTGAAGACACTGGAGGAGCTAGTCCCAGATCTACATACTACAGTAAGTACATACTGAAGTGAGAGATATTGAAGGAGGAGGAGGAGGAGGAGGCGGTGTACAATAATCTCAATAAAAAACAAGGGCGCCGTGGGCACAATAAGAGAACACTGCATCATTATCTATGGGCCTAGAATATTCAAAACACTGCCAGTAGATCTCAGAAACTCTGCCGGAACAAGTGTAGACGGATTCAAAAGGAAACTGCACCACTGCCTCTGCCAAGTGAGAGATGAATCAGGCTATGATAGACATGTGGGCCAGCGGGCCGACAGCAGCAACAGCCCGGTCGATCAGGCAAGCTCCAGACAAACCTGGCTCCAGACCCTCAAAGCCAGTCACAGGTAGCGTTGAAGACATTCCTATGAAAGACGCTCTTAAGAAAGAGAAGAGTAATTCCTTCATGAGAGCGTATGCACCCACAGTGTCCTTCCCCCTCCCACCTGCGTCCCTACGCACAATCAGCGTAGTTATGCCGTTGCCAGGCAGGCAGGCGCGGGAGACGCAGGAATCTCAGCAACAGCAGCGAAGCGGCGGCCCGTGTCCCATCTGGCGCTAATGAGAGGTATACGCCAGCAGTCTGCCCAGGTATACGCCAGAAGTCTGCTCAGGTCTGGTGTACTGCTGCCGCTGTCGAGCTGTTGGTGAAACAGACGCTACTACACAGTGTATATACAACAAGAGCTGTGTGTATATTATATATATATATATATATATATATATATATATATATATATATATATATATATATATATATATATATATATATATATATATATATATATATATATATATATATATATACACAGAGCTGTATGTATTCCAAGAGCTGTTTATGACTCAGTGTAAACACACTGAGAGATGTGTAACTCTAAGTGTGTACACATCAGAAGGTGTGCATCTCCTCACATATTAAAAGTGCGTATCTCTCGCCGTATATACACCAAGAAATGCTCCTCTCTGTGATATACAGTGTTGTGCAACACCTATTATTACCAGATTTCTAGATTTTTAGAATATCGTCTTTCCTAAATAATCTTTCGTGTCATTAAATAGAAAAACGTGAGCTGCTTTAGTCTAATTAACACTTCCTCTATACTGGAGATGAATCAAACTAAGTTATGTAAGGTCAGGGATAAATGGAGTGGGGAGGTAGGTCAAGCGTTTGACCTCAGGGTAAATGAGGCCATGACTGTGTATGTTACTAAGGCATTTTTCACATGGTCTTCGCTGAGGCTGGGGATGCTTGGTTGAAGATGGAGATAGTGTTATGTCTATGTGAAAATATGTGACCATGTGTGTGTAACTTCACTCTTCCTTCTAGTGTGTCTAATTGTGGGTTATTAGTTTGTAAGTTCACCCACTGGACGTAGCTCAAGCGTGTAATGTAATTAATTGGATGTGTATAGGTTTCATGTATCACCTACGTGTGTATGTGTCGGCCAGGATAAAGAGAATATTGATGACAACATCAATTATGATATAGGAACGATGAGGCACGTGGGACCACGTGGTGTTCGAAGTCAGTGTGGTCTCGATTACACAAGGGTAGTATAGCCAGGCCTGCTGGCCCATGTTAGACAGGTCTAACTCACCCACTTATGTACCTGTCCCACCTACTTTTAAAGCTAGTCAAGGTCTTAACTTTAACGACGCTACTTGGAAGCTTGTTCCACACATCTACAAATCTAAATTTCTCCAATTTTAATCCATTATACCTGGTGTATACCTGGAGGGGCTTTCAACGCCCCCGCGGCCAGTTCCGTAAGTTCTGTCGTTTAAATTTTAAGCACATTATTTGTCCCTCTTCTTTAGTCCAATTTTCCATTTGTACATTTCAATCATATTCTCCCTAATTCTAATTCTACGCTTCTCTAGAGAGTGCAGATTCAGAGCTCTCAGTCTGTCCTCGTAAGATAGAGTTCTGACACATGGGATCAACTTCGTCAACCTGGAGTTTAACAACGGATATACAAAGTTGAAGAATAACCTGAGGACTTCTAATATTTATGCTTCTTAATATGAAGCCAAGAATTCTATTCGTTTTACTGTAAACACTTATGGTCTGTTGTCTTGGCTTCACGATACTGGTGACCAAACTCTTATATCTTTCTGTCATTCAGAATGATTGAGATCTACATTATTTAGTATATAAGAAGCAGCAAAGCTATTTTCTTTTCTCATGAAAAAGAAATTACGTAATCCTAGTTGGTTCCTAAACAGTCTACAATATATGCATAAATAAATAAATAAATAAATAAATAAATAATAATATATGTGTGTGTGTGTGTGTGTGTGTGTACTCACCTATTTGTACTCACCTATTTGTGGTTGCAGGGGTCGATTCACAGCTCCTGGCCCCGCCTCTTCGCTGATTGCTACTAGGTCCTCTCTCTCCCTGCCCCATGAGCTCTATCATACCTCGCCTTAAAACTATGTATGGTTCCCGCCTCCACTACGTCACTTTCTAGGCTATTCCACGGCTTGACTACTCTATGACTGAAGAAATACTTCCTAACATCCCTTTGATTCATCTGAGTCTTCAACTTCCAATTGTGACCTCTTGTGTCTGTGTCCCTTCTCTGGAACATCCCGTCTTTGTCCACCTTGTCTATTCCGCGCAGTATTTTATATGTCGTTATCATGTCTCCCCTGACCCTCCTGGCCTCCAGTGTCGTCAGGCCGATTTCCCTAAACCTTTCTTCGAAGGACAATCCCCGTAGCTCTGGGACTAGTTTTGTTGCAAACCTTTGCACTTTCTCTAATTTCTTGACGTGCTTGACTAGGTGTGGATTCCAAACTGGTGCTGCATACTCCAGTATGGGCCGGACGTAAATGGTATACAGAGTCTTAAACGAATCCTTACTGAGGTATCGGAACGCTATCCGTAGGTTTGCCAGGCGCCCGTATGCTGCAGCAGTTATCTGATTGATGTGCGCCTCAGGAGATATGCTCGGTGTTATGCTCACCCCCAGATCTTTTTCCTTGAGTGAGGTTTGCAGTCTTTGGCCATCTAAACTATATTGTGTCAACACTACTCCTACAGGCTGAGGGACTGACCACCTCAACACTACTCCTACAGGCTGAGGGACTGACCACCTCAACACTACTCCTCCAGGCTGAGGGACTGACCACCTCAACACTACTCCTCCACGCTGAGGGACTGACCACCTCAACACTACTCCTCCAGGCTGAGGGACTGACCACCTCAACACTACTCCTCCAGGCTGAGGGACTGACCACCTCAACACTACTCCTCCAGGCTGAGGGACTGACCACCTCAACACTACTCCTCCAGGCTGAGGGACTGACCACCTCAACACTACTTCTCCAAGCTGAGGGACTGACCACCTCAACACTACTCCTCCAGGCTGAGGGACTGACCACCTCAACACTACTTCTCCAGGCTGAGGGACTGACCACCTCAACACTACTTCTCCAGGCTGAGGGACTGACCACCTCAACACTACTTCTCCAGGCTGAGGGACTGACCACCTCAACACTACTCCTCCATGATGAGCGACTGACCACCTCAACACTACTCCTCCAGTCTGAGGGACTGACCACGTCATCACGACTCCTCCAGGCTGAGGGACTAACCACCTCAACACTACTTCTCCAGACTGAGGGACTGACCACCTCAACACTACTTCTCCATGATGAGCGACTGACCACCTCAACACTACTCCTCCAGGCTGAGGGACTGACCACCTCAACACTACTCCAGGCTGAGGGACTGACCACCTGAACACTACTTCTCCAAGCTGAGGGACTGACCACCTCAACACTACTTCTACAGGCTGAGGGACTGACCACAACACTACTTCTCCAGGCTGAGGGACTGACCACAATAACACTACTCCAGGCTGAGGGACTGATCACCTCAACACTACTCCAGGCTGAGGGACTGACCACCTCAACACTACTTCTCCAGGCTGAGGGACTGACCACCTCAACACTACTTCTCCAGGCTGAGGGACTGACCACCTCAACATTACTTCAGGCTGAGGGACTGACCACCTCAACACTACTTCTCCAGGCTGAGGGACTGACCACAACACTACTTCTCCAGGCTGAGGGACTGACCACCTCAACACTACTTCTCCAGGCTGATGGACTGACCACCTCAACACTACTTCTCCAGGCTGAGGGACTGACCACCTCAACACTACTTCTCCAGGCTGAGGGACTGACCACCTCAACACTACTTCTCCAGGCTGAGGGACTGACTACAACACTACTTCTCCAGGCTGAGGGACTGACCACCTCAACACTACTTCTCCAGGCTGAGGGACTGACCGCCTCAATACTACTTCTCCAGGCTGAGGGACTGACCATCTCAACACTACTTCTCCAGGCTGAGGGACTGACCACCTCAACACTACTTCTCCAGGCTGAGGGACTGACCACCTCAACACTACTACTCCAGGCTGAGGGACTGACCACATCAACACTACTCCTCCAGGCTGAGGGACTGACCACCTCAACACTACTTCTCCAGGCTGAGGGACTGACAACCTCAATACTACTTCTCCAGGCTGAGGGACTGACCACCTCAACACTACTCCTCCAGGCTGAGGGACTGACCACCTCAACACTACTTCTCCAGGCTGAGGGACTGACCACCTCAACACTACTCCTCCAGGCTGAGGGACTGACCACCTCAACACTACTTCTCCAGGCTGAGGGACTGACCACCTCAACACTACTTCTCCAGGCTGAGGGACTGACCACCTCAATACTACTTCTCCAGGCTGAGGGACTGACCACCTCAACACTACTTCTCCAGGCTGAGGGACTGACTACAACACTACTTCTCCAGGCTGAGGGACTGACCACCTCAACACTACTTCTCCAGGCTGAGGGACTGACCACCTCAATACTACTTCTCCAGGCTGAGGGACTGACCACCTCAACACTACTTCTCCAGGCTGAGGGACTGACCACCTCAACACTACTTCTCCAGGCTGAGGGACTGACTACAACACTACTTCTCCAGGCTGAGGGACTGACCACCTCAACATTACTTCAGGCTGAGGGACTGACCACCTCAACACTACTTCTCCAGGCTGAGGGACTGACCACAACACTACTTCTCCAGGCTGAGGGACTGACCACCTCAACACTACTTCTCCAGGCTGATGGACTGACCACCTCAACACTACTTCTCCAGGCTGAGGGACTGACCACCTCAACACTACTTCTCCAGGCTGAGGGACTGACCACCTCAACACTACTTCTCCAGGCTGAGGGACTGACTACAACACTACTTCTCCAGGCTGAGGGACTGACCACCTCAACACTACTTCTCCAGGCTGAGGGACTGACCGCCTCAATACTACTTCTCCAGGCTGAGGGACTGACCATCTCAACACTACTTCTCCAGGCTGAGGGACTGACCACCTCAACACTACTTCTCCAGGCTGAGGGACTGACCACCTCAACACTACTACTCCAGGCTGAGGGACTGACCACATCAACACTACTCCTCCAGGCTGAGGGACTGACCACCTCAACACTACTTCTCCAGGCTGAGGGACTGACAACCTCAATACTACTTCTCCAGGCTGAGGGACTGACCACCTCAACACTACTCCTCCAGGCTGAGGGACTGACCACCTCAACACTACTTCTCCAGGCTGAGGGACTGACCACCTCAACACTACTCCTCCAGGCTGAGGGACTGACCACCTCAACACTACTTCTCCAGGCTGAGGGACTGACCACCTCAACACTACTTCTCCAGGCTGAGGGACTGACCACCTCAACACTACTTCTCCAGGCTGAGGGACTGACCACCTCAATACTACTTCTCCAGGCTGAGGGACTGACCACCTCAACACTACTTCTCCAGGCTGAGGGACTGACTACAACACTACTTCTCCAGGCTGAGGGACTGACCACCTCAACACTACTTCTCCAGGCTGAGGGACTGACCACCTCAATACTACTTCTCCAGGCTGAGGGACTGACCACCTCAACACTACTTCTCCAGGCTGAGGGACTGACCACCTCAACACTACTTCTCCAGGCTGAGGGACTGACCACCTCAACACTACTACTCCAGGCTGAGGGACTGACCACCTCAACACTACTCCTCCAGGCTGAGGGACTGACCACCTCAACACTACTTCTCCAGGCTGAGGGACTGACCACCTCAATACTACTTCTCCAGGCTGAGGGACTGACCACCTCAACACTACTCCTCCAGGCTGAGGGACTGACCACCTCAACACTACTTCTCCAGGCTGAGGGACTGACCACCTCAACACTACTCCTCCAGGCTGAGGGACTGACCACCTCAACACTACTCCTCCAGGCTGAGGGACTGACCACCTCAACACTACTCCAGGCTGAGGGACTGACCACCTCAACACTACTCCTCCAGGCTGAGGGACTGACCACCTCAACACTACTCCTCCAGGCTGAGGGACTGACCACCTCAATACTACTTCTCCAGGCTGAGGGACTGATCACCTCAACACTACTCCTCCAGGCTGAGGGACTGACCACCTCAACACTACTCCTCCAGGCTGAGGGACTGACCACCTCAACACTACTCCAGGCTGAAAGACTGACCACCTCAACACTACTCCAGGCTGAGGGACTGACCACCTCAACACTACTCCAGGCTGAAAGACTGACCACCTCAACACTACTCCAGGCTGAGGGACTGACCACCTCAACACTACTCCAGGCTGAGGGACTGACGACATTATCTATTGCTTCTACTGCCTCTTCTGTATTCGACTGAAGCATCCTACTGCGTAGGTGACACAAAAACAGCTACAATACACAATACACGCAAAATTACAATACGCACAAAAATATAAACACCCACATTACGCACAAAAAAAACACTATACGAACAAGAAAACAGCCCAATAAGAGCAAAAAAACACAATACCAACAAAAAACACAATACGATCAAAAAACACTATACGAACAAAAACAGCCACAATACGCACAAACACTACAATACACAAAAACACTAAAATACACAAAAACACTAAAATACACACAAACACTACAATACACACAAACACTAAAATACACACAAACACTAAAATACACAAAAACACTACAATATGCACAAACACTACAATACGCACAAACACTACAATACGCACAAACACTACAATACGCACAAACACTATAATACGCACAAACACTACAATACGCACAAACACTACAATACACACAAACATTGCAATACACACAAACACTACAATACACACAAACATTGCAATACACACAAACACTACAATACGCACAAACACTGCAATACGCACAAACACTACAATACACACAAACATTGCAATACACACAAACACTACAATACACACAAACATTGCAATACGCACAAACACTACAATACACACAAACATTGCAATACACACAAACACTACAATACGCACAAACACTACAATACGCACAAACACTACAATACACACAAACACTACAATACACACAAACATTGCAATACACACAAACACTACAATACGCACAAACACTGCAATACGCACAAATTGTGATGCGCACGGAGCGCTGGTGCGCTGGAGCGCTGCAGTGCGCACGGAGCGCGATGCGCTGGAGCGCTGCAGTGTGCTGGAGCGCGTGCGCTGGGCACCGCAGTGCACGCAGGCGCTAATGCACTGGAGCGCTGCAGTGCGCTGGAGCGCTGCAATGCGCTGGGCGTTGCGGTACGCACAGACGCTGCAGTGCGCTGGAGCGCTGCAATGCGCACGGTGCCGGTGCGCTGGAGCGCTGCAGTGCTGGAGCGCGCAGTACGCACAGGCGCTGTGCGCTGGGCGCTGCAATTGCGCTGGGCTGGTACGCGACGTTTGCAGTACGCACAAGGCCTTCTGTGCGCTGGAGCGCTGCAGTGCTGGAGCGCTGTTGCACCAGGCGCTGATGCGCGCAGG
Source organism: Cherax quadricarinatus (assembly GCF_038502225.1). NCBI lineage: Eukaryota > Metazoa > Arthropoda > Malacostraca > Decapoda > Parastacidae > Cherax > Cherax quadricarinatus. The sequence continues at coordinate 37,492,113 of NC_091311.1, read as the reverse complement.
CGCTGCAGTACGGGCGCCTGTGCTGCGACGCTGTATTGCGGCACAGACGCACCGCAGTACGCATGCGCTGTGCGCACCAAGGTGGAGCGCTGCAATTGCGCTGGAGCGCTGCAATTGCACTGGGCGTTGCCGGTGCCGGGCGCTGCGTGCGCTGGAGCGCTGATGCACAAGACGTTTGCGTGCACTGGAGCGCGCCTGTGCGGCACCAGACGCTGCAGTACTGGAGCGCGTGCGCACCGGAGCCGCTGCGATGCGCGCAAGGCCTTGCGGTGGCTGGAGCGCTGCAGTGCGCTGGAGCAACACGGTGCACTGGGCAACAATTGCTGGAGCGCTTCTGATGCGCTGGAGCGCTGCCGATGCACTGGAGCGTTTGCGAGTACGCACAGACGCTGCAATTGCGCGCAAATTTGCTGCAGTGCACAGACGCTGTGCACTGGAGCGCTGCAATTGCGCTTTGGGCGCTTGCGATGCGCAGACGCTGCAGTGCGCTGGAGCACTGCAGTACGCACCAGGCGCTAATGCGCACAGAGCGATGCAGTGCTGGAGCGCTGCAGTGCTGGGCGCCTGATACGCACAGACGTTGCGATGCACTGGAGCGCTCCTGATGCGCTGGAGCGCTGCAATTTACTGGGCGCTGCAATTGCGCTGGGCCGCTGTGCTGGAGCGCTGCAGTGCGCTGGAGCGCTAATTGCTGGAGCGCTCTGTGCGCTGGGCGCTGCAATGATGCGCACAGATGCTAATGCGCACAAGATGCTGCAGTACTTGCGCTGGAGCGCTGCAGTGCGCTGGGCGCTGCAGTACGCACAGACGCTGTGCACTGGAGCCTGCCAGTGCGCTGGGCGCTGCCCAGTGCCTGGAGCACTTTGCGTGCACTGGGCGCTGCAGTGCGCACGACACTGCAGTGCACTGGAGCACTGCAGTACTGGGCATAATGCCTGGGCACTACAATGTGCTGGGCACTGCAGTACACTGGGCGCTGCAGTGCACTGGAGCAGCTGTGCGCGCAGGCACTGCAGTGCACTGGGCAGCCAGTGCACGCAGACGCTGCAGTACTTGCTGGAGCGCTGCAGTGCCTGGGCAGCTGATGCGCTGCGACGCTGCAGTGCTCCGCAGGCGCTGGTGCACTGCAGGCCGCTGCAGTGCGCTGGGTGCTGCAGTGCGCTGGAGCGCTGCAGTGCGCACAGACCGCTGTGCACCAAAGAGGCTGGTGCGCTGGAGCGCTGCAGTGCGCAGACAGCACCCAGTGCTGGAGCGCTGCAATTGCTGGAGCGCTGCAGTGCTGGAGCGCTGCAGTACTGACTGCAGTACCTGGAGCGCACAATACGCACAAACACTACAATACGCACAAACACTACAATACACACAAACACTAATACACACAAACACTACAATACGCACAAACACTACAATACACACAAACATTGCAATACACACAAACACTACAATACGCACAAACACTACAATACACACAAACACTACAATACACACAAACACTACAATACGCACAAACACTACAATACACACAAACACTAATACACACAAACACTACAATACGCACAAACACTACAATACACACAAACACTACAATACACACAAACACTTCAATACGCACAAACACTACAATACACACAAACACTTCAATACACACAAACACTACAATACACACAAACACTACAATACACACAAACACTACAATACGCACAAACACTACAATACACACAAACACTAATACACACAAACACTACAATACGCACAAACACTACAATACGCACAAACACTACAATACACACAAACACTAATACACACAAACACTACAATACGCACAAACACTACAATACGCACAAACACTACAATACACACAAACACTACAATACGCACAAACACTACAATACGCACAAACACTACAATACACACAACTACAATACACACAAACACTACAATACGCACAAACACTACAATACGCACATGCAAAACACCCACAATACGCTCTTTTTCCCAGACTGACCAGGCGTATCTAAAAACCCGCCCACTAAATCATAGCGTATATTCAACATTTTTACGCAATTCTCCAGTTCAATGGTAAGCCAGAGTACTATACTAGTTCAAACAGCTAAAGTTCAATCTAGTGCTCTAGACATGTACTCTCTTTTTCTCGTACTCAAGTACCTTGATTTGATCCTTTCCAGTAAATAGAATCATTTTTTGTACTCAGTGAAATGCACTTACTCCTGTTTTTGTACTCAGTTACTTAGATTCAATCTTTTCCTTGTACTCAGCACCTGTGTAGTACTCACTATCTGTCTAGAATACCTGTTAAATACTCAGCGCATGAGTACTAAACGTGTTAAGTACAGATGTCTTGTACGCAACAAGCTTAGTACTCATTACGTGTCTAGTAGTCAACATGTGTCTAGCACTCAACACGTGTCTAGTACTCAACACGTGTCTAGTACTCAACACGTGTCTGGTACTCTACACGTTTCTGGAACCCAACACGTGTCTCCTCCTTAACACGTGTACGGTACTCAACACGTGTCTAGTACTCAACACGTGTCTAGTACTCAACACGTGTCTAGTACTCAACACGTGTCTAGTACTCACCACGTGTCTAGTAATCACCACGTGTCTAGTACTCAACATGTGTCTTGTACTCACCACGTGTCTAGTACTCAACACGTGTCTAGTACTCACCACGTGTCTAGTACTCAACATGTGTCTTGTACTCACCACGTGTCTAGTACTCAACATGTGTCTAGTACTCACCACGTGTCTAGTACTCAACACGTGTCTAGTACTTAACGTGTGTCAAAACTTGTATGATAAATTCCTCCAGAGGACATTTTTTCTTGTGTACTCACCATAATTGGAGGTAAACAGAAGAAATAAGAGGTTAATCATGTTTGTGTCGCTGTTTCGCCCACTTATCGTGGTTTTACGAAGTCAGCAGTACACAGGGTCGAAACCACGCGCTTTCTCTCACTAATCCACATTCACAAGCACGCGTGTGAGAAACGATGCACTGGAACGCTTGAAAGGTGTCAGGTTTGTCCGGAGACCCGCGCGGCACACCCTCCCCTCACAAGCACCGACGGTCTACTGAATTTTTCAATGGAAACTGGAATGAATGGACCTCGTGTACTGAGGCGGGGGAAGTGGAAGCAGTAGGGTGGCCGGCCCACCCAGCAGCCTGCTACTGCCAGCTTCCCTTCCCCCCATGCTCCTACCTGACCAGCATACGCAATACTCATTACCTGTTATCTTTTAAGCTGGGGGGGGGGGGGAGGGAATGCGCCTCTCACCCCCGTATTATAGGGGGATGGTTTTGGTCTGGGGATGTCTTGAGAAGTGGATTGAAGAGGCACGGGGGAGGGGCGGGGGGAAGTGGACTGGAAGGTGTGTCGATTGTAAACATGTGGGTTCATGTAAGTCAGGTCTTGAGAGATCTCCGAGTCAATCACTGCACTCTGGAAGCTGTGAGTGCCTCCTTCAGCTCTGGCGGACACGCCTGACTTCCTTCCCACCCCCTTCCTCTGTCTCTCTCT
>NC_091311.1:37421071-37481071 GCF_038502225.1 Cherax quadricarinatus | reverse complement strand
TCCTTGGCTTCATATCAAGAAGCATAAATAATAGGAGTCCTCAGGTTGTTCTTCAACTCTATACATCCTTGGTTAGGCCTCATTTAGATTATGCTGCACAGTTTTGGTCACCGTATTACAGAATGGATATAAATTCTCTGGAAAATGTACAAAGGAGGATGACAAAGATGATCCCATGTATCAGAAACCTTCCCTATGAGGATAGACTAAGGGCCCTGAAACTGCACTCTCTAGAAAGACGTAGAATTAGGGGGGATATGATTGAGGTTTATAAGTGGAAGACAGGAATAAATAAAGGGGATGTAAATAGTGTGCTGATAATATCTAGCCTAGACAGGACTCGCAGCAATGGTTTTAAGTTGGAAAAATTCAGATTCAGGAGGGATATAGGAAAGTACTGGTTTGGTAATAGAGTTGTGGATGAGTGGAACAAACTCCCAAGTACCGTTATAGAGGCCAGAACGTTGTGTAGCTTTAAAAATAGGTTGGATAAATACATGAGTAGATGTGGGTGGGTGTGAGTTAGACCTGATAGCTTGTGCTAACGGGTCGGTTGCCGTGTTCCTCCCTTGAGTCAATGTGACCTGACCTGACTAGGTTGGGTGCATTGGCTTAAGCCGGTAGGGACTTGGACCTGCCTCGCATGGGCCAGTAGGCCTTCTGCAGTGTTCCTTCGTTCTTATGTTCTTATGTTCTTAATATTACCTGGAGAGTTTACCTGGAGAGAGTTCCGGGGGTCAATGCCCCCGCGGCCCGGTCTGTGACCAGGCCTCATGGTGGATGATAGCCTGATCAACCAGGCTGTTACTGCTAGCTGCACGCAATCCAACGTACGAGCCACAGCCCGGCTGGTCAGGAACCGACTTTAGGTGCTTGTCCAGTGCCAGCTTGAAGACTGCCAGGGGTCTATTGGTAATCCCCCTTATGTATGCTGGGAGGCAGTTGAACAGTCTCGGGCCCCTGACACTTATTGTATTGTCTCTTAACGTGCTAGTGACACCCCTGCTTTTCATTGGGGTAGATGTTGCATCATCTGCCGAGTCTTTTGCTTTCGTAGTGAGTGATTTTCGTGTGCAAGTTCGGCACTAGTCCCTCTAGGATTTTCCAGGTGTATATAATCATGTATCTCTCCCGCCTGCGTTCCAGGAAATACAGGTTTAGGAACCTCAAGCGCTCCCAGTAATTGAGGTGTTTTATCTCCGTTATGTGCGCCGTGAAAGTTCTCTGTACATTTTCTAGGTCAGCAATTTCACCTGCCTTTAAAGGTGCTGTTAGTGTGCAGCAATATTCCAGCCTAGATAGAACAAGCGACCTGAAGAGTGTCATCATGGGCTTGGCATCCCTAGTTTTGAAGGTTCTTATTATCCATTGTCATTTTTCTAGCAGATGCGATTGATACAATGTTATGGTCCTTGAAGGTGAGATCCTCCAACATGATCACTCCCATGTCTTTGACGTTGGTGTTTCGCTCTATTTTGTGGCTGGAATTTGCTTTGTACTCTGATGAAGATTTAATTTCCTCATGATTACCATATTGGAGTAATTGAAATTTCTCATCGTTGACCTTCATATTGTTTTCTGCAGCCTATTGAAAGATTTGGTTGATGTCCGCCTGGAGCCTTGCAGTATCTACAATGGAAGACACTGTCATGCAGATTCGGGTGTCATCTGCAAAGGAAGACACGGTGCTGTGGCTGACATTCTTGTCTATGTCAGATATGAGGATGAGAAACAAGATGGGAGCGAGTACTGTGCCTTGCGGAACAGAGCTTTTCACCGTAGCAGCCTCAGACTTTACTCTGTTGACTACTACTCTTTGTGTTCTGTTTGTGAGGAAATTATAGATCCATTTACCAACTTTTCCTGTTATTCCTTTAGCACAAATTTTGTGCGCTATTACGCCATGGTCACACTTGTCGAAGGCTTTTGCAAAGTCTGTGTATATTACATCTGCATTCTTTTTGTCTTCTAGTGCATCTAGGACCTTGTCGTAGTGATCCAGTAGTTGGGACAGACAGGAGCGACCTGCTCTAAACCCATGTTGCCCTGGGTTGTGTAACTAATGGGTATCTAGATGAGTGGTGATCTTGCCACCCATCTAGCCACCCACTTCTCCCTCTTGTGTGTTTATTCCAGATCTGTCCCCCCCCCCTTCCCCCCTCTATTTCGTACCATCGTTGTTTCTGTATCTTTTCTGTTTCGTAGCATTGTTAGGCTTGCCTTTGCTCCGAGTAGCGTCACTAAAGCGATGCTACTTGACACACTACTTGGGTTGCTTTTACAATAAGCTGGACAGGTTCATGAGTGGGTGTGAGTTGGACCTGCCTAACACGAGTAAGTAATTACTACAGTGTTCCTCCTTTTTGTTACGGTCTTACGCTCTTTTGTTCTCCGCATCTCTGGACAACCTCAGGGTCTCACTCTTTATCTCATTTCCTCGCTTACATTTTGTTATGGATTTCTGTTCCGACATCTTTGATCCTTCTCTTCCAGCTCTGATTTCTGTTTTGTTTTTTGCTTTTCGTTTTTGTTTATCTCTTGTGCAGAACTTTGTCTAAAACCTCCTCAGAGTCGAGGAATATGCGGCTCACATGACTCTCCTTCTCTCTACTTCACTTCTCATACTTTGTCATAGAACTTAACTAGATTTGTGAGATAGAATTTACCGTGAAGAGAATGGCCAATTTCTCCAAAGTAATCTAGTTGGTACCTCTCCTCCCGCTATAGCTGCCCCTGGTGTCTACTCTGTTTCGTGCTACTGTTGTTCTCTTCAGGATTTACCATCTCTAAAACAGTGCTGGTTCTTGTTTGTATATGTGTTCCTTTCCTTCTTCCCTCAGCTCAAACCTTCACATTGAGAGAACACAATTAGTGTATAGGGGCCATGACTCTTCAACACCCTTCCCTTCATGCATGAGGAGGATTACCAAGAGACCCCAAGCTGTCTTCAAGAAGAAACTCGACTGATTTAACAAATTAGGGGGAGAACACTAACAGCCTGATTGATCAGGGCATCAACCAGGAGGCCTAGTCGGAGACCGGGCCGCGGAGACGCTGACCTTCGGAAGCGACCCCAGGTAATCTACAGGTAACCTTATTACCTGGTCCTTTAATACTGTATTCATTGTGTGTGTGTATGTGTGTGTGTGTGTGTGTGTGTGTGTGTGTGTGTGTGTGTGTGTGTGTGTGTGTGTGTGTGTGTGTGTGTGTGTGTGTACTCACCTATTTATAGTTGCAGGGGTCGAGTCTTAACTCCTGGATGAAGTATGTGTAACATTTAGAAATATTTACTGACGATTTATTAAAGATTCCCCAGTACTGTACAAGTCTTTCATTCTTCACAGTGTTATGTTCACGGGGGGGGGGGTCGAGTCACCGCTCCTGGCCTCGCATCTTAAACAACCATCGCCGTCATTACTGGTGTGTTACCGGCAAGCCTCGACCTACATAGCTCAGGCAACACCACAGTCCATGCATGAACAACAAGCTACAAAAAATCCACTTCATCAAACCACTGTTCAACTTTATTACTCATCACCATGCGTTATCCCTTCACCTTCAACCCCAACCCTCAACCCCCAACCTCCCCCACCAACCACAACAAGTTCCCATGTGCCTTAGTGAAGGAAAACAATAAAATTATTGAGTCACAGCGGTTAAGAAATATTGGAACAATGCTTTGGTTTTCCCATCAGGTCAACAATTCGAGGTCTTCTGAAGAGCAGTAAACAATATAGCTGGCTTTCTGGGGCCTCCTTCCGTGTATTGTGATGGAGTGGGTGGATGGGAGGGAGGGAGGAAGAGGGAGAGAGAGAGAGAGAGCCAGGAAGGAAGGGGAGAGAGAAAAGATTGTCGAGAGGGAAGAAATGTGGATAGGAAAGAGGAAGGATATGGGAGAGATGGAGGATAGAAGAGAGAGCGAGGAATGGAGAACAGTTTCGTAAGGCAGGAGATAACTGAGGTGAATAACAAAAGAGAAGAGGACTTGTGGAAGAGTGTGAAGTGAGGATTCAAGAGCGGAAAATGCAGATATGGAAGAGAAAGAATAAAGGTCGGAAGAGGGAGAGAGATGGGTAGAAGAGGTGAGTATAGAGGAAAGAGAGGGACAAGGGACTGTAGAGTAGAAAGGATCTAAAAGACAGCGAGAGGACATAAGAAAAAAGAAAGGGTGAGAAGAGGCAAAATAATAAATGGGATGAATAGAAGACGAGAAGAATGTGAGGAAAGACAGGGGGGAGAGGGATGCGAGAAGGGTAAGAGAGGAGAGGGGGAGGGGAAAAGGAAAGAGAGGAAAGGAGGGGGCGAGGAGGATGAATGTCTAGAGAGGTAGAAGAGGAGGAGGACGACGAGGAGGGGGAAGGAGGAGGGGAAGTAATGAGGCAACGGTGCTTGATAAAGTTCATGCGATGCTGGGGGGCTTGTTGAAGGTGAGGAGGGGGAGTGGGGGATGGACGAGGAGGGGGATGGAAGTGAGAGGGAGGGAGAGGAGGAGGAAGTGAGAGAGAGAGAGAGCGAGAGAGAGAGAGAGAGAGAGAGAGAGAGAGAGAGAGAGAGAGAGAGAGAGAGAGAGAGAGAGAGAGAGAGAGAGAGAGAGAGAGAGAGGAGGAGAGGTACTTCTTGTACTAATGTTTATCATTGTCTGGAACTTCCACCTCCCCACCTCCCCAACTCTCAATACCCCCTCCCCTCAACCATCCTTCCCCCCATTTCCCCAAACAACGCCCTACTACTCTTCTCAGTGTGTTAAAGATTGGAACACTGTAAATAGATGCTACGCCTCTGTAAATATGCGTTGAACGATCTCTGTAAATTGGTGCTACGCCCCTTCTGTAAACAATTGGCATCAACTTTCTGTAAACACACTTTGTAAATAAGCCTTTCCCGCTTTCTTTGACCCGTTTCTAAGTTTGAATAGGCAGTTTCTTAAATTCCCTTTTGAACTGTCTAATACAAAGCCCCTATCTAAATTAACTGAGTGTACCAGTGTTCGTCTGTCGCTCTGTCTGCCTGTCTGCCTGTCTGTCTGTCTGTCTGTCTGTCTCTCTCTCTCTCTCTCTCTCTCTCTCTCTCTCTCTCTCTCTCTCTCTCTCTCTCTCTCTCTCTCTCTCTCTCTCTCTCTCTCTCTCTCTCTCTCTCTCTCTCTCTCTCTCAGCTGTATAGCCCTTGTGGCTCAGCGCTTCTTTTTGATTATAATAATAATAGTAATAATCTCTCTCTCTCTCTCTCTCTCCTCAGCGTCAAGGAGGCTGTAGAGCTCTGACAAAGACTAGCAGCACTAACATTTCACATACAGAAGTCTTTCAAGGGTGGTGAGACGCCACATTACAAATATTATGAGCAGCACAACCCAAACAAGACAACTACTAAATGACTATGAGAGAATTACAAAGGCGCTGGAAGACAACCTTCACGCAGGTGTAGTTTACACGCATTTTCCCTCCAAAAATTATATATACGATTATGGGGTACTTACACAAAATGAAAGTGGCAGATGTAAAGGGGGAAGGAGATAACTGAATATTCAACTTTCTGATAAACAGAACACAAAGAGTTGTAAACAGAGCAAAATCTAGCTTGATCTTCCCATTCCAGCCAGCGATTTCATCGACCTTGTTGAACTATGTGTTGGCTTTACGTGTTTCTCTTTCGAAAATCACCTCTTTCAGCATACTTTTGGACTACCCATGGGTTCGCCACTCAGTGCAGTCCTGGCGAACCTATACATGGAACATCTAGAAGCCGAACGTTTCTCCACCATTATTCCTTCGTCTGTCACTTGGCTCCGTTATGTTGACGACATTCTCCTCATAACTCCTAAACGCTTCAACGTTCAAGCTCTCCAAGACAAGCTCAACCAGGTCGAGCCTTCAATCCAGTTCACACTTGAAGAAGAAGTCGACAACACTCTTCCTTTCCTTGATGTTCTACTCTGCAAAGCTGACCACGAACTTCGTTTTAAAGTCTATCGAAAACCCACCAACCAAAACGATCTTCTCCACTTCTACTCTCACCACGACACCAAAACCAAACGTGGTGTAATTATAGGCTTCTTCCTGCGTGCACTAAGAATCTGCAGCAACGAGTTCCTTGAGGAAGAATGCACTATAATTGAACAAGTATTTTCCAAACTCCACTATCCTCGTCACTTCATCAGAGACTGCAGACGGCGAGCATTAAACATCTTCAACACACCCAGAGAAGACACTGCCGAGAAGAGATACATAGTCCTTCCCACCAACTCCATTGCCAAACATGTTTCCAACATCTTTGCCAAAACATCATTCCAAGTATCTACCTCCACAACCACGACCATCAAGGACATCACCAGTAGTAGACAGGACAAACCTCCATCCTCTGCAGGGGTATACATAATCCCTTGTAATGACTGCAACAAATTATATGTGGGCGAAACATCAAGAGACCTCCAAACACGTATTTCAGAACACCAATATGCAAGCAGGACTGACGATACAAGGAATGCCTGTGTACAACATCGCAATTCACACAACCATTTAATTAACAACAGAAACTCAAGACTTATAGCCACAGAAGACAACACTCAATACAGAAGAATCCTGGAATCATCGTTTATCTCTATAACCACACATATGCAACAGTTAGAACATTAAAATGGTATAAAATACCGACAGATTGTTAGGTAAGACACATATGCAACAGTTAGGTATCTTTATTTTGTTTCGCCTACACAGTAGGCTTCTTCAGTCGAGTACAGCAAAGTTGATAGAAGCAGAAGATACTTGAAGACGATATGCAACAGTTAGGTATCTTTATTATGAAACGTTTCGCCTACACAGTAGGCTTCTTCAGTCGAGTACAGAAAAGTTGATAGAAGCAGAAGATACTTGAAGACGATGTAATCAGTCCATCACCCTTAAAGTTTTGAGGTGGTCAGTCCCTCAGTCTGGAGAAGAGCATTGTTCCATTGTTCCATAGTTTCGCCTACAGTGTAGGCGAAACGTTTCATAATAAAGATACCTAACTGTTGCATATGTGTCTTACCTAACAACCTGTCGGTATTCTATACCATTTTAATGTTCCATCTCTATAACCAACAATTTCAACCAGAACAATGGCTTCTATAATATAGCTGAACCACTCGCCAAGAAACTTCTTCATCGCTATCCCACATAAGAACATAGAACACTGCAGAAGGTCTACTCACAACTTGTCCAATATCCCCGCCGAGCTACCCAAGACTCTATAACCCCACCCGGTAGATCATCAGATGCAGCATTCTCCACCTGACCTCAACATTCTGAACTATAAATACTCCCGTACCTTCCAACCCCAGGTAGATCCGTGTGTGACTTGAAAAAGCCCACTGTGTGGGTGAAACGTTGTCAATAAAGGATCACATTATACTGCATTTGTGTTTATATTTCCATGATGTTCAATGAGGACAAATTCCAACTACTCCGTTATGGAAAACTGGAGGAGATAATAACTAGAACAGAGTATACTACTGACTCCGGCCATACAATAGAGCGGAAAAATAATGTAAGGGACCTGGGAGTAGTAATGTCTGAGGATCTCACTTTCAAGGATCACAACAGTGCCACGATCGCACGTGCAAAGAAAATGATAGGATGGATAATGAGAACTTTCAAAACGAGAGATGCCAAGCCCATGATGATCCTTTTCAAATCACTTGTTCTCTCTAGGCTGGAATACTGCTGTACATTAACATCTCCATTCAAAGCAGGTGAAATCGCAGATCTAGAGAGTGTACAGAGATCCTTTACTGCACGTATAAGTTCTGTCAAGCACCTTAACTACTGGGAACGCTTGGAAGCACTTGACTTGTACTCGTTGGAACGCAGGAGGGAGAGATATATCATAATCTACACTTGGAAAATCTTGGAAGGAATGGTCCCAAATCTGCACACAGAAATCACTCCCTACGAAAGTAAAAGACTGGGCAGGCGATGCAAAATGCCCCCAATAAAAAGTAGGGGCGCCATTGGTACACTAAGAGAAAACACCATAAGTGTCCGGGGCCCAAAACTGTTCAACAGCCTCCCATCAAGCATTAGGGGAATTGCCAATAAACCCCTGGCTGCCTTCAAGAGAGAGCTGGACAGATACCTAAAGTCAGTGCCGGATCAGCCGGGCTGTGGCTCGTACGTTGGACTGCGTGCGGCCAGCAGTAACAGCCTAGTTGATCAGGCCCTGATCCATCGGGAGGCCTGGTCATGGACCGGGCCGCGGGGGCGTTGATCCCCGGAATAGCCTCCAGGTAACCTCCAGGTAACAAGTGGTCAGACTTTTCCTACCAAGTGGTCAAACTTTCCCCTACCAAGTGGTCAGACTTTCCCCCACCAAGTGGCCAAACCTTCTCTACCAAGCGGTCAAGCTTTCCGTACCAAGTGGTCAAACTTTCCCTACCAAGTGGTCAAACGTTGCCCTACCAAGTGGTCAGACTTTCCCCTAGCATCAGACCTTCAGCAGAACATACCATCACGACTCCATAATCACTGCAAAAACACACACACAAAATTCTTAAATGTCAGAACACTGTTGTTTGAGCAAAGGTTGTGACGCTGGAGAGAGGTGTTCTGTGTTCACTTGTTCTTAATTGAACTTTGCCATGTGCTGTTTACAAAGTGAACTCTGAGCAAGACAGAGAGTGAACACTGCGTTAGATAGAGAGTGAACACCAGGCTAGACAGAGAGTGAACACTGAGCTAGACAGAAAGTGAACACTGAGCTAGACAGAAAGTAAACACCGAGCTATACAGAAAGTGAACACCAAGCTAGACAGAAAGTAAACACTGAGCTAGACAGAAAGTAAACACTGAGCTAGACAGAAAGTAAACACTGAGCTAGACAGAGAGTGAACACTGAGCTAGACAGAAAGTAAACACTGAGCTAGACAGAGACTGAACACTGAGCTAGACAGAAAGTAAACACTGAGCTAGACAGAGAGTGAATACTGAGAGAGACAGAAAGTAAACACTGAGCTAAAAAGAAAGTAAACACTGAGCTATACAGAAAGTGAACACCAAGCTAGACAGAAAGTAAACACTGAGCTAGACAGAAAGTAAACACTGAGCTAGACAGAGAGTGAACACTGAGCTAGACAGAAAGTAAACACTGAGCTAGACAGAGAGTGAACACTGAGCTAGACAGAGAGTGAACACTGAGCTAGACAGAGAGTGAACACTGAGCTAGACAGAAAGTAAACACTGAGCTAGACAGAGAGTGAACACTGAGCTAGACAGAAAGTAAACACTGAGCTAGACAGAAAGTGAACACTGAGCTAGACACAAAGTAAACACCGAGCTAGACAGAAAGTAAACACCGAGCTAGACAAAAAGTAAACACAGAGCTAGACAGAAAGTAAACACTGAGCTAGACAGAAAGTAAACACTGAGCTAGACAGAAAGTGAACACCAAGACAGACAGAAAGTAAATACTGAGCTAGACAGAAAGTGAACACTGAGCTAGACAGAGAGTGAACACTGAGCTAGACAGAAAGTGAACACTGAGCTAGACAAAAAGTAAACACTGAGCTAGACAGAGAGTGAACACTGAGCTAGACAGAAAGTGAACACTGAGCTAGACAGAAAGTGAACACTGAGCTAGACAGAAAGTAAACACTGAGCTAGACAGAGAGTGAACACTGAGCTAGACAGAAAGTGAACACTGAGCTAGACAGAAAGTAAACACTGAGCTAGACAGAAAGTGAACACTGAGCTAGACAGAAAGTGAACACTGAGCTAGACAGAAAGTAAACACTGAGCTAGACAGAGAGTGAACACTGAGCTAGACAGAAAGTAAACCCTGAGCTAGACAGAGAGTGAACACTGAGCTAGACAGAAAGTGAACACTGAGCTAGACAAAAAGTAAACACTGAGCTAGACAGAGAGTGAACACTGAGCTAGACAGAAAGTAAACCCTGAGCTAGACAGAGAGTGAACACTGAGCTAGACAGAAAGTGAACACTGAGCTAGACAAAAAGTAAACACTGAGCTAGACAGAGAGTGAACACTGAGCTAGACAGAAAGTGAACACTGAGCTAGACAGAAAGTGAACACTGAGCTAGACAGAGAGTGAACACAGAGCTAGACAGAAAGTGAACACTGAGCTAGACAGAAAGTAAACCCTGAGCTAGACAGAGAGTGAACACTGAGCTACACAGAGAGTGAACACTGAGCTAGACACAAAGTAAACACCGAGCTAGACAAAAAGTAAACACTGAGCTGGACAGAAAGTGAACACTGAGCTAGACAGAAAGTGAACACTGAGCTAGACAAAAAGTAAACACTGAGCTGGACAGAAAGTGAACACTGAGCTAGACAGAAAGTGAACACTGAGCTAGACAAAAAGTAAACACTGAGCTAGACAGAAAGTGAACACTGAGCTAGACAAAAAGTAAACACTGAGCTAGACAGAAAGTGAACACTGAGCTAGACAAAAAGTAAACACTGAGCTAGACAGAAAGTGAACACTGAGCTAGACAAAAAGTAAACACTGAGCTAGACAGAGAGTGAACACTGAGCTAGACAGAAAGTGAACACTGAGCTAGACAAAAAGTAAACACTGAGCTAGACAGAAAGTGAACACTGAGCTAGACAGAAAGTGAACACTGAGCTAGACACAAAGTAAACACCGAGCTAGACAAAAAGTAAACACCGAGCTAGACAGAAAGTAAACCCTGAGCTAGACAGAAAGTGAACACTGAGCTAGGCAGACAGTGAACACTGAGCTAGACAGAGAGTGAACACAGAGCTAGACAGAAAGTGAACACTGAGCTAGACAGAGAGTGAACACTGAGCTAGACACAAAGTAAACACCGAGCTAGACAGAAAGTGAACACTGAGCCAGACAGAAAGTGAACACTGAGCTAGACAGAGAGTGAACACAGAGCTAGACAGAAAGTAAACACTGAGCTAGACAGAGAGTGAACACTGAGCTAGACACAAAGTAAACACCGAGCTAGACAGAAAGTGAACACTGAGCTAGACAGAGAGTAAACCCTGAGCTAGACAGAGAGTGAACACTGAGCTAGACAGAAAGTGAACACTGAGCTAGAGAGAAAGTGAACACTGAGCTAGACAGAGAGTGAACACAGAGCTAGACAGAAAGTAAACCCTGAGCTAGACAGAGAGTGAACACTGAGCTAGACAGAAAGTGAACACTGAGCTAGACAGAAATTGAACACTGAGCTAGACAGAGAGTGAACACTGAGCTAGACAGAAAGTAAACACTGAGCTAGAGAGAAAGTGAACACTGAGCTAGACAGAGAGTGAACACTGAGCTAGACAGAGAGTGAAGACTGAGCTAGACAGAAAGTGAACACTGAGCTAGACAGAGAGTGAACACTGAGCTAGACAAAGAGTGAAAACTGAGCTAGACAGAAAGTAAACACTGAGCTAGACAGAAAGTGAACACTGAGATATGCAGAAAGTGAACACTAAGCTAGACAGAAAGTAAACACTGAGCTAGACAGAAAGGGAACGCTGAGCTAGACAGAGAGTGAACACTGAACTAGTCAGAGAGTGAACACTGAGCTAGACAGAAAGCGAACGCTGAGCTAGACAGATAGTGAACACCGGGCTAGACAGAAAGTGAACACTGAGCTAGGCAGAAAGTGAACACTGAGCTAGACAGAGAGTGAACACTGAGCTAGACAGAAAGTGAACACTGAGCTAGACAGAAAGTAAAGACTGAGCTAGACAGAAAGTAAACACTGAGCTAGACAGAAAGTGAACACTGAGCTAGACAGAAAGTAAACACTGAGCTAGACAGAGAGTGAACACTGAGCTAGACAGAGAGTGAACACTGAGCTAGACAGAAAGTGAACACTGAGCTAGACAGAGAGTGAACACTGAGCTAGACAGAAAGTGAACACTGAGCTAGACAGAGAGTGAACACCGGGCTAGACAGAGAATGAACACTGAGCTAGACAGAAATTGAACACTGAGCTAGACAGAGAGTGAACACCGTGCTAGACAGAGAGTGAACACTGAGCTAGACAGAGAGTGAACACCGTGCTAGACAGAGAGTGAACACTGAGCTAGACAGAGAGTGAACACTGAGCCAAACAGTAAACACTGAACTAGACAGTGAGTGAACACTTAGCTAGACAGAGAGTGAACACCGAGCTAGACAGAGAGTGAACACTGAGCTAGACAGAGAGTGAACACTAAGCTAGACAGAGAGTGATCACTGAGCTAGACAGAGAGTGATCACTGAGTTAGACAGAGAGTGAACACTGAGCTAGACAGTGAACACTGAGCTAGACAGAGAGTGAACACTGAGCTAGACAGAGAGTGAACACTGAGCTAGACAGAGAGTGATCACTGAGCTAGACAGAGAGTGATCACTGAGCTAGACAGAGAGTGAACACTGAGCTAGACAGTGAACACTGAGCTAGACAGAGAGTGAACACTGAGCTAGACAGTGAACACTGAGCAATGCAGAGAGTGAACACTGAGCTAGACAGTGAACACTGAGCTAGACAGAGAATGAACACTGAGCTAGACAGTGAACACTGAGCAATGCAGAGAGTGAACACTGAGCTAGACAGTGAACACTTAGCTAGAGAGTGAACACTGAGCTAGACAGAAAGTGAACACTGAGCTAGACAGAGAGAACACTGAGCTAGACAGAAAGTGAACACTGAGCTAGACAGAGGGTGAACACTAAGCTCGACAGAAAGTAAACACTGAGGAAGACAGAAAGTGAACACTGAGCTAGAAAGAAAGTAAACACTGAGGTAGACAGAAAGTGAACACTGAGCTAGACAGAAAATAAATACTGAGGTAGACAGAAAGTGAACATTGAGCTAGACAGAAAATAAACAGTGAGGTAGACAGAAAGTGAACATTGAGCTAGACAGAAAGTGAACACTGAGCTAGACAGAGAATGAACACTGAGCTAGACAGAGGGTGAACACCGGGCTAGACAGAGTGAACACTGAGCTAGACAGAGAGTGAGCACTGAGCTAGGCAGAAAGCGAACGCTGAGCTAGACAGAGAGTGAACACCGGGTTAGACAGAGAGTGAACACTGATCTAGACAGAAAATGAACACTGAGCTAGACAGAGAGGGTACACTGAGCTAGACAGAAAGTGAACACTGAGATAGACAGAAGTGAACACTGAGCTACACAGAAAGTAAGCACTGAGCTAGATAGAAAGTGAACACTGAGCTAGACAGAGAGTGAACACTGAGCTAGACAGAAAGTGAACACTAAGCTAGACAGAAAGTGAACACTGAGCTAGACAGAGAGTGAACACTGAGCTAGACAGAGAGTGAGCACTGAGCTAGACAGAAAGTGAACACCGTGCAAGACAGAGATTGAACACTGAGTTAGTCTGAAAGTGAACACTGAGATAGACCGAGAGTGAACACCTGGCTAGAGAGAAAGTGAACACTGAGCTAGACAGAAAGTGAACACTGAGCTAGACAGAGAGTGAACACTGAGCTAGACAGAGAGTGAACACTGAGCTAGACAGAGAGTGAACACTGAGCACTGAGCTAGACAGAGAGTGAACACTGAGCACTGAGCTAGACAGAGAGTGAACACTGAGCCAGACAGTAAACATCGAACTAGACAGAGAGTGAACACTGAGCTAGACAGAGTGAACACTCAGCTAGACAGAAAGTGAACACTGAGCTAGGCAGAAAGTGAACACTGAGCTAGACAGAGAGTGAACACCGGGCGAGACAGAGAGTGAACACTGAGATAGATAGAAAGTAAATACTGAGCTAGACAGAGAGTGAACACCGGGCTAGACAGAGAGTGATCACTGAGCTAGACAGAAAGTGAACACTGAGCTAGACAGAGAGTGAACACCGAGCTAGACAGAGAGTGAACACTGAGCTAGACAGAGAGTGAACACTGAGCTAGACAGTAAGTGAACACTGAGCTAGACAGAAAGCAAACACTGAGCTAGACAGAGAGTGAACACTGAGCAAGACAGAAAGTGAACACTGAGCTAGACAGAAAGTGAACACTGAGATAGACAGAGAGAGAACACTGAGCTAGACAGAGAGTGAACACTGAGCTAGACAGAAAGTGAACACTGAGCTAGACAGAGAGTGAACACTGAGTTAGACAGAAAGTGAACACTGAGCTAGACAGAGAGTTAACACCGGTCTAAACAGAGACTGAACACTGAGATAGACAGAAAGTGAACACTGAGCTTGACAGAGAGTGAACACTGAGCTAGACAGAGAGTGAACATCGGGCTAGAATAGAGGGTGAACACTGAGTTAGACAGAAAGTGAATACTGAGCTAGACAGAGAGTGAACACCGGGCTAGACAGAGAGTGAACACTGAGCTAGAGAGAAAGTGAACACTGAGCTAGACAGAGAGTGAACACCGGGCCAGACAGAGAGTGAACACTGAGCTGGACAGAAAGTGAACACTGAGCTAGACAGAGAGTGAACACTGAGCTAGACAGAGAGTGAACACTGAGCTAGACAGTGAACACAGATCTAGACAGAGAGTGAACACTGAGCACTGAGCTAGACAGAGAGTGAAGACTGAGCACTGAGCTAGACAGAGAGTGAACACTGAGCACTGAGCTAGACAGAGAGTGAACACTGAGCACTGAGCTAGACAGAGAGTGAACACTGAGCCAGACAGAGAGTGAACACTGAGCTAGACAGAAAGTGAACACTGAGCAAGACAGAGAGTGAACACTGAGCTAGACAGAAAGTGAACACTGAGCAAGACAGAGAGTGAACACTGAGCTAGACAGAGAGTGAACACTAAGCTAGACAGAAAGTGAACACTGAGCTAGACAGAGAGTGAGCACTGAGCTATACAGAGAGTGAGCACTTAGCTAGACAGAAAGTGAACACTGAGCTAGACAGACAGCGAACACTGAGCTAGACAGAGTGAACACCGGGCTAGACAGAGAGTGAACACTGAGCTAAACAGAGAGTGAACACTGACCTAGACAGAGAGTGAACACTGAGCTAGACAGAGAGTGAACACTGAGCGAGACAGTGAACAATGAGCTAGACAGAGAGTGAACACTGAGCACTGAGCTAGACAGAGAGTGAACACTGAGCCAGGCAGTAAACATTGAACTAGACAGAGAGTGAACACTGAGCTAGACAAAGAGTGAACACTGATCAGGACAGAAAGTGAACACTGAGCTAGACAGAGAGTGAACACTGAGCTAGACAGAGAGTGAACACTGAGCTAGACAGAAAGTGAAAACTGAGCTAGACAGAAAGTGAACACTGAGCTAGACAGAGAGTGAACACCGTTCTAGACAGAGAGTGAACACTGAGCTAGACAGAGAGTGAACACTGAGCAAGACAGAGAGTGAACACTGAGCTAGACAGAAAGTGAACACTGAGATAGACAGAGAGTGAACACTGAGCTAGACAGAAAGTGAACACTGAGCTAGACAGAAAGTGAACACTGAGCTAGACAGAGAGTGAACACCGTGCTAGACAGAGAGTGAACACTGAGCTAGACAGAGAGTGAACACTGAGCAAGACAGAGAGTGAACACTGAGCTAGACAGAAAGTGAACCCTGAGCTAGACAGAGAGTGAACACTGAGCTAGACAGAGAGTGAACACTGAGCTATACAGTGAACACTGAGCTAGAAAGAGAATGAACACTGAGCTAGACAGCAAACGCCTAACTAGACAGAGAGTGAACACTAAGCTAGACAGAAAGTGAACACTGAGCTAGACAGAGAGTGAAAACTGAGCTAGACAGCGAGTGAACACTGAGCTTGACAGAAAGTGAACACTGAGCTAGACAGAAAGTGAACACTGAGCTAGACAGAGAGTGAACACTGAGCTAGACAGAAAGTGAACACTGAGCTAGACAGAAAGTGAACATTGAGCTAGACAGAGAGTGAACACTGAGCTAGACAGAGAGTGAACACTGAGCTAGACAGAAAGTGAACACTAAGCTAGACAGAGAGTGAACACTGAGCTAGGCAGAAAGTGAACCATGAGCTAGACAGAGAGTGAACACCTTGCTAGACAGAGAGTGAACACCTTGCTAGACAGAGAGTGAACACTGAGATAGACAGAAAGTGAACACTGATCTAGACAGAGAGTGAACACCGAGGTAGACAGAGAGTGAACGCTGAGCTGGACAGAGAGTGAACACTGAGGTAGACAGAGTGAACACTGAGCACTGAGCTAGACAGAGAGTGAACACTGAGCCAGACAGTAAACATTGAACTAGACAGAGAGCAAATACTGAGCTAGACAGAGAGTGAACACTGAGCTAGACAAAAAGTGAACACTGAGCTAGACAGAAAGTGAACACTGAGCTAGACAGAGAGTGAACACCGGGCTAGACAGAGAGTGAACATTGAACTTGACAGAAAGTGAACACTGAGCTAGACAGAAAGTAAACACTGAGCTAGACAGAGAGTGAACACTGAGCTAGACAGAGAGTGAACACTGAGCTAGACAGAGAGTGAACACTGAGCTAGACAGAAAGTGAACACTGAGCTAGACAGAAAGTGAACACTGAGCTTGACAGAAAGTGAACACTGAGCTTGACAGAGAGTGAACACTGAGCTTGACAGAAAGTGAACACTGAGCTAGACAGAGAGTGAACACTGAGCTAGACAGTGAACACTGAGCTTGACAGAAAGTGAACACTGAGCTTGACAGAGAGTGAACACTGAGCTTGACAGAGAGTGAACACTGAGCTTGACAGAGAGTGAACACTGAGCTTGACAGAAAGTGAACACTGAGCTTGACAGAAAGTGAACACTGAGCTAGACAGAGAGTGAACACTGAGCTAGACATAGAGTGAACACTGAGCTAGACAGAAAGTGAACACTGAGCTTGACAGAAAGTGAACACTGAGCTTGACAGAGAGTGAACACTGAGCTAGACAGAAAGTGAACGCTGAGCTTGACAGAGAGTGAACACTGAGCTAGACAGAAAGTGAAAACTGAGCTTGACAGAGAGTGAACACTGAGCTAGACAGAGAGTGAACACTGAGCTTGACAGAAAGTGAACACTGAGCTTGACAGAGAGTGAACACTGAGCTTGACAGAGAGTGAACACTGAGCTTGATAGAAAGTGAACACTGAGCTTGACAGAAAGTGAACACTGAGCTTGACAGAGAGTGAACACTGAGCTTGACAGAGAGTGAACACTGAGCTTGACAGAAAGTGAACACTGAGCTTGACAGAAAGTGAACACTGAGCTAGACAGAGAGTGAACACTGAGCTAGACAGAGAGTGAACACTGAGCACTGAGCTAGACAGAGAGTGAACACGGAGCTAGACAGAAAGTGAACACTGAGCTAGACAGAAAGTGAACACTGAGCTAGACAGAAAGTGAACACTGTGCTAGACCGAGAGTGAACACTGAGCCAAACAGTAAACACTGAACTATACAGAGAGTGAACACTGAGCTAAACAGAGAGTGAACACTGAGATAGACAGAGAGTGAACACTGAGCTAGACAGAAAGTGAACACTGTGCTAGACAGAGAGTGAACACTGAGCTAGACAGAAAGTGAACACTGAGTTAGACAGAGAGTGAACACCGGGCTAGCCAGAGAGTGAACACTGAGCTAGACAGAAAGTGAACACTGAGCTAGACAGAGAGTGAACACCGGGCTAGACCGAGAGTGAACACTGAGCTTGACAGAAAGTGAACACTGAGCTAGACAGAGAGTGAACACCGTGCTAGACAGAGAGTGAACACTGAGCTAGACAGAGAGTGAACACTGAGCAAGACAGAGAGTGAACACTGAGCTAGACAGAAAGTGAACCCTGAGCTAGACAGAGAGTGAACACTGAGCTAGACAGAGAGTGAACACTGAGCTATACAGTGAACACTGAGCTAGAAAGAGAATGAACACTGAGCTAGACAGCAAACGCCTAACTAGACAGAGAGTGAACACTGAGCTAGACAGAAAGTGAACACTGAGCTAGACAGAGAGTGAAAACTGAGCTAGACAGCGAGTGAACACTGAGCTTGACAGAAAGTGAACACTGAGCTAGACAGAAAGTGAACACTAAGCTAGACAGAGAGTGAACACTGAGCTAGACAGAAAGTGAACACTGAGCTAGACAGAAAGTGAACATTGAGCTAGACAGAGAGTGAACACTGAGCTAGACAGAGAGTGAACACTGAGCTAGACAGAAAGTGAACACTAAGCTAGACAGAGAGTGAACACTGAGCTTTGCAGAAAGTGAACCATGAGCTAGACAGAGAGTGAACACCTTGCTAGACAGAGAGTGAACACTGAGATAGACAGAAAGTGAACACTGATCTAGACAGAGAGTGAACACCGAGCTAGACAGAGAGTGAACGCTGAGCTGGACAGAGAGTGAACACTGAGGTAGACAGAGTGAACACTGAGCACTGAGCTAGACAGAGAGTGAACACTGAGCCAGACAGTAAACATTGAACTAGACAGAGAGCAAATACTGAGCTAGACAGAGAGTGAACACTGAGCTAGACAAAAAGTGAACACTGAGCTAGACAGAAAGTGAACACTGAGCTAGACAGAGAGTGAACACCGGGCTAGACAGAGAGTGAACACTGAACTTGACAGAAAGTGAACACTGAGCTAGACAGAAAGTAAACACTGAGCTAGACAGAGAGTGAACACTGAGCTAGACAGAGAGTGAACACTGAGCTAGACAGAGAGTGAACACTGAGCTAGACAGAAAGTGAACACTGAGCTAGACAGAAAGTGAACACTGAGCTTGACAGAAAGTGAACACTGAGCTTGACAGAGAGTGAACACTGAGCTTGACAGAAAGTGAACACTGAGCTAGACAGAGAGTGAACACTGAGCTAGACAGTGAACACTGAGCTTGACAGAAAGTGAACACTGAGCTTGACAGAGAGTGAACACTGAGCTTGACAGAGAGTGAACACTGAGCTTGACAGAGAGTGAACACTGAGCTTGACAGAAAGTGAACACTGAGCTTGACAGAAAGTGAACACTGAGCTAGACAGAGAGTGAACACTGAGCTAGACAGTGAACACTGAGCTAGACATAGAGTGAACACTGAGCTAGACAGAAAGTGAACACTGAGCTTGACAGAAAGTGAACACTGAGCTTGACAGAGAGTGAACACTGAGCTAGACAGAAAGTGAACGCTGAGCTTGACAGAGAGTGAACACTGAGCTAGACAGAAAGTGAACACTGAGCTTGACAGAAAGTGAACACTGAGCTTGACAGAGAGTGAACACTGAGCTAGACAGAGAGTGTACACTGAGCTTGACAGAAAGTGAACACTGAGCTTGACAGAGAGTGAACACTGAGCTTGACAGAGAGTGAACACTGAGCTTGATAGAAAGTGAACATTGAGCTTGACAGAAAGTGAACACTGAGCTTGACAGAGAGTGAACACTGAGCTTGACAGAGAGTGAACACTGAGCTTGACAGAAAGTGAACACTGAGCTTGACAGAAAGTGAACACTGAGCTAGACAGAGAGTGAACACTGAGCTAGACAGAGAGTGAACACTGAGCACTGAGCTAGACAGAGAGTGAACACGGAGCTAGACAGAAAGTGAACACTGAGCTAGACAGAAAGTGAACACTGAGCTAGACAGAAAGTGAACACTTTGCTAGACCGAGAGTGAACACTGAGCCAAACAGTAAACACTGAACTATAGAGAGAGTGAACACTGAGCTAAACAGAGAGTGAACACTGAGATAGACAGAGAGTGAACACTGAGCTAGACAGAAAGTGAACACTGTGCTAGACAGAGAGTGAACACTGAGCTAGACAGAAAGTGAACACTGAGTTAGACAGAGAGTGAACACCGGGCTAGCCAGAGAGTGAACACTGAGCTAGACAGAAAGTGAACACTGAGCTAGACAGAGAGTGAACACCGGGCTAGACCGAGAGTGAACACTGAGCTTGACAGAAAGTGAACACTGAGCTAGACAGAGAGTGAACACCGTGCTAGACAGAGAGTGAACCCTGAGCTAGACAGAAAGTGAACACTTAGCTAGACAGAGAGTGAACCCTGAGCTAGACAGAGAGTGAACACTGAGCTAGACAGAGAGTGAACACTGAGCTAGACAGAGAACACTGAGCTATACAGAGAGTGAACACTGAGCACTGAGCTAGACAGAGAACACTGAGCCAGACAGTAAACGCCTAACTAGACAGAGTGAACACTGAGCTAGACAGAGAGTGAAAGCTGAGCTAGACAGAGTGAACACTGAGTTAGACAAAGAGTGAACACTATGTTAGACAAAGAAATGAGTTATATAGAAAAATGGAAATAACATCTCAGAGAAGATAAAAACACGAAGAACAAGTGTTCTCAAGCACATTTTAACGAAGAACAAATAAAAAATAACAGTCAGATATCCTGGTATCTTCTTCCTGATTTTATGTATATACAATTACTTGTGTGTTATTTTACATAGGATGGTTATGTGGTGTGCAGTATACTAGCCACTATCGTGCACATCATGGTACTAGCCACTACCCTCCACAGGCTGGAGGGTAGTGACTAGATGAGGTGTCCAATAAACTAGCCAATACGCTCCTCAGGATAGGTTTGGGGTGCACAAGAAACTAGCCACTACCCTCCACTGGATGGATATGAGGCGCAAAATAAACTAGCCTTTACCGTCCACAGAATAGATAAAGGTGAATAAAGTTGACAATGCCGTGGTTGGATCAACTCACAAACATCCTATATTTCTAAGAGGATACGTCGAAACGACGTATCGATTCCTCCTGCGCGGCCTAAATGTTGCATTGAAGGCGTTTTTCCAAATCATGGGTATTTGAATCCAGGCAAGACTGTATATTCTCAGAAGGGACTCAAATATTCCTTGCCCAGTCTTCGTTGAGGAAGAGAATTCTAGATACTGGTCTTAGATACGTGTAGTTCGTCCTCGTAATCAACGTCTTAGAACGTCATGGGTGCGTCGTTTGATGCTGGGAGGGGGGTGAAAAAAGATCACTGACTGAGCCAGCGCTCAGTGGCTCGCGATATTTTGTATCGCCTTGCGGACTGTAGGAATAACAGAAGCCCACTTTACTCACATTGATGACTGTCACCACTCACTCAGACTGATGACTGTCACCACTCAGAGTAATGCTCTCAGAGAACATTACTCTGAGTTTTAATCTCAGCGCTGAGATTACAACTCGAGTCATATTCTGAAAACCTTCTCTAATCTCACTCAGCATCCAGCTCATGGCTGGAAATATTAATCTCACACTACCATCCACCTGGTGAGAGACCAAAGAAACTGGACCCGAGGACTTAAGAAGAAGGAATGGAGGAGAGACACGATTACGACATACAACATACTCAGAGGATGTGAGAGTGCAGATAGGGGCAGATATTTTGCGAGGTGATAGGGAAAGGAGTCAGGAAGACGTTAGCAACTCCTTTTTAATCTCAGGGTGCTAAATAAGTGGAGGGAGATGGATGTGGAGGTGATAGGTTACCTGGAGGTTACCTGGAGGTTATTCCGGGGATCAACGCCCCCGCGGCTCGGTCCATGACCAGGCCTCCCGATGGATCAGGGCCTGATCAACTAGGCTGTTACTGCTGGCCGCACGCAGTCCAACGTACGAGCCACAGCCCGGCTGATCCGGCACTGACTTTAGGTATCTGTCCAGCTCTCTCTTGAAGGCAGCCAGGGGTTTATTGGCAATTCCCCTAATGCTTGATGGGAGGCTGTTGAACAGTTTTGGGCCCCGGACACTTATGGTGTTTTCCCTTAGTGTACCAATGGCGCCCCTACTTTTTATTGGGGGCATTTTGCATCGCCTGCCCAGTCTTTTACTTTCGTAGGGAGTGATTTCTGTGTGCAGATTTGGGACCATTCCTTCCAAGATTTTCCAAGTGTAGATTATGATATATCTCTCCCTCCTGCGTTCCAACGAGTACAAGTCAAGTGCTTCCAAGCGTTCCCAGTAGTTAAGGTGCTTGACAGAACTTATACGTGCAGTAAAGAATCTCTGTACACTCTCTAGATCTGCGATTTCACCTGCTTTGAATGGAGATGTTAATGTACA
Source organism: Cherax quadricarinatus (assembly GCF_038502225.1). Classification (NCBI taxonomy): domain Eukaryota; kingdom Metazoa; phylum Arthropoda; class Malacostraca; order Decapoda; family Parastacidae; genus Cherax; species Cherax quadricarinatus. The sequence goes on along the minus strand of NC_091311.1, from coordinate 37,459,084 downwards.
GCAGTATTCCAGCCTAGAGAGAACAAGTGATTTGAAAAGGATCATCATGGGCTTGGCATCTCTCGTTTTGAAAGTTCTCATTATCCATCCTATCATTTTCTTTGCACGTGCGATCGTGGCACTGTTGTGATCCTTGAAAGTGAGATCCTCAGACATTACTACTCCCAGGTCCCTTACATTATTTTTCCGCTCTATTGTATGGCCGGAGTCAGTAGTATGGAGAGGCAAACTCAATACACAGTTTCTAGGGTAGGTATGACAGGGGCCCACGGTTCAAGAGGCAGGGTCAAGAGCTGAGATTCGACCTTCGTAAACACGACTCGGCGAGTACATAAAGACGCTCACACACACACACACACACACACACACACACACACACACACACACACACACACACACACACACAGCCCGGGGATGAGGAAGTCAGAGTGGAAATAACTGTTAGTTGATAAAGTTTGAGGAGTGGCTGCAGGTAAGGTCAGAGAGAGAGAGAGAGAGAGAGAGAGAGAGAGAGAGAGAGAGAGAGAGAGAGAGAGAGAGAGAGAGAGAGAGCAAAGTAAAGCAGATAATGTAAATATAGAATAGTGGAAGAGAGTTTTGATAGATGAGATAATTGTTGTTGGAGATTGTTGGTGGAAATTCTGTTGGAGGCGATTGTCGGAGATTCTATTCAGAGGAATTGTTAGCGCTGCGTGTTGGTGGTTAGTGGTGAAGATTCTGTTGAACCGAAGCCATCGCGGGAGAATTTCCCTCTGAGGAGTCTGTTGGAGATGAATGGAGGGGAGAGGAGGAGGCTGTGGGAGGTGCTGCTGCATGCTTCCTCCAACACTACCCCGAACTCTACCCTCAACACTACCCCCATCACTACCTCCAGCACAACCCCGAACAATATCCCCAACACTACCCCAACACTACCCAACACTACCCCGAACACTACTCCGACACTAACCCAACACTACTCCGACACTACCCCAACACTACTCCGACACTACCCCAACACTACTCCGACACTACCCCAACACTACTCCGACACTACCCCAACACTACCTCTAACACTACCTCTAACACTACCTCAAACACTACTTCCAACACTACCTCCAACACTACCTCCAACAAAACCTCCAACACTGTCTCCCTCCCCCCACCACAGCCACATCCACCAGCGACCACCAGCGACCACCAGCGACCAATAGTATGCACACCCACGCGGACATGGCTTGATTGGCCATTGGTGGCCATGGTCTGTGACCACTGCTGGCCCAGCTGGTATAAGGAAGGGAAGGGGAGGGGTCCAGGCGGGTTTTTAATAAAATTGGATACATCAGCAGTGTGCTGCTACATTACACGATGTTCCATCACGCAGCAAGCGACACAAGACAGGTGCTGACATTAGTCAGCCTGAGCTGGGAGATTTCAGTAAGACAATGAGTATATCGTCAAATATTCCATTAAATGTTCATCAGCTACGGCAGCCAGAGAGAGAGAGAGAGAGAGAGAGAGAGAGAGAGAGAGAGAGAGAGAGAGAGTGAGGGTGGAAGAAAAATTCGGACGGCAATAAATCTAAATTAACTAAACGTAAATCTAATTATTATATATATATATACATTAGCAAGTAGCAATGTATATAAATTGTATTCTTAAGAATGTATATGGTAATTTTTATACTACTACAGAAGAAATATATCACATCAGTTAATGTATATGAATATTTTACTTGTATATACATACACTTATGCACACATGAACACGTATACATATACATGCTTATGTATGTATAAATGCATATACATACACACATACACATGTATGTATATATGCATTATATTTAAAAACGTACATATATATCGTAATCACATGTATTTATTTATGCATATACATGTATAAACATATACATATGTACAATACGCACCTATGCATATATATACGGCATGCATTTGCATGCAACTGCGTTAGCACTAAATTGTTAATAAGTGGTGGAAAATTTTGGGCGGGCAATGAGGATATCGTGGAGTATCCAGGAGTAGATAGAGTGTTTAGTGTTCCAGGTACACCATTGTACCAGGATGAAAGTCACTGACAACTGGATACAACTGTGTAATGGTTGTATGCCTTCTCTTTTCCTTCTCCTCCTCCTCATCTTCCTTCTCCCCCTCTCCTCCTCCCTATCTTCCTCCTCCTGCTCCTCCTGCTCCTCCGGCGCTGTCTCATCCTCAGCTCGTGAAGTCTGAGAGTCCTCTCTTATCAGCAAAGAGCGCTCCGTGCTGGTAAATTATCCCGGGTTTCTCCCAATAACAATTAACGGCCATGTATCAGAGCAGAGAAAAGGCATAGATGATCCCGAGAAAGTCATAAATACATCAGAGATAGTGTGGATGGCTGGTGTTAACCTCTCCCAAGGCCGGCAGTGGAAAAACTCTCGAAATTCATCAAAGGTACATCTCATCTCCAGCATGAGAGAGGAGGACTGGGGAGGGGGGGTTTCAGAGGTGGAGTTTTTCCAGCTAAACTTGCCGACTTGGCCTGTTCTGCAAGTATTGCAAGAATGCATTACTGTATTAAGTCCACAAAAAGAACGTTGTTTTTGAAGACAAGAGCGAAGTCTAATCGGATAAAGTGTGTGTGTGTGTTTAGAATTCGCAGAACAGGTGAAATATTCACAAACGCTAACCTCTGATAGAAGGAGACTCGAACCTACGAACCTTGGGACAAGGTACGCAGTGCTCTAACCACCGTACCACACTGGACAATACATTGGCGCCCAGCCAACGCTAGACGTTTTGATCCAAGGCAGCCAGCATTCACGCAGGTGGCGTCAGCTATTTCATCTCATCCCCTGCATGCATCGACCGACGAATATTTTGCCTGTTCTGCGAATTCTAAAGATTGTAAAAATCTCTCGTCGGTCGATGCATGCAGGGGATGAAATGAAAAACTCAGAGCCACCTTCCTGAATACTGGCTGCTTTGGACCAAAACGTCAACAACAGCAGCATCAGATACAGCTGTGACAACAACATCAGACACAGCAGGAAGTTCAAACAATTAGAGTAAACGGTATCAAGGTAGAGCTTTCTTTGCTGTACCCCAAGGCAGAGAGAGTAGGGGAAGTGGTGGTAGGTTGGAGGGTTGAGGTGGGGAAGAAGGTTACTCTTTTGGGGAAGAGAGAAAGAAGATAGAGGTTGAAGAAAAAGGGGTCTTCCTTTTGGATAGGGTGAAGGGAAATAGGGGTTGAGGTAAGGGGGTCACCCTTCTGGGAAGGGTGAAGGGAGATGCGACGCTGTATTCCCCATGTCTCGCTCGTAGGGATCTCTAAACTGAGAAATGGGGAATGGGAGGCAATCAAATTTGATCCAGGGAAGGAGAAAGTCTTTCACCAGCATCAAGGAAGCGGCCTTATTGAGGAAGGCACTGAGAGTCAGGGACGGAGGGGAGGAGGAGATCAGCAGGAAGCACTGAAGGAGGCAGGAAGGAGACACCTTTGTTGGTACTTTGAGTGAGAAGATTTCTAGGGGTGCCCTAAGATGGCCACAGAAAGTTTGGATTAAAACGGTAATCCTCAGGGACGCCCTTAGATGGCCACAGAAAGTCTGGGTTACAACGGTAACCCACAGAGACGCCCTTAGATGTCCACAGAAAGTCTGAATTAAAACGGTAGCCCCCAGGGACGCCCTTAGATGGCCACAGAAAGTCTGGATTAAAACGGTAACCCCCAGGGACGCCCTTAGATAGCCACAGAAAGTTTGAATTGAAACGGTAACCCCCAGAGACCCACTTGGATGGCCGCAGAAAGTCTGGATTAAAACGGTAACCCCCAGGGACGCCCTTAGATGGCCACAGAAAGTCTGGATTAAAACGGTAACCCCCAGAGACGCCCTTAGATGGCCACGGAAAGTCTGGATTAAAACGATAACCCCCAGGGACGCCCTTAGATGGCCACAGAAAGTCTGGATTAAAACGGTAACCCCCAGAGACGCCCTTAGATGGCCACGGAAAGTCTGGATTAAAACGATAACCCCCAGGGACGCCCTTAGATGGCCACAGAAAGTCTGAATTAAAACGGTAGCCCACGATCAACGTTCCTGAGGTCTGTTTCAACGGTGATGTTGATGAGTGAGACACAGGTGATGAGTGATACACACGTGATACAGCTGGGTATGTTCGTTGTTGAAACTTATCGCCTACTCAGCTGGCTTCATCAGTAGAATATAGAGAGAACATGTATCTCACTCAGGTACTTGTCGGTATTGTATTCTATTACTTGTATAAGATTTTGATATTGTGTACCGTTATTGTATTTCATTTTCTAGTTACGACTTCTAAAAAAGCTCACTGCATCGGTGCAACTTTATATCACTGCATTTGTGTCTCTCCTTTGATCGTGTTGGTGTTTTATACCATTTCTCTCCATGAAGAAGTTGTGTCATGTTAGTACATGTCGGAGAGATGAGGGAGATGTCATCAGCATGTCTGAATTATGTTACATCAGATTAATGTTGGTAGAATTACCGACAATATGTTAGGCAAAAGGATACAAGTGCAACTAATGTGACTTTTTTTGTGACAACGTTTCGCTCTCGTTTCGGCTTGATAAAGCTCCTGGAGAGCAAAACGTTGCCACAACAAAATACCACATTAGTTGCACTTGTGTCCTTTTACTAAACATGTCACACCAGCTGGGATCACGTGTGGTTTAAACCTCCCTTCCTCCAGGTATAGATTATCCATGACAGCACTGAGTGGTGATCCCATGACCATCCCATATGACTGTCGGTGTAAAGTAACTAAAACTAATGCCAGGCTGATTGGAAATTCATCAACGACTTTAGGAAGAAAGCAGGAAGGATCGCACAGACAGGTAACGACAAACAGCAGATAGGCTCGAGGTCCTGCCTTCCTCCCAGGCCTCTGATAACAGACAACTGTATTGCTGATAACAAACTAGAAAGCCAACATAGCTTCTGGCAGCGTTAAGAGGCACGTGAGGTTTCCTTGTCTCCTACTGTCATGTTTATTTTTTCCCTATAATCTACCTTGTCCATAATTACTTTCCCATTTGCTTTGTCTGCTTTCGTAAGGTGAAATTTAGGATCTTTCTTCAATTCATGTTAAGTTATACCAAGAATTAAGGAAAGATCCTGGACTTCGCCTTACGAAAGCAGACAAAGGAAATGTAGTAGTTATTATGGACAAGGTAGATTATAGGGGCGAAATAACGTATTATTAGAAAACAGGGGCACTGACATTCCCCTTAAGGAACTGGCACTTACAGGAAAAAAAAACACACACATACAAAAAGCGACCAACCCCCATGTACACACCATTCCTTGCGGGTCATGTTGAGAAACTTTCAGAAATCTTACGCAACGTATTAAGGAACATTGTCACACTTGCTAGAGAGACGAACTACGCAGCGCATGTACCATTCATCGCAGCATCTGTGGACATTCTAGAGGACTTCCGCAGTGCTAAGTTAGTCATTGTGGAATCACACCAGCGCATTAGCAGCTGTTTAGAATCATCATTTATCGCTACTACCATTACTATAGTTCATTTCCGAGATCCTCTCAAAAAATATTCTGACCAAACCATCACTTAGCTGCGCCATTTCTCACACAGCGCCTAACCTCCTCCACTATTTCTATTGCTTTACACCAGCTCTCTATACATAGTTGTAAGAAAAGGTATGATAGGGCCAGCCAGGCTAGGAGGGAGTAAATCTGGCATACACACACACACACTAGCCACGTCTAGGTACCAACTTCCCCGAGCTATTTACATAAAAAATGCTTTTCTTTGGCTAATGAGATTAAATTCCCCGAGATTAGGAAGAGATTGGTTCAGTGTGTGTGTACGTGGGGGGGGGGAGGGGACGTGTGTGGGGGGTAGAGGTGTCTGTGTGTGTGTGTTTGTCTGGTTTCGGGGGTTGAGGAAGAGGAACACCCCTCCCCTCCCCACTCTTCAATAGCTGCTGTAACAAGCAGTCGCCTGTCGCCTCAAAGCAATCCGATCCCTTCCAGCTCCCCCCAGTGACCCGCGATCAAAATATGAAAAGGAGATTTGATGCGCCTTCGGGAGGCGCTTAAAACGATTAGATTGCTTTTGAGAACCGGAGAATAGGATTTTAATGGCCCTGATTAGGACGGGCGTGTAGAAGGGAGGAAGAGATCCTCCTGGCAGAGCATAGTATATTCACGGTATTTCTTATGCCTTGTATATGCCTGAATATAGGCCAGTACTGTATATAGCAGTAGATTCAATCTCTCTCTCTCTCATATATATATATATATATATATATATATATATATATATATATATATATATATATATATATATATATATATATATATATATATATATATATATATATATATATATATATATATGTATGTATATATATATATTATAAATGTCGTGCAGAATATGTAAAACTGGTCAATTAGCAAGAACTCATTTAAGATTAAGTCCTTTCTAAAATTTTCTCTTATACGTTTAAAGATATATTTTTTTCATTAATGTTGATGTAAAAATTTATAATTTTGCACCAAAAAGAACTTAGAAAACTTACCTAACCTTATTATAACAAGAACAATTTATTTTAGCCTAACCCAACTAAATATATTTTAGATTTGTTTACAATAATTTAATACTAAACAAACACAGTGAAATATTTTTTTTCGTTAGGTTCAGAATGATTTTGGCGAAATTATTGCATACACAAATTTTCACTTGTCCTATATGGCAAGATGAGCGTTGCTATTTAAGCCAAGATCGCAAGTTCTGCCTATTCGGCACGACTCTATACATACATATATATATATATATATATATATATATATATATATATATATATATATATATATATATATATATATATATATATATATATATATATATATATATATATATACATATATATATATATATATATATATATATATATATATATATATATATATATATATATATATATATATATTTGCGATCTTGGCTTAAATAGCAACGCTCATCTTGCCGTATAGGACAAGTGAAAATTTGTGTATGCAATAATTTCGCCAAAATCATTCTGAACCTAACGAAAAAAAATATTTCACTGTGTTTGTTTAGTATTAAATTACTGTAAACAAATCTAAAATATATTTAGTTGGGTTAGGCTAAAATAAATTGTTCTTGTTATAATAAGGTTAGGTAAGTTTTCTAAGTTCTTTTTAGTGCAAAATTATAAATTTTATACATTAACATTAATGAAAAAAATATATCTAAACGTATAAGGGAAAATTTTAGAAAGAACTTAATTTTAAATGAGTTCTTGCTAATTGACCAGTTTTACATATTCGGGTAGGGGTCGGCCTAGGAAGGGTTGGAGGGAGGGGGTAAAGGAGGTTTTGTGTGCGAGGGGCTTGGACTTCCAGCAGGCATGCATGAGCGTGTTTGATAGGAGTGAATGGAGACAAATGGTTTTTAATACTTGACGTGCTGTTGGAGTGTGAGCAAAGTAACATTTATGAAGGGATTCAGGGAAACCGGCAGGCCGGACTTGAGTCCTGGAGATGGGAAGTACAGTGCCTGCACTCTGAAGGAGGGGTGTTAATGTTGCAGTTTAAAAACTGTAGTGTAAAGCACCCTTCTGGCAAGACAGTGATGGAGTGAATGATGGTGAAAGTTTTTCTTTTTCGGGCCACCCTGCCTTGGTGGGAATCGGCCGGTGTGATAATATAATATATATAATATATATATATTAACTATCAACTATTCAAAAGGCCATTAAAGTTGTATTCCACTCTTTATCACATCATCAGCAGCTTGCAATATTGCAAGCTCCTGATGAGGTGTTCATTGTAACACGAAAGGCCTAGAGCTATCAATCAACTTTCACCATCATGGAGTGAATGATGGTGAAAGTTTTTCTTTTTCGGGCCACCCTGCCTTGGTGGGAATCGGCCAGTGTGATAATAAAAAAAATAATAATAAAAATATATATATATATATATATATATATATATATATATATATATATATATATATATATATATATATATATATATATATATATATATAATATATATATATATATATATATATATATATATATATATATATATATATATATATATATATATATATATACATAACAACCACGGGGGAGTTGATTGATAGCTCTAGGCCTTTCGTGTTACAATGAACACCTCATCAGGAGCTTGCAAGCTGCTGATGATGTGATAAAGAGTGGAATACAACTTTAATGGCCTTTTGAATAGTTGATAGTTAATAGTTGATAGTTGATAGTTGATAGGCTGTTAAGCCTAATCAACGAAATATTTAAATTACGGAGAAATTTTAATCTGTTCCTGGAGATGGATCAATATCTCGGGTATTACTAGTCACCAGAAGATCCTGAGGGAGGAAATGTGTGGTCTGGGACCACTCTAACTCTTACGGTTCCGAGGGAGGAATCATCGGTCTTTGACCACCTTACCACTACTCTTGGGACAGACAGATTCATACATTCACGTTGAGCAATAAGGAAGATGGAGGGTGGAGGGTGTTGGAGGAGGGTGTTGGTGGAGGGTGTTGGTGGAGGGTGTTGGTGGAGGGTGTTGGTGGAGGGTGTTGGTGGAGGGTGTTGGTGGAGGGTGGTGGTGGAGGGTGTTGGTGGAGGGTGTTGGTGGAGGGTGTTGGTGGAGGGTGTTGGTGAAGGGTGTTGGTGGAGGGTGTTGGTGGAGGGTGTTGGTGGATGGTGTTGCTGGAGGGTGTTGCTGGAGGGTGTTGCTGGAGGGTGTTGGTGGAGGGTGTTGGTGGAGGGTGTTGGTGGAGGGTGTTGGTGGAGGGTGTTGGTGGAGGGTGTTGGTGGAGGGTGTTGGTGGAGGGTGTTGGTGGAGGGTGTTGGTGGAGGGTGTTGGTGGAGGGTGGTGGTGGAGGGTGTTGGTGGAGGGTGTTGGTGGAGGGTGTTGGTGGAGGGTGTTGGTGAAGGGTGTTGGTGGAGGGTGTTGGTGGAGGGTGTTGGTGGATGGTGTTGCTGGAGGGTGTTGCTGGAGGGTTGTTGCTGGAGGGTGTTGCTGGAGGGTGTTGGTGGAGGGTGTTGGTGGAGGGTGTTGGTGGAGGGTGTTGGTGGAGGGTGTTGGTGGAGGGTGTTGCTGGAGGGTGTTGGTGGAGGGTGTTGCTGGAGGGTGTTGGTGGAGGATGTATCAGAGTATAAAGACAGTTTATAAAGAACATTAAAAATACATGAAGTAATTACTGGTCAATTTGTACTTCAAAGTTATAATTAATTATCACTTTGTGTCAGAAGAAACAATATTATGAGCAGTTGTAGGACACAATATTGACCAGCCTTGATTGTTGACCAGCCTTGATTGTTGACCAACCTTGATTGTTGACCAGCCTTCATTGTTGACCAGCCTTGATTGTTTACCAGCCTTGATTGTTGACCAGCCTTCATTGTTGACCAGCCTTCATTGTTGACCAACCTTGATTGTTGACCAGCGTTGATTGTTGACCAGCGTTGATTGTTGACCAGCCTTCATTGTTGACCAACCTTGATTGTTGACCAGCCTTGATTGTTGACCAGCCGTGATTGTTGACCAGCCTTCATTGTTGACCAGCCTTTGTGATGTAGTCCAGCTGGGCTTGTGAGGTCTCTGGGGAGACCTAATTTAACCAATTATATGGTCACACCTTGCCTTGGCAGACGTCTGTAGCCACGCCCACGTCTGAGGTCTTTTGTTCTTAACAGCGTCAGAGCTCGGCGTCAGGTCGCAACACGTGGTACATACACCGTTGTGGAGGGTGCTTGGACCACCATAAAAGCCCAAGGAAGAGCATGATCATGAGATTTCGAGGGGAGCGGCTGCTGGGATGCAGAGCTCCTGAGCAGGAAGATTCGAGCAGAGCTGCTGCTGGGGTGCAGGGCTCGGGAGAAGGCTGCTGAAGTCTCTGGAGGAGACTGTTGGAGGCATTGGGCAGAGTACTGGCTTGGCGCAGTACTCGTGCTGTGTAGGTCTTGGGACCTGTGGCTTAGTTCCTGTAGTGAACTGTCCTCTGTGCTATATTGTAAGTTACATTCATTTTGGTCAAGTTGATTGTGTTCCCTGTCTCACTGCTTATGAGTACCACCCCATTGGTCTAACCACAATAATGTTCTCCTGTTCCCAAATATATTATTGTACAAGGACTTAATAATAAACTGTGTTTGAGTAGAATAGTAATATTCACTGCCCACCGTTATTTATTCCTTTTTTCTTATATTTTATTATGTTTATATATGAGTGAAGAATGGGCGAGGCATATGTTAGTGAGTAGCGTAGAGTTAATGAGAGTGTCGTGGTAGTCACCACTGACCTGTCATTACTTACCTACCTCCGCATACCTCACTCCTACCACCTCGCCTGTCCCCAAATCATCACCCCCCCTACATGACACCTTCATTGTTGACCAGCCCTGATTGTTGACCAGCCTTGATTGTTGACCAGCCTTGATTGTTGACCAGCCTTGATTGTTGACCAGCCTTGATTGTTGACCAGCCTTGATTGTTGACCAGCCTTCATTGTTGACCAGCCTTCATTGTTGACCAGCCTTCATTGGCCAGCCTTGATTGTTGACCATCCTTGATTGTTGACCAGCATTGATTGTTGACCAACCTTGATTGTTGACCAGCCTTCATTGTTGACCAGCCTTCATTGTTGACCAGCATTGATTGTTGGCCAAGCTTGATTGTTGACCAGCGTTGATTGTTGACCAGCCTTCATTGTTGACCAGCCTTGATTGTTGACCAGCCTTGATTGTTGACCAACCTTGATTGTTGACCAGCCTTGATTGTTGACCAGCCTTGATTGTTGACCAGCCTTGATTGTTGACCAACCTTGATTGTTGACCAGCCTTGATTGTTGACCAGCCTTGATTGTTGACCAGCCTTGATTGTTGACCAGCATTGATTGTTGACCAATCTTGATTGTTGACCAGCATTGATTGTTGACCAACCTTGATTGTTGACCAGCCTTGATTGTTGACCAGCCTTGATTGTTGACCAGCATTGATTGTTGGCCAACCTTGATTGTTGACCAGCCTTGATTGCTGACCAGCCTTGATTGTTGACCAGCCTTGATTGTTGACCAGCCTTGTTTGTTGACCAACCTTGAATGTTTACCAATCTTGATTGTTGACCAACCTTGATTGTTGACCAGCGTTGATTGTTGACCAACCTTGACTGTTAACCAACCTTGATTGTTGACCAGCCTTAATTGTTGACCAACCTTGACTGTTAACCAGCCTTGATTGTTGACCAGCCTTGATTGTTGACCAACCTTGATTGTCTACCAACCTTGATTGTTGACCAGTCTTGATTGTTGACCAACCTTGATTGTTGAACAATCTTGATTGTTGACCAACCTTGATTGTTGCAGGGTAACTGTCCTTCGTGGCATATCATTGTGATAAGAAGGGTCATGTTTCAATCTCGTTGTCATGGTAACATCATCACAATGTGGCTAACATGGTAGCATCATCAGTGTAGTTGTCATGGTAACATCTTAAGTACGCTTACAAGCCAGTGTGAGGAATATCCCGCTTTGTGACTTGGTATCTGAATTCATGACACACTTTGGAATGAGATCTACTCACTCAAGTGTGAGGTTAAGTGAGGAGATGAAACAAGAAGATAGAAGGAAGAGGTTGTAAGGTTGGTTAATGGGTTTAAAACCCTGTCGACTTACATTGAGTCATTGAGGCTGCACGTAACCTCTTCACCACCAGACAAGAATACTTTAATCCTAAAAGAGGGTTTAAATAAACTCTCAGTGTATTTACGCTGAGAGATATACACCTCTCGGTGTATATATTCTGTGCTCGCTTGTATGGTGGATAAAACGGAGATCGGCGAGAGCTAAGGCCGGAGACAGACAGATCTGGCAGTGTAGGAGACAGGAGCTGTGGATCTCTTATAAACAACACTACCTATAGAGGTTCCGCCTGAGGGAGGCAGATGTAGCTGAGATGTGAAGGACACTGAACCTTGGTAGGTCTCCCTCCAGCTATGAAATATACTAATTATCCAGGTTTATTTCTCTATAGTGAATTAGTTATCCATATTTTCCCCAGTCTTCTTGGATACAGGTTAATCTTATTCTTCCTTCTTCCCCCGGGGGTGTAACTTTACCATCCCGGCACCCAGTGGTAAGACTAGGTAACTTGTATACTTAATTCCCCTGAATACAAGCGATTATAAGCAATAATAATTATATTATAAAAGCTTAATTAAGCAGTATTATCCTTGAAAGTGAGCTTAATTGGTTACTAAGCGGTAATGAGGCTTCACACCCCTTGTTATCTTAAATGTACCTCAGCGGTGCCAGTAAGTGGTAACTACTTACTGGAGTGCCTGATCAATCTAATAAGTCACTGTGCACAGGTTAATGGATGCTCACTCAGTCTTACCTCATCCCTGGTAATGTAGTAGCTGGTATTTAGTGCGTATGACCGCTAAATATGCTGAAGCGGTACAGCTTTTAGGTTACATAGACACATTTCTACAAGTACAGTGTATACAGGTCCTGTAGCTGACATCTATGACACACTATTATGTAGTCCAAAGCAGAGTTTTATCGGCTATGTGGGTACACCAGGAAGACGCGAATAGGGTAGCCTGGGTAGCCAGAGGAGAGATCTGATGTTGTCCAATTGTCCTAGTTTCGGCAATGCCAGGTAGAGGGCAGGAACCTAGGCCTATCCTGGCCCCCAGTACTCGCTCTCACATCCTGCCCAGAGGCATGTTGTCTCTACACAGTAAGGCACCCATGGTAGGCAGGTTCTAGTCACATCTGCACTAAACCCGTACGGGGTTTGATCAGGTTTGATCTGTGGGAGAGGAGGGGTAGCTCCAACTCCTTGAATCAAAAGACTTACACTCACATCAAGGTCTGTTCTTGTGATCTCTTCTTTTTATAACCCTGACCTGACTTGAAGTGACCTGACCCGAAGTGACCTGACGCGACCTGACGTGACGAAATTCTGGTGATAGGCGTTAGATGACGCCTCAAGTAGGTGACCTGAGCTGACCTTCCAGAGGTCATAAGGTCATCCTGTAGGAGGGACACTATTGAGGGGTCACCCTCAGAGAGAGAGAGAGAGAGAGCAGGAGCAGGAGCAGAAGTCTAAGAGGGGAAAGAGATGACAAGGCGTGGGAGAGAACCGAAAGAGCCGTAAAGAGTTGATGGGAACTGGAAGAGGAGAAAAAGGAGACTGCAGCTCCCTTTCCCATCCCGTCACAGGGCAGGATGAGGATTGAATTTCACTGCAGTCTGAATTTAGGGTTTGCCTTCGAAGTGGCAAGTTTATTGTGTACCATGTATCCGTCCTGTGCACGATAGTGCAAGAGCATTTGGATACACGAGAGCCTAGGTAATAGGACCCCCGAAAATGGGTAACAGGAAAATAACTTTATATCGTGTGGGAAACAGACATCAAGGAGGGAGTGAGGTCGCCGTCTGTCAGACTTCCCAGGGAAGAGCTGAGGAACAGCTGTATCCAGCAGTTCCTGCTGTCACTCACTTGGTAAATTTCCTTACACGTGTTTGTTGCAAATCCTGACAGCCTGTTCCTGTTCCCAGTAAAGCTCTCTTCAATGTGATCGTCAACTGGACGTCACATGAGGTTGCTCTGCAGCTGCTGCAACGCCTCGCTCCATGTCGCATCTATGGCCATTCACGTTGATCATGCATGACAGGATGGCTGTGTACTCACCAGTTTGAAATCACCTATTTGTGGTTGCAGGGGTTGATTCACAGCTCCTGGCCCTTCATCTTCGCTGTGTGTGTGTGTGTGTGTGTCTTAATAACATATTTGTAGTTACAGCAGCAGAACTTTGCTCCTGATGCCTCGCCTTCAGTACTCTGTTGTTCATCATAAAATAACATAAAATGTGACCATATATATATATATATATATATATATATATATATATATATATATATATATATATATATATATATATATATATATATATATATATATATATATATATATATATCGTTCCTGTTAATGATTTTCTTCTTCACCTCCTAAGATATATTTATCTACTGTTGTCCCCAACAGAACAACATGATCACTCCTTCCAAGGGGAGTTAGGCAGCTTGTGTTGATCTTCCTGTGCTCTGGTAAACATTGTTTCTGAGATACGCGGAGGAGGAGGATTGCCTTCTTTCACTGTTGTTTCATTAATATGCTGTGTGTGTGTGTGTGTGTGTGCGGGTCAGTGCACACACATACGAGTGCACGCATGTGCACTCGTACACTCTCAAACGACGCGAGGCTAGATAACACGGAACGATAATCAGGCAGTGAAACACGCGATAGCGAGGACATCACAGCCGGGAAGACAGAGAGAGAGCTGCCCTGTTAATGCAACTGGCAAGACTGACTCTCTTAAAGTTTGGTGGAGATGGCGAGAGAGAGAGAGAGAGAGAGAGAGAGAGAGAGAGAGAGAGAGAGAGAGAGAGAGAGAGAGAGAGAGAGAGAGAGAGAGAGTGAGAGAGAGCTGATGATAATGCTGTTGCTACTGTTGTTGCTGTTGCTACTGTTGTTATGGCTGTTGTTGTTGCTGTTGTTGTTGTTGATGCTGTTACTGCTGATGCTACTACTGCTGCCGCTGCTGCTGCTGCTGCAGCAGCAGCAGGACAATAACAGGCAATAACAGACAACAGATGCAAATGCCAGAAAGCAGAAGCACATAAATGCCAACAGTACAACAGAACCGAAATAACAAACAACAGAACCAAAGAGCAGACAGCGGAAACCAAATAACAGACAACGGGACCCAAATAACAGATAACAGAACCGAATAACAAACAACGGAAATCAAATAACAGACAACAGAATCGATAGCAGACAGCAGAACCGAATAACAGACAAGAGAACTGAATAACGGACAACGGAAGGTAGGCCTACAGTCAACAAAGATGAAAATATACACGTCATTATTATTATTATTATTATTATTATTATTATTATTATTATTATTATTATTATTATTATTATTCTCGGTAGTAGTAGAAGTATAATGCTTATGGAAAATGTTATACTCCTGTTCCTTGGAAGAGCTGTGTTATGATAAGAGGAGTGGCGAGGAGTCGAGATTCGACACCCGTAACAACAAATAGGTGAATACAGATATATTTACCCTCCGAGAAGTAGACTTTCAGACAGAGTCACCCCAGACAACTCACCGTCACTCCACACAACTCACCATCACCCCACACAACTCACCATCACCCCACACAACTCACCGTCATCCCACACAACTCACCGTCATCCCACACAACTGACCCACACCCCAGACGGCTCACCGACACCCCAGACACAACTCACACACTCTTAGGACACAGATCATTAAGTCCCATCAGTACTCAGTAAGAAAATAAATGACTTGAGTCAGCTTGACTATATATCTGCCCCCCCCCCACACACACACACATCAATAAGCCTACAGTCAGTCTCCTATGGCTAGTCAAGGGGCCATTGGCTACAATATTTACATTACCAGCTGCAGACCTTAAACTTGCATCCATAGTTTAACGAGCAAACTTTGCTAAAATTAACCTAATATTATCCAACTTAATCCTACTCTAAGGTCAACCTAAATACACTTAGTGTTATTAAACATCAGTTAAACGACTAGTTATCGTTTTAAAACACTTGAAAGAATGATACGTTATAAACTGTGCTATGGGATCCAACTCTCACCTCATCTCTCTGAAATTACTGACAGGATAAATGTGGCAAATTATCTGACCATCTTCCTGACACTGCTCGCTCTTCCAGTTTTACCACATTTCTTGGTCTAAAATCAGCATTTCATATTGCAAATAGAATTGTTATCCTATATGAACTAACCAGGATAATAGGTTGGATAATAGGATATCTGTCCCACAGGATATCCTGTTCTGTACCACAGTTTAAGAAGTGAGAGTAAAGATATGACCCGAGAAGGCCTGGTCATGGACCGGGCTGCGGGGGCGTTGACCCCCGGAATATCCTCCAGGTAGACTCCAGGTAGGTAGATACACCCCACTGATGAGTTCTCAGTTCCATGCTATTTAATGTCCCAGTTAATGCTCTCCTAAATGTTCTAACTAACCTACTTTAAATAAAATATATAGCAGTAAGCTATGCTGGTATCATCCAAACATCAGGGAACTAGAAAATGAATATCTTAATAAAATTCGTACAAATCTCATAATGTCTTCATCTGAGAATAAGATATTAACAATTAAACTCCCTGTGCCACACATTTGCTTGGAGGGTGAAAACAGCAGCTGAGTAAAATCTCACGAGATACCTCGGTATAAAGTCTGTAGACGTGTCCTTCTATTATATCAGCCAAGTTAAAAATATCTACAGGTCTATCTACCTGAAGTCTACCTGGAGGGTATTCGGGGGATCAACGCCCCCACCGGGAGGCCTGGTCGTGGACCAGGCCTCCCGGTGGATTAGGGCCTCATCAACGAGGCTGTTACTGCTGGCCACACGCAATTCAACGTACGAACCACAGCCCGGCTGATCTGGCACCGACTTTAGGTATCTGTCCAGCTCCCTCTTGTAAACAACCAGGGGTCTACTGGTAATCCCCCTTATTGCTTTAGGGAGGCTGTTGAGCAGTCTTGGGCCCCGGACACTTATTGCGTTTTCTCTTAGTGTATCAGTGACGCCCCAACTTTTCACTGGGGGTATGTTGCATCGCCTGCCAAGCCTTTTGTTTTCGTATGGAGTGATTTCTGTGTGTATATTAGGGACCAGTCCCTCCAGAATCTCCCAGGTGTAGATTATGATATATCTCTCTCGCCTGCACTCCAGTGAGTACAAGTCAAGTGCTTCCAGGCGTTCCCAGTAGTTAAGGTGTTTGATGGAACTTATACGTGCAGTAAAGGTTCTCTGTACATTCTCTAGATCTGCAATTTCACCTGCCTTGAATGGAGATGTTTACTGTACAGCAGTATTCCAGCCTAGAGAGAACAAGTGATTTAAAAAGGATCATCATTGCCTTAGCATCCCTTGTCTTATTCTAACCATGCCACAACCAAATAAAAAGTACCTAATTTAACCTAAATGTTAAGATTTTGTATTTTTAACCGGGGAGAGTTAGCTACCCAGGGTAACCCAAGAAAGTCAGTGTGTCATTGTGGTCCTTAAATCTTGTCCACCAAGATGCCACCCACACCAATTGACTAACACCCAGGTACCTACTTGCTTGCTAGTGAATGGGACAACAGGCATAAGAAAAACGCCCAACTCTTTCCTCCCTTGCCGGGGATCGAAGCACGGGCACTAAATGTGTGAGGCGTGTGTATCGCCTACCAGGCCACGGGCCGATAGCCCTGTGAGAATAGTGAGAATGATGTATGTAACCTACGGTGCGCCAGTGTTAATGTTACCTGGAGAAAACTCCTCTACAGCTCATGGAGCTATGCTGAGAAACAGTGAACAGTAGTTGAAGATGTTTCGCCCCTCCAACAGGCTTCTTCATGTCAATCAGGCGAAACGTTGTCTGGTTAAAATTTCCAATTCCTGCTTCTGTGTCTTAGTCATCATGAATAAAAAGATACTTAGTTCAAGAAGGATCTTAATGACTACTCACACCGTCTTTATTGTAGTCTTGGAGAAGGACGCATGTACTTAGTATAATGCAATCCCTTCTTGACGACCTTTTCGCCCAGACAGTGGACGAAACGTCGTCAATATAGGATCACATTTTACTTTATTTGTATCTCTCCATCGTATCCGATGGATACGACGCACACTGATGCACACTGGTGCACACTGGTTACCTGGAGGTTATTCCGGGGATCAATGCCCCCGCTGTCCGGTCCATGACCAGGCCTCCCGATGGATTAGGGCCTGATCAACTAGGCTGTTACTGCTGGCAGCACGCAGTCCAACGCACGAGCCACAGCCCGGCTGATCCGGCACTGACTTTAGGTATCTGTCCAGCTCTCTCTTGAAGGCAGCCAGGGGTTTATTGGCAATTCCCCTAATGCTTGATGAGAGGCTGTTGAACAGTTTTGGGCCCCGGACACTTATGGTGTTTTCTCTTAGTGTACCAATGGCGCCCCTACTTTTTATTGGCGGCATTTTACATCGCCTGCCCAGTCTTTTACTTTCGTAGGGAGTGATTTCTGTGTGCAGATTTGGGACCATTCCTTCCAAGATTTTCCAAGTGTAGATTATGATATATCTCTCCCTCCTGCGTTCCAACGAGTACAAGTCAAGTGCTTCCAAGCGTTCCCAGTAGTTAAGGTGCTTGACAGAACTTATACGTGCAGTAAAGGATCTCTGTACACTCTCTAGATCTGCGATTTCACCTGCTTTGAATGGAGATGTTAATGTACAGCAGTATTCCAGCCTAGAGAGAACAAGTGATTTGAAAAGGATCATCATGGGCTTGACATCTCTCGTTTTGAAAGTTCTCATTATCCATCCTATCATTTTCTTTGCACGTGCGATCGTGGCACTGTTGTGATCCTTGAAAGTGAGATCCTCAGACATTACTACTCCCAGGTCCCTTACATTATTTTTCCGCTCTATTATATGGCCGGAGTCAGTAGTATACTCTGTTCTAGTTATTATCTCCTCCAGTTTTCCATAACGGAGTAGTTGGAATTTGTCCTCATTGAACATCATATTGTTTACCGTTGACCACTGGAAACTTTGTTTATATCTTCTTGGAGGTTAACCGCGTCCTCAGCAGATGACAGCCTCATGCAGATCCTAGTATCATCCGCAAAGGATGATACGGTGCTGTGGTGTATATCTCTGTTTATGTCTGATATGAGGATAAGGAATAAGATGGGGGCGAGTACTGTGCCTTGTGGAACAGAGCTCTTCACTATGGCAGCCTCCGATTTAACTGTTGACCACTACTCTTTGTGTTCGATTTGTTAGGAAATTGAAGATCCATCTCCCCACTTTCCCAGTTATTCCTTTAGCACGTATTTTATGGGCTATTACGCCATGATCGCATTTGTCAAATGCTTTTGCAAAGTCTGTGTATATTACATCTGCATTCTGATTTTCTTCCAGTGCATCCAAGGCCATGTCATCGTGATCCAGTAGTTGTGAGAGGCAGGAGCGACCTGCCCTGAACCCATGTTGCCCTGGATTGTGCAGATTTTGGGAATCCAGGTGATTTGCAATCCTGCTTCTTAGCACTCTTTCAAAGATTTTTATGATGGACGTCAGAGCTATTGGTCTATAGTTCTTAGCTAATGCTTTGCTGCCACCTTTATGGAGTGGGGCTATATCCGTTGTTTTAAGTGACTGTGGAATTTCACCCATGTCCAAGCTCCTCCTCCATAGTGTACTTAGGGCACGCGAGAGGGGTTTCTTGCAGTTCTTAATGAAAACAGAGTTCCACGAGTCTGGGCCCGGGGCTGAGTGCATAGGCATGTTGTCAATGGCTTTTTCGAAATCTATCGGAGTTAGGGTAATGTCGGAAATCTGGCATACATTTATGGAGTTTTGAGGCTCATTCATGAAGAAATCATTTGGGTCGTCGATCCTCAGACCGATTAGTGGTTCACTAAACACAGAGTCGTACTGGGATTTCAATATTTCACTCATTTCCTTGTTGTCATCTGTGTAAGTCCCATCCTGTCTGAGTAAGGGCCCGATACTAGATGTGGTATTTGCCTTGTTTTTGGCATATGAAAAGAAATATTTTGAATTTCTTTCAATTTCACTAATAGCTTTAAGCTCCTCCTGCCTCTCCTGGTTCCTGTAAGAGTCATTTAGCTTAAGTTCGATAGTTTCCACTTCCCTGGTCAGCGCCTCCTTTCGTGTATCAGATATTCTAGCACTCCTGAGGAGCTCAGTGACTCTTCGTCGTCTTCTGTAGAGGGAGCGTCTTTTTCTCTCCAGTTTACTCCTGCTCTTCTTCTTTCTTAGGGGAATATGCCTAGAACATGCTTCGGCTACCAGGAAGTTGATCCCTTCAAGGCACTGGTTTGGATCCATGTCATTTAAGACATCTTCCCAACATGTTTCGTTTAGGACATGGTTTACCTGGTCCCAGTTGATGCTCTTGTTGTTGAAGTTGTATTTTGTGAAGACACCTTCACAGGTGCACACTGATGCACACTGGTGCACACTGGTGCACACTGGTGCACACTGATGCACACTGGTGCACACTGGTGGAGAGGAAATTGGGAAAAGCGATACCTGGAGGTTACCTGGAGGTTATTCCGGGGATCAACGCCCCCGCGGCCCGGTCCATGACCAGGCCTCCCGATGGATCAGGGCCTGATCAACTAGGCTGTTACTGCTGGCCGCACGCAGTCCAACGTACGAGCCACAGCCCGGCTGATCCGGCACTGACTTTAGGTATCTGTCCAGCTCTCTCTTGAAGGCAGCCAGGGGTTTATTGGCAATTCCCCCTAATGCTTGATGGTAGGCTGTTGAACAGTTTTGGGCCCCGGATACTAATGGTGTTTTCCCTTAGTGTACCAATGGCGCCCCTACTAATTCAAACAAAACCAGAAGGGAGTAAGAATAATTGCTTGAGGTTAGTGAGCGTCGTGAAGACTAACACTGCGAGCCCTGACCTGGTGATGGACCGGGCCGCGGGGGCCTTGATCCCTGCAACACTCTCCAGGTAGACTCCAGGTAGATACCAGGTAAGCAAGCACTGAAAAACAGGCATGACATGCACAACACCGACAGCAGCAACTACATACTCGATGGTCGAAATGTGCTAGCCCAAGAGCTGCCACTCAACCCTTAGGATACACAGACAGGTGAGTGTACCACCAATTTCCTCATACATACGCCCACTCACAGACCTTCAACACCCACACACTTTCTCCCCTTATCTTCCACTTCCTCTTCCTCTCCCACCTCTTCCACACCACAACTGGGGTATTATCTCCCCCACCCCGTCCTCTTTCTCCCCACACCCACCATGGTATATGAGCTCCAAAAATACCCTACAAAGATCAATTTTCCCCTTCAGATGCACCAGTCCTCCCCGCCTCTCTCAAGCCTAGGGAATAACAGGAAGAATTACCGTGGGACAATATGTCCGGAGGCCTCCAAGACCATCCAGGGAAGTTCCCAGCAGTAGGGACGCCTCTGGGGAGACACTTCCCAGTCGTCTTGATTGAGTTATGGGGATATTAAGACCTGGAGGAGTTCACTGGCTGTGATCCCATGTTTGTGGCCGCGGTTGGTGGTCGCTCTGTGGGTCACGTTAGTAAATACTCCGCTGCTTCTTACTGATGAATGGAGGTGCATCAGTGTCCGCGTGTACAAGGGCTGTCTTCTAACTAGTTTAGTGTCGCCTGAGGAGGGTCGCTAGCTAGACCAGAAATAATCGCTTTATTTCTATACTGATGAGTTTGGATTACATTTATATATGACCCATTTGGCCAGTATATGGTTAATTCGTCTGTCTTTACTACCAATCTATTTAATCTTATATATATATATATATATATATATATATATATATATATATATATATATATATATATATATATATATATATATATATATATATATATATATATATTGGATGAATAAATGCAACCATGAACAAGTGGTATTTAAGCAACGCCACACTGCGGCTAGCCTGGGATCGAACGGTTTTGTTGTAGCGCGCCTCGTGGGAAGCAAGTCTAATTATTCACGACGCTCTTAACCAGTGGACCAAACATATATTTGCACGACCATAGCAGATAACGTTATTTGTCTAGTGACAACACTAGACATGTTTCCCCTGACGCCGGCCACATTCCGGGAGTGGTAAGCTCAGAGACTAACTTCCTTTTCCTCCCGTTTGGACACCAGCCTCACGAGCAGTACACAAATCAATGGAACCACGGAAACAAGTGGCGGGCGTTAGGGTAAGAATGTCTAGTGTTTTTAGTGGACAACTGACGTTACCTGCCATGGTGGCGCAGTGGTCCAGAGCGTCGAAAGTTTACCTGGCTTGCTGGGAAGCCGTCTGAAGTCATGGCCAGTCACAGTATTGTTGTTCATATTGAGATATAAACACACCATTCGGTGTATATGACTCTGATCAACAGTAGTAATAGACTGACTAATATATAAAATAGTTGATCAACTCTCTCTCTCTCTCTCTCTCTCTCTCTCTCTCTCTCTCTCTCTCTCTCTCTCTCTCTCTCTCTCTCTCTCTCTCTCTCTCTAGCCTCCTCTCAGTGTTCCTTCAATGTACCAGCAACTCAACAATTGTTCCGACAGACCAAGAATTGTTTCAGCGGATCAAACAATTATTCCAGCGGAGCAAACAATTGTTGCAGCGGAACAAACAATCTGAGGTAATTAACCAGCGGTGTGGCGGCCAGACAGTTACTGGCAGCCAGTAGAGGAAGGCCTTACGCTTCACCATTGACGCAATGAAAAAAAAAATGACGTTTTTACTCCGCGACGCACGTCGACGCCCACAAGAGACGCTCTGTCGAAGAAGGGAACGCTCTGTCGACACGGAGGACGCGCTGTCGGCATGTAGGACGCGCTGTCGACGTATAGGATGCCTACAGAACGCAATGAATGACCCACATAGGAAGGAACATCCGACCGGAACCACTTCTTCTAGTAAATGACACACACACACACACACAAACATACACGGAGGATCGAGCCTGCTGCACCACTGCACTCAGTTTATTTGTTGAACCTCGGAGCAGGAAATGACAAGGCAAAACTTTGGTAGCGCGTCAGGCGACACTTGACCAGGAGATAACGACGTGAGAATATATGTGTTACCCCCTTGAGGTAATTATCCAACAACGTTCTGAGGTAATTACCCAGCAACATCCTGAGGTAACTACCCAGTAACATCCTGAGGTAATTACCCAGAAAAATCCAGAGATAATAACGCAATAGCCTCCTAAGATAATTACCCAGGAGAAGTGTAATGATAAAAGACGTGTACAAAACTGTGTAGTAATAACACCAAGACAGGGACGGCTGATTTGAGTTTATTATTGTTTGTGTAACTGGTGATCTTATGGTTCAAGCAAGTTGTTTTATTGCCTTTCTGTGAGTCAGTTTATTCCGGGATTTGTTTTGTAACTCACATTCTAAGTCGAGTTAGTTGAGCACATTACACCCACTCACATGTTGTGATGCAGTTCAGATGGGCTTGTGAGGTCTCTAGGGAGACCTAATTATATGGTCACACCTGCCTTAGCAAATGTCGGGTAGTCACGCCCACTTCTGAGGTCTTTTATTCTTAACAGCGTCAGACCTCGGCGTGACTACCCGACATTTGCTAAGGCAGGTGTCTCCTTAAAACTAAATATCGGGCTCCAGTGCCTTGTACTTTCGAGTACAGTATCACTGTACCATCAGTACGTTACAGTAGAGTAACGTACTGATGGTATAGTACCTGTGAGAGTATTTCTGTGTACAGTAACATAAGTGTTGATAACACAGTTAAATTAAATATTCAGAATACTAATTTACTGACACTAAACACCAATATTAAAGCTGGACATCTTTTTATTATTAGAGTTCTCAAACTTTTCTCTGTTGGTATTATTTCGCCCACTTGTAATCCCATACACAAAATAAAAGCACCGTGAGAAATACAAAAATTGGTATGAAATCTTAGTAATGAGCTGTTACAGAGCCAGGAACAGGCTAGATGCTACAAGAGAATCAATGGACTGACTTAGTATTTTCTGGTAGGTGTCTGTGCAAACAGATGTCGCATTTTGTAACAGTATCATTTCCATGGGAAAGTGTTGGAGAATTCTTCCTCTGTAAGCAATGCGTGTCGTAAAAGGCGACTAAAATGCCGGGCGCCAGGGACTAGTAACCCTTTCTCCTGTACAAATTACTAGATGTAAAAAGAAGAAAAACTTTTTTTTTTCTTTTTCGGGTCACCCTGCCTCGGTGGGAGACGACCGATGTGTTGAAAACCTTCAGTGCTATGTGAGTCGGGAAGCCTGACGAGTTTGTTGAGTTTGGGATGACTTACGGTACACACCGAACTGAAGACACGTTCTGAACGCAAGAAGACGCGCTGCGCCAGCCTGAAGACACTCCATGAACCCAAAAAGACGTCTGTATCTCCATCACAGAGCATCTGAGACACTTGTCGCTAACTTGTAGGAGAGAAGCCTCACCAGACCTTCGTTATAGGGCTGTCCTGCAAGAGCACTGTCAAGAGCACCCCGGTAGCATCCACCTCCACACTCCTTCAGGAACCAGTGTCAGCGGGCCAAAACATGGAGCAAAAACATGTCAGCACATCGTTCCTGGCGACTATATCATCGTCAGCCTCTATGTTAGGACAGGCAAAGCCACCGTGGCGGAAAGTTTTCTTTCATAAATGTCCTGAGCTGAAAAAAGTCTTTATTTACATCAATGAAACGTCAGTTTAGAATAAGGAACTAATGACATTATAACTACAGTGTCTAATTAATTCTTAAGACTAAGGGTCTTATTTTAAGTCACTGAGAAATAAGAATTAATCCCTTTTTCCTATTTTTTTTATTCTCGGTATTTTCCTCACGAATCAGTTTGAAATATAAAAAAGAGAAGTGAGTTTGTGCAGGGATTTTTTATGTGTGTGTTAGATTAAAGTGATGTTCAGGAGAGCGTGGAAATGCAAGACATGTGCCAACAATGTCAGACAACGAGTGTGTGTGTGTGTGTGTGTGTGTGTGTGTGTGTGTGTGTGTGTGTGTGTGTCTGAGTGTGTATATCTGAGTGTGTGAGTGGGGTAGGTAAGTAAGATTCATCAGGAAACAACAGGACAAGTGTTTCCTGACGCGGGTCTTGGTCACATGATAATTCGCCACTGGAGCTTCTGGTCATCTGACCGAGGCCTTCAGCTGCCTTCCTTTTAAAAATAAAGGTTATAATTATAACTATTATTTTGTGAGGGGGAGGACGAGTGTTAGGAGACAGTGGTACATGTTTCCCCAGAGTCAGGTACATCAGTAACTCCAAACTTGTAATAAAGTTGGTAGAATTACCGACAATATGTAAAGTAAAAGGACACATGTGCAACTAATGTGATAAATCTCCTGGAGAGCGAAACGTTGCCACAATAAATGTCACATTAGTTGCACTTGTGTCCTTTTACTTTACAACTCCAAACTTGCTTATCAGGAGTATACATACGTGGCATTTGTAATAGAGAGAGACAGAGAGAGTACAGAAGAAACACCAGAGGAATTGGGCGTGCACAACGAGGCTATCTTTCGGGAAGAACTATATATCTACTTTCGTCTAGATTAAGGACGGTGATGTATTATCTAAATGCTTGAGGCAAGGACAGTAAAGCAGAAGGCTCTCTCCCCACTCTCCCGTCGCTTAAGACGAGAAATAGAGGGATTTAGTTATTAGATTTTGCCACCAAAGTGGCTAGTTTATTGTGCACCCCATATCCATCCTGTGGACGGTAGCGCAAGAGCATACGGATACACAAAAGGCCAAGGTACTAGGCCCCAAAGGGTTAACAGGTGTTCATATGGGTTTATATCTACATATATATCTACAGTTCACTTATCTGTTACAAGCAAATTTAGGAAATTTGCTTAGTATATCTGGTATCTTATTTTCATTAATATCTTGACATGTCACGTAGGTTATTACACTGCCTCTGTATTCGTCAATAAGTGGACAATTAAGCACATAGTGTTCAAGACAGTGACCATATGATTGATCATATAATTTACATTTAGTTTGATCATCTGTGTGTCTCCCAAACTGCCAGAAGTACTTGTAACCAAGCCTAAGCCTGGCCACTACAACATCAGTCAGTCTGTTCACATTGCAAGTTGCTCCATAAACATACTTATCTACGTTCATGTTATCATAGTGGGTTATAGATCTACTCAGGCTTCTAACTACATTCCTATAACAATCATTTTCGTTATTTACTTCTCTCTCTTCGAAATAGAGGGGAAAATAATATAACGTACCATTTTGAAAACACTGGCACAGAATTTACACGAGAATTAGAAAGTGGTTAAAGTTATGGACTACTATCTTTACTGAGTATTGTATCTCTCTCTCTCTCTCTCTCTCTCTCTCTCTCTCTCTCTCTCTCTCTCTCTCTCTCTCTCTCTCTATCTATCTATCTATCTATCTATCTATCTATCTAACTCTGCCTCTCTTCATAATCCTGGCATGGCTTCTGTGGGACATGTCCTCATCCTTCCCCTCCTCGCCCCTCCCATCCCCTTTCTTGTCTCCCTCATCCACCCATTCCTTGCCCCCTACCCTGGGCATTGTGTCCACCAGGGTATTATATAGACGGTCGCGACAAATGGTGGGAAGAATATAATTGGGAGGAGAGGAACGAGAGCTGGAGAGAAGGCGGGAGGGAGGGAGGGAGGGAAAGGACGGAGGGATGGAGGGATGGAGGGAGGGAGAGAGGGAGAGAGGGAGGGAAGGAAAGGAGGGAAGGATTTAGGAATTTTCTTTTTAGTGTGCTAGCTATGTATTCTGTGTCATATTCCATCACACAGGATGGGTCACATACATAGAGTTGCAATGTGTCAGCCTGGCAGGGAGATTTCAGTAGTGTCAGCCTAGGAGGGAGGCTTCAGGAGTGTCAGCCTGGCAGGAAGATTTCAGTAGTGTTAGCCTGGCAAGGAGGCTTCAGGAGTGTCAGCTTGGCAGGGAGATTTCAGTAGTGTCAGCCTCGCAGGGAGACTTCAGTAGTGTCAGCTTGGCAGGGAGACTTCAGTAGTGTCAGCCTCGCAGGGAGACTTCAGTAGTTTCAGTCTGGCAGGGAGACTTCAGTAGTGTCATCCTGGCAGGAAGACTTCGATGGTGTCGACCTGACGACACTGGAGGACAGGAGAGATAGGGGGACATGATAACGACATACAAAATACTGAGAGAAATTGACAAGGTGGACAGAGACAGAATGTTCCAGAGATTGGACACATCAACAAGGGGACACAGTTTGAAGTTAAAGACACAGATGAATCACAGGGATGTTAGGAAGTATTTCTTCAGTCACAGAGTAGTCAGGAAGTGGAATAGTTTGGGAAGCGATGTAGTGGAGGCAGGATCCATACATAGCTTTAAGCAGAGGTATGATGAAGCTCATAGTTCAGAGAAAGTGACCCAGTAGCGACCAGTAAAGAGGTGGGGCCAGGAGCTATGAATCGACTCTTGCAACCACAACTAGGTGAGTACAACCAGGTGAGTACACACACACACACACACACTAGTTTCTAGGCACATTAGCCTTCCCTTTCTTTTTATTTCTCTCTCTCTCTCACTCTCGTTTACGCTATTTCTCAATGGTAGTGTCAATGCTGACGTTTTTAGTGCTTCCCTCCCTCCCTCCCTCCCTCCCTCCCTCCCTCCCTCCCTCCCTCCCTCCCTCCCTCCCTCCCTCCCACTTTCCTTCCCTCCCAGGAGATTATGTGGAAAGGTTTTTCGGTCACATGTTTACGTTCTCGGTGACCAAAAGGAGAAAAAAAAGAAAAAAAAATATTTCTACGGTGTCTTATATATATATATATATATATATATATATATATATATATATATATATATATATATATATATATATATAGTATGGGGTCCACCTCTGGTGTAAATTGTGGGACCCATAGCCTCGGAGAAGTGGATAAAAAGGCTTCAAGGAAGAATATATATGTTAGGTAAGACACATATGCAACAGTTAGGTATCTTTATTTCGAAACGTTTCGCCTACACAGTAGGCTTCTTCAGTCGAGTACAGAAAAGTATCAAGTATCTTCTGCTTCTATCAACTTTTCTGTACTCGACTGAAGAAGCCTACTGTGTAGGCGAAACGTTTCGAAATAAAGATACCTAACTGTTGCATATGTGTCTTACCTAACAATCTGTCGGTATTTTATACCATTTTAATGTTCAAGAATATATATATATATATATATATATATATATATATATATATATATATATATATATATATATATATATATATATATATATACATATATATATATATATATATATATATATATATATATATATATATATATATATATATATATATATATATATATATATATATATATACATATATATATATATACATATATATATATATATATATATATATATATATATATATATATATATATATATATATATATATATATATATATATATATATATATATACATGCAAAACAACCATTCTGAAAGAATAGAGAAATTCCAAGTGCTTTCGTGACTACTCACATTATAAAGGAACTATGAAAGTAAAGCATCCAAGGAAGCTATATAAGGGGTCTGGCCAGCACCTCACTATCAGATCCCACAACGGTTAAACACCTGACGCGCGCCGACCCAACTGGATAGGTCCTTTGCACAACTCACCAACAAACTATTCTACCCAAGAAAATTTAAAAATTATTATTTGTCCAGTGTATTATTAAATTCTTCCCAAATTCTATTAATTATAAATGGATCTAATTTATATAAACCAAAGGAAATATTCATATTATTGTCAAAACTGCTTTTTATGAAACAAGATTCAATTATATTCCTGTCGACCATGGACTTGCTTGATACTACTTTCTCAACTTTTTGAAAATCAATTGGATGGTTAAAATCTCTTACATGAATAAATAGAGCATTGGAATCTCGTCCAGTTCTAATGCTATATTTATGTTGTTTTAATCTTAGTTCGAGATTTTTACCAGTTTGACCGTAATAAACTTTATCGCAAATTTTACAAGGAACCTTATAGACACATCCATCAGCATTTTGGGGGGAATTCTTTATCAAAAGTTTTTTTTTACTGTATCAAGATTTTTGAATACAACTTTAATATTAAAAGTGAAAATTTGTGTATGCAATAATTTCGCCAAAATCATTCTGAACCTAACGAAAAAAAAATATTTCACTGTGTTTGTTTAGTATTAAATTATTGTCAACAAATCTAAAATATATTTAGTTGGGTTAGGCTAAAATAAATTGTTCTTGTTATAATAAGGTTAGGTAAGTTTTCTAAGATTCTTTTGATCTAAAATTATAAATTTTTACATTAACATTAATGAAAAAAATATATCATTAAACTTATAAGAGAAAATTTTAGAAAGGACTTAATTTTAAATGAGTTCTTGCTAACTGACCAGTTTTACCTATTCGGCACGACATATTATATATATATATATATATATATATATATATATATATATATATATATATATATATATATATATAATATATATATATATATATATATATATATATATATATATATATACACACACACACACACACACACACACACACACACACACACACACACACACACACACACACACACACATATATATATATATATATATATATATCTATATATATATATATATATATATATATATATATATATATATATATATATATATATATATGCAAAACAACCACTCTGAAAGAATAGAGAAATTCCAAGCGCTTGGAATTTCTCTATTCTTTCAGAGTGGTTGTTTTGCATATTCTGAAATCACCTGTTTACTGTGATCTTATTGCATATATATATATATATATATATACATATATATATATATATATATATATATATATATATATATATATATATATATATATATATTTATTATTATTTTTTATTATCACACCGGCCGATTCCCACCAAGGCAGGGTGGCCCGAAAAAGAAAAACTTTCACCATCATTCACTCCATCACTGTCTTGCCAGAAGGGTGCTTTACACTACAGTTTTTAAACTGCAACATTAACACCCCTCCTTCAGAGTGCAGGCACTGTACTTCCCATCTCCAGGACTCAAGTCCGGCCTGCCGGTTTCCCTGAATCCCTTCATAAATGTTACTTTGCTCACACTCCAACAGCACGTCAAGTATTAAAAACCATTTGTCTCCATTCACTCCTATCAAACACGCTCAAGCATGCCTGCTGGAAGTCCAAGCCCCTCGCACACAAAACCTCCTTTACCCCCTCCCTCCAACCCTTCCTAGGCCGACCCCTACCCCGCCTTCCTTCCACTACAGACTGATACACTCTTGAAGTCATTCTGTTTCGCTCCATTCTCTCTACATGTCCGAACCACCTCAACAACCCTTCCTCAGCCCTCTGGACAACAGTTTTGGTAATCCCGCACCTCCTCCTAACTTCCAAACTACGAATTCTCTGCATTTTATTCACACCACACATTGCCCTCAGACATGACATCTCCACTGCCTCCAGCCTTCTCCTCGCTGCAACATTCATCACCCACGCTTCACACCCATATAAGAGCGTTGGTAAAACTATACTCTCATACATTCCCCTCTTTGCCTCCAAGGACAAAGTTCTTTGTCTCCACAGACTCCTAAGTGCACCACTCACTCTTTTTCCCTCATCAATTCTATGATTCACCTCATCTTTCATAGACCCATCCGCTGACACGTCCACTCCCAAATATCTGAATACGTTCACCTCCTCCATACTCTCTCCCTCCAATCTGATATTCAATCTTTCATCACCTAATCTTTTTGTTATCCTCATAACCTTACTCTTTCCTGTATTCACCTTTAATTTTCTTCTTTTGCACACCCTACCAAATTCATCCACCAATCTCTGCAACTTCTCTTCAGAATCTCCCAAGAGCACAGTGTCATCAGCAAAGAGCAGCTGTGACAACTCCCACTTTGTGTGTGATTCTTTATCTTTTAACTCCACGCCTCTTGCCAAGACCCTCGCATTTACTTCTCTTACAACCCCATCTATAAATATATTAAACAACCACGGTGACATCACACATCCTTGTCTAAGGCCTACTTTTACTGGGAAAAAATTTCCCTCTTTCCTACATACTCTAACTTGAGCCTCACTATCCTCGTAAAAACTCTTCACTGCTTTCAGTAACCTACCTCCTACACCATACACTTGCAACATCTGCCACATTGCCCCCCTATCCACCCTGTCATACGCCTTTTCCAAATCCATAAATGCCACAAAGACCTCTTTAGCCTTATCTAAATACTGTTCACTTATATGTTTCACTGTAAACACCTGGTCCACACACCCCCTACCTTTCCTAAAGCCTCCTTGTTCATCTGCTATCCTATTCTCCGTCTTACTCTTAATTCTTTCAATTATAACTCTACCATACACTTTACCAGGTACACTCAACAGACTTATCCCCCTATAATTTTTGCACTCTCTTTTATCCCCTTTGCCTTTATACAAAGGAACTATGCATGCTCTCTGCCAATCCCTAGGTACCTTACCCTCTTCCATACATTTATTAAACAATTGCACCAACCACTCCAAAACTATATCCCCACCTGCTTTTAACATTTCTATCTTTATCCCATCAATCCCGGCTGCCTTACCCCCTTTCATTTTACCTACTGCCTCACGAACTTCCCCCACACTCACAACTGGCTCTTCCTCACTCCTACAAGATGTTATTCCTCCTTGCCCTATACACGAAATCACAGCTTCCCTATCTTCATCAACATTTAACAATTCCTCAAAATATTCCTTCCATCTTCCCAATACCTCTAACTCTCCATTTAATAACTCTCCTCTCCTATTTTTAACTGACAAATCCATTTGTTCTCTAGGCTTTCTTAACTTGTTAATCTCACTCCAAAACTTTTTCTTATTTTCAACAAAATTTGTGGATAACATCTCACCCACTCTCTCATTTGCTCTCTTTTTACATTGCTTCACCACTCTCTTAACCTCTCTCTTTTTCTCCATATACTCTTCCCTTCTTGCATCACTTCTACTTTGTAAAAACTTCTCATATGCTAACTTTTTCTCCCTTACTACTCTCTTTACATCATCATTCCACCAATCGCTCCTCTTCCCTCCTGCACCCACTTTCCTGTAACCACAAACTTCTGCTGAACACTCTAACACTACATTTTTAAACCTACCCCATACCTCTTCGACCCCATTGCCTATGCTCTCATTAGCCCATCTATCCTCCAATAGCTGTTTATATCTTACCCTAACTGCCTCCTCTTTTAGTTTATAAACCTTCACCTCTCTCTTCCCTGATGCTTCTATTCTCCTTGTATCCCATCTACCTTTTACTCTCAGTGTAGCTACAACTAGAAAGTGATCTGATATATCTGTGGCCCCTCTATAAACATGTACATCCTGAAGTCTACTCAACAGTCTTTTATCTACCAATACATAATCCAACAAACTACTGTCATTTCGCCCTACATCATATCGTGTATACTTATTTATCCTCTTTTTCTTAAAATATGTATTACCTATAACTAAACCCCTTTCTATACAAAGTTCAATCAAAGGGCTCCCATTATCATTTACACCTGGCACCCCAAACTTACCTACCACACCCTCTCTAAAAGTTTCTCCTACTTTAGCATTCAAGTCCCCTACCACAATTACTCTCTCACTTGGTTCAAAGGTTCCTATACATTCACTTAACATCTCCCAAAATCTCTCTCTCTCCTCTGCATTCCTCTCTTCTCCAGGTGCATACACGCTTATTATGACCCACTTCTCGCATCCAACCTTTACTTTAATCCACATAATTCTTGAATTTACACATTCATATTCTCTTTTCTCCTTCCATAACTGATCATTTAACATTACTGCTACCCCTTCCTTTGCTCTAACTCTCTCAGATACTCCAGATTTAATCCCATTTATTTCCCCCCACTGAAACTCTCCTACCCCCTTCAGCTTTGTTTCGCTTAGGGCCAGGACATCCAACTTCCTTTCATTCATAACATCAGCAATCATCTGTTTCTTGTCATCCGCACTACATCCACGCACATTTAAGCAACCCAGTTTTATAAAGTTTTTCTTCTTCTCTTTTTTAGTAATTGTATACAGGAGAAGGGGTTACTAGCCCATTGCTCCCGGCATTTTAGTCGCCTCATACGACACGCATGGCTTACGGAGGAAAGATTCTTTTCCACTTCCCCATGGACAATAGAAGAAATAAAAAAGAACAAGAGCTATTTAGAAAAAGGAGAAAAACCTAGATGTATGTATATATATATATGCATGTGCGTGTCTGTGAAGTGTGACCAAAGTGTTAGTAGGAGTAGCAAGATATCCCTGTTATCTTAGCGTGTTTATGAGACAGAAAAAGAAACCAGCAATCCTACCATCATGCAAAACAATTACAGGTTTTTGTTTCACAGTCATCTGGCAGGACGGTAGTACTTCCCTGGGTGGTTGCTGTCTACCAACCTACCAACCTATATATATATATATATATATATATATATATATATGTATGTATATATATATATATATATATATATATATATATATATATATATATATATATATATATATATATACATACATATATATACACCCGTATGTGAATTGACCAATAATTGATCAATAAAGATCGAGAACCAAAACCTAGTCATTGTGGTTGTATACAAGCCACCAGATGCAACCTCCCAACAGTTCAAGGAACAGCTATTGAAAATCGATTACTGTTTGGAAAACCTTCCAGCTCCATCCCCAAACATCTTACTGCTTGGTGATTTCAACCTGAGGCATACAAAATGGAAGAATGTAGCAAATAATGTTATAGCTGAAACAATCCCCGGAGGTAGCGCAGATGAAAGGTCACACACACATGAGCTACTAAGTCTCTGCGAAAAACACACCTTAAGCCAGCAGATAGTGGAGCCAACAAGACTAGAAAACACACTTGACCTTATCTTCACAAATAATGAGGACCTGATAAGAGACATAAGAATATAAAAAACAACTAATTCCGATCACAATCTAAACGAAGTCCAGACGTACATGCATAGGGGTCCTGAACAGCAGAATGCATGTACCTGTGAAGGTGTCTTCACAAAATACAATTTCAACAACAAGAACATCAACTGGGACCAGGTAAACCATGTCCTAAACGAAACATATTGGGAAGATGTCTTAAATGACATGGATCCAAACCAGTGCCTTGAAAGGATCAACTTCCTGGTAGCCGAAGCATGTTCTAGGCATATTCCCCTAAGAAAGAAGAAGAGCAGGAGTAAACTGGAGAGAAAAAGACGCTCCCTCTACAGAAGACGACGAAGAGTCACTGAGCTCCTCAGGAGTGCTAGAATATCTGATACACGAAAGGAGGCGCTGACCAGTTAAGTGGAAACTATCGAACTTAAGCTAAATGACTCTTACAGGAACCAGGAGAGGCAGGAGGAGCTTAAAGCTATTAGTGAAATTGAAAGAAGTTCAAAATATTTCTTTTCATATGCCAAAAACAAGGCAAATACCACATCTAGTATCGGGCCCTTACTCAGACAGGATGGGACTTACACAGATGACAACAAGGAAATGAGTGAAATATTGAAATCCCAGTACGACTCTGTTTTTAGTGAACCACTAATCGGTCTGAGGATCGACGACCCAAATGATTTCTTCATGAATGAGCCTCAAAACTCCATAAATGTATGCCAGATTTCCGACATTACCCTAACTCCGATAGATTTCGAAAAAGCCATTGACAACATGCCTATGCACTCAGCCCCGGGCCCAGACTCGTGGAACTCTGTTTTCATTAAGAACTGCAAGAAACCCCTCTCGCGTGCCCTAAGTACACTATGGAGGAGGAGCTTGGACATGGGTGAAATTCCACAGTCACTTAAAACAACGGATATAGCCCCACTCCATAAAGGTGGCAGCAAAGCATTAGCTAAGAACTATAGACCAATAGCTCTGACGTCCCACATCATAAAAATCTTTGAAAGAGTGCTAAGAAGCATGATTGCAAATCACCTGGATTCCCAAAATCTGCACAATCCAGGGCAACATGGGTTCAGGGCAGGTCGCTCCTGCCTCTCACAACTACTGGATCACTATGACATGGCCTTGGATGCACTGGAAGAAAATCAGAATGCAGATGTAATATACACAGACTTTGCAAAAGCATTTGACAAATGCGATCATGGCGTAATAGCCCATAAAATACGTGCTAAAGGAATAACTGGGAAAGTGGGGAGATGGATCTTTAACTTCCTAACAAATCGAACACAAAGAGTAGTGGTCAACAGAGTTAAATTGGAGGCTGCCATAGTGAAGAGCTCTGTTCCACAAGGCACAGTACTCGCCCCCATCTTATTCCTTATCCTCATATCAGACATAAACAGAGATATACACCACAGCACCGTATCATCCTTTGCGGATGATACTAGGATCTGCATGAGGCTGTCATCTGCTGAGGACGCGGTTAACCTCCAAGAAGATATAAACAAAGTTTTCCAGTGGGCAACGGTAAACAATATGATGTTCAATGAGGACAAATTCCAACTACTCCGTTATGGAAAACTGGAGGAGATAATAACTAGAACAGAGTATACTACTGACTCTGGCCATACAATAGAGCGGAAAAATAATGTAAGCGACCTGGGAGTAGTAATGTCTGAGGATCTCACTTTCAAGGATCACAACAGTGCCACGATCGCACGTGCAAAGAAAATGATAGGATGGATAATGAGAACTTTCAAAACGAGAGATGCCAAGCCCATGATGATCCTTTTCAAATCACTTGTTCTCTCTAGGCTGGAATACTGCTGTACATTAACATCTCCATTCAAAGCAGGTGAAATCGCAGATCTAGAGAGTATACAGAGATCCTTTACTGCACGTATAAGTTCTGTCAAGCACCTTAACTACTGGGAACGCTTGGAAGCACTTGACTTGTACTCGTTGGAACGCAGGAGGGAGAGATATATCATAATCTACACTTGGAAAATCTTGGAAGGAATCGTCCCAAATCTGCACACAGAAATCACTCCCTACGAAAGTAAAAGACTGGGCAGGCGATGCAAAATGCCGCCAATAAAAAGTAGGGGCGCCATTGGTACACTAAGAGAAAACACCATAAGTGTCCGTGGCCCAAAACTGTTCAACAGCCTCCCATCAAGCATTAGGGGAATTGCCAATAAACCCCTGGCTGCCTTCAAGAGAGAGCTGGACAGATACCTAAAGTCAGTGCCGGATCAGCCGGGCTGTGGCTCGTACGTTGGACTGCGTGCGGCCAGCAGTAACAGCCTAGTTGATCAGGCCCTGATCCATCGGGAGGCCTGGTCATGGACCGGGCCGCGGGGGCGTTGATCCCCGGAATAACCTCCAGGTAACCTCCAGGTAACCAGGACCATCCAAGTCCTTCCACCGAAGACAGTTCCATCAATGACCATTGTTAATGACACAGCGAAGCTAGATGGTGAAGGCATCTCAGCTAAGACCATCTCTACAAAGACCGTCGAGAACGTCATGCACACGGACAGTAAAGGTAAGAACACTGTTTTAGTTGGGGACAGTCAAGTTAATTAAGTTTATGGATAGGGAGTTTTATCTTAGAGATAGGAAGGGGAGGCAGAGTGTGTGTTTTCCTGGGGCTGGGATGGAGGATATTGTTAGCCATCTATATGACATCATGAGAGGTAATGATATATCCTCTTATTCTACATATCTCAAGAGAGTGAAGATTGACATATGAAGATAGACATTTTTATATGTGAGATTCCTTCTACAGTGAATCAACTTAGTCATCGTATGGTTCTCCATTGAATTTATATCCTACCTTTAGTAACGAGACCAAAACTGAGCGGTATAATCCTAGTGAAACCTTACTAGTGATGTATAGAACTGTAAATTAACTTTTGGACTTCCGTTACTTATACCTTTTGAAATAAATCCTAGTAATCTGTTAGCCTTATTGCACACACTTAGGCACTGTTATCTTGGCTTTAGATTTCTGCTTACCATGACTTTCAAGTCTTTGTCACATTCTGTATGATCAAGCTCAACTTCACCTAGTTTATAACTTCGAGGGTTATTTTCATTACCAGGCTATTACTGCTGGCCACACGCAGTCCAACGTACGAGCCACAGCCCGGCTGATCCGGCACTGACTTTAGGTATCTGTCCAGCTCTCTCTTGAAGGCAGCCAGGGTTTATTCAATATTTCCTGGAGGTTACCTGGAGGTTATTCCGAGGATCAACGCCCCCGCGGCCCGGTCCATGACCAGGCCTCCCGATAGATCAGGGCCTGATCAACTAGGCTTTTACTGCTGGCCGCACACAGTCCAACTATTTTAATTATGATAAATTGCGCTTAGCAATACTTATAAGATGTCAGCTGGCACCACGTTGGAAGCATCTGACATTTTTTGGTATTTTTGGACGTCGTTGGTGGGGAGAGGAGCTTCCAAAACGACGTATTGACGCGTCAGGTCGAGAAGCGTCACGTAGGGATAAATTTCTCTTCGGCAGCGTCACTCTGTGTTATCGCGTTCTCGTATATGTTCTCGTGTTCTCGTTTGTTTTATCGTGTTCTCCTGGATGTACTCGTATTCTCGTACAGTAACCTCGAAAGTTGTCGAATAGCATCAGATGCGTCGAGTGCTTTCTAAATAACGACAAAAAGGGCATAAAACTGTGCTTCAGTAAAGTTAAAACTGGTGGTGGTGAGGTGTCAGGATGGTGTTGAAGTGTGTGTGTGTGAGGGTCGACTGCCTCCAGAACCTACACTGGTGCCTGCTGAGTCCCAACCGTCTTTCAGCATTTATAGTTGTGACAGCAGCACAATGGTGGATGTCTGTCAGGAAACAGAGAGAGAGAGAGAGAGAGAGAGAGAGAGAGAGAGAGAGAGAGAGAGAGAGAGAGAGAGATCAGGTTACACGTCATGTCGGGCTGTTAAGAAGACTATTCACTGTCCTGAGCCACTGTCAGCTGCTGCTGCTGACACAGCTGACACTACAGATCTATATACTCACCTATATACGGTTGCTGGGGTAGATTAGCAGCTCCTGGCCCCTCTTCTTCCCTGGTCGTCAATATGTCCACCTTCTTCTGTCTTCAAGAGCCTTACCATACCTCTTCTTAAAGCTATGTATGGATGCTGCCTCCACCACTTCACTCTCCAGATTGTTCCACTTCCTGACAATTATAACTGAAGAAATACTTCCTAACATCCCCATGACTCGTCTGAGTTTTACAACTTCCGGTGGTGCCCCCTTGTTCCTGTTTCTTATCTCTCAAATACTGTGTCGCTGTTCACCTTGTC